>NW_028318785.1:356817-708635 GCF_062004578.1 Staurois parvus
TTGTGGTTGTGTTTATTTGCCACATCTAAGTAAAATTCTGTTTTGGCAAAAGCTGGTGTTGGGGTTGCCTTCCTGGTTCTTGACTTCACTGTATCCTGGGAAGCCCACCCCGGTACACGGCTTAAAGACAAACAATCTCTAAGGCTCGGGATGTTTGGAAAACACTTCTGAACGATGGAAACTGACTGCTGTAAAACGTAGGTTAAAAAAACCTCTGTTTAGCCGTGGTTGCATGCCGCGTTTATGCGCGTTCATGTGCGTTTGCGTTTAGAAGCGTTTTTTAAAGATAACCTCAGGAGACCTTCCAAAATGCCCAGAATGCACTGAAAAACAGTAAAAAATTAACTATTTCAGACATTTTGAGAGACTATTCAGACTGTTTCAGACGTGTTGAGATGACTTATCTTTCTGGTTGTATTCACTATGGATCCCATCATGAGCATAATGCGCACGTTCTACCATTTTTTCCTTCACGCGAAACCTGGAACTGACTGCGCTGGAGTGCTAGGTCCATTTGAATACATGGAAAACACTTTGCATGCATTTCTAATGATGAAAAAAGGCTCTGGACAGCATCTAGATATGGATAGTTAAAAAACGCTTCTAAACGCAAATGCTTATAAACACGGTTAGCCGCGTTTACAAGCGTTTGGCTTTTGAAACGCTGATAAAATCTACTCCAGGACACAAGTTTGGTGCTTTCAAAAAACGAATGTAAACTCAACTGCCTGTAAACGACTGTAAACGACGATGTGTGCATGAACACATAGGAAAACAATAGGGAGAGTTCAGGGGCAGCTGGAAAAAAACGCAGAAAAGCTCCTGAACGTGAGTTTATCAGCTGCAGTGTACATAAACCCTAAGGGCTCACGTACACTGCAGCTGATAAACTGAGGTTCAGGAGCAATTTAGCGTTTTTTTCAGCAGCCCCTGAACTCCCTAATGTTTTCTTATGTGTCCATGTACACATCGTCGTTTACAGTCGTTTACAGGCAGTTGCAGTCAGTTCCAGGTTTCACATGAAGGAAAAAATGGTAGAACGTGCCGCATTATGCTCATGATGGGATCCATAGTGAATACAACCAGAAAAGACAGGTCATCTCAAGTTCTCAACACATACTGCTCTCTCTGCTTCTGCTCTCTCTATTTCTCTCAAAATGTCTGAAATAGTTAATTATTTACTATTTTTCAGTGCATTCTGGGCATTTGGGAGGGTCTCCTGAGGTTATCTTTTAAAAACATTTCTGAACGCATAAATGTGGCTAACCACGCATAAACGCGGTATGCAAACGCAGCTAAACTGTTTTTTAACCTACGTTTTCCGGCAGTCAGTTTCCATCGTTCAGAAGAGTTTTCCAAACGTCCCGTGTACATGAGCCCTAACTGCAGCTGACACTTTTTAGGCAAAGAAACATTTTATTTTTTCTTTTGGGATAAAAGGTTTGAAGCAGTATTTAGCCCATAGGCAAACATTTATTATATTGCAGCTTTCCAATTCGTAGATGCGGTGACTGCATTTGTTTTCTTTTTTATGCTTTCTTTCCTTTATTTTCTGTTGGTGATCCAGCCAGTAAGTCTGTTGCTTTTCAAAAGAACAAGCTCTCTTCCAGATGTATCAGTTTACAGGGATGAGACAAACCATTTAATGCTGACGGGTCTGCTTACAATGGTCTGATTTTATTTATTCATGTAAAACCTATATCCTAAGAGTAAAAAAACTGATTGCTATAAGAGATTATAAAGTGTAAGCTGGCATTCCAGTTTTTTAGTGTATTTAAATCTGCTAGTACATTTAACACTACCATCCCCCCCAGACTGGGTTATGATTAAGCATGAGATTGTGTGAAACGCGTTAACAGGTCCTGTATTCATGTCCTGGTGTTTTGTGTGTCCTATGGATCAATAAATACACACTATATTCATGTATCTTCCTCCTATTGTATTCCCCCCCCCCCCCAAACTGACAATGCTGCTGTCCAAAGTTGCCTCTTGTGCTCCTTCATCCAGAGTGGGGACACCCTAATATAGGAGGTGTGTTACTGGACAGATCACCAGGTGAAAACAGATAGAACAAGAAAGGAAAGCTAATGCAGCCACCACAACTAATGATTGGTAAGCTGCAATATATTACATTTATGGTTTAAAGTATCTTAACTTATGTAGTTTCTTCTCTTCTTTCTCCTAAACTGTCTGGATGTTAAAAAGTTTCCAATCTCCTTTTTTATTCCTTTAATCTCTGGCAGACATACTGTTCTAAAGTTATGCAGGAATCTCCTAAGAAACTGAATTAAAAAGAATCTGACGAAATCTGAAGGTTAAAACTATTGAACCACGTAATGAAACATCCAAGAACAAAGGTGAGTTATTAACCTATGTGGGCTTGGCCTCCAAGGTGTGAACTGTATATAAGGGATCAGGATATTGTTAGACTTCGTCAGACACACAGTCCTCCACTGGAAACCCAAAGACGGGAGGGGATCCAGCCATTCTGACATCATCAAATTCTCAACAAAACACCAGATAACTCATCAGGTGACCGTACATTAACTGTAAAGTGAATTGTGGCAAGAAGTAAATGGCATTAGGCATCCTCATAGGTGGCATCACCTGTAACCTATTCAGGGTGCACATCATGTATCATTGATGAAATCTATTGCTTTAGTGAGTTGACGGTAGAACAGAGTAGAATCTTTCAATGGGGACACTTGTTCTGGTGTTAACTATCTAAAAGGGGATTTCTATATATTTGGAGAAATTCCTTTTACTTTCTCTTGTATCTATGGGACAAAATGCGAATTTAGTTCTCCACAGAGGGTTGCAGCTGGCAAAATAATAACTGAATAGGGGGTTTTAACCATTATCCTTGCTATCCATAACAAAAAGATAAAATAGGTAAGGGTCTATAAATCTGGAACATAGCTAGATATCTTCTCTGCATAGAGGTTGAGGTCTAAAGGCTGGATTGTTGACAGGCTCAGGTATGTGTTTACTGTGGTAGTGGTGGGGTTAATACTTAGTGGGGTGTTTTTTCTATTTTAATGCAGGGAATGCATTAGGATACAAAAAAAAAAACATTAACTATTTTACATTTACATGATCCTGCCAGAGATCCAGTGATGTGCTGCAGTTATTTCTCCCTTTCTCTTCTTACAGGGACTCAGGCAGCAGCAGGAGCCATTGGCTCCTGCTGCTGTCAATCAAATGGTGTGAGGAGGGATTGGGGGTGGGTCCAAGCCGCACTGTCTGTGTCAATACACAGGCAGTGGAGCTTGGGAGCGAGCCCACAGGTGTGCCCCCTTAGCAAGCTGCTTGCTACAGGGGCACTTAGAGAGGGGGAGGAACCAGGAGTGCTGGCTGGAGACCCCAGCAGAGGAGGATCAGGGATGCTTTCTGCAAAACCATTGCACAGAGCAGTTAAGTATAGCGTTAGTTTTCTTTGTTTTTTAAGATAATTAAAAAAAATATATAAACTTTATAATCAATAACATACATTCAGTATTTGAAGAAAACTGTCTTGCTTATTATTCTCGCATTTCCTCTTTACAATATAGATTTGGCAACATGGCATTTGCAGATCTTCTTGATCGACTGGGTGGGGTTGGTACATTTCAGATTGTGCACAGTATATTTCTGGCATTTCCCGTCCTCATGGTGGCAACTCACAACTTTCTACAGAACTTCACCGCAGCTTTCCCAGCTCACCATTGTGAACCAAAACCCGGAATAAATGGCACTGAGAGTTTAACTTACCATGAATTGTTAAGGATAACTGTGCCCAATGATCAGAAGGGCCAGCCAGAGAAATGCAGGAGATTTACTGAACCCCAGTGGAGCTTTCTTCATCCCAATGCCACCCTGCCAAATGTCACAGGAATAGAAACAGAGTCTTGTGTTGATGGATGGGTGTATGACAAAAGTGTTATCCGGTCATCAATCATCACAGAGGTGAGTCACTGGTGCCATCATAACCTTCCTATTTCATGTAAATTTGTACACCTAAAATATCTGTTAATGTATGATCTCTGTTGGTCCTTGTCAGCTATTGTCCTAGTTCTGATCACCTACTGTCACAAAATATGCATGGGCAGCACAGTGGGTAAATGGTTAGCACTTCCGCCTGGCAGCACTAGGGTCGTTGGTTCAAATCCCAGCCATGGCACCACCTGCCTGGAGTCTGCCTTTTCCCCCTGTACCTGCATGGGTTTCCTCTGGGTACTCTGGTTTCTTCCCACACTCCAAAGACATGCTGGTAAGTTAATTGCATGTTGTCTAAATTGGCCCTAGTATATGAATAGGGACCTTAGACCCCTTGAAGGTTAGGGACTGATGTGAATGTATAACATATATGTAAAGCGCTGCGTAAATTGACAGCGCTGTATAAGTACCTGAAATAAATACATTTACATATATGGGGTTTAGGAAAAAGAATGTGTCTGTCTAGTCACCACAGTAGTGGGCAAATTTACCTGTTGAAAAGCTTAATCTTATAGGAGCCGTGGTTGCAATATGCCTTTCCCACACTCTCCCCGGCTAGTCTGGGGATGTAATGGCGTTCGGTATTGGCGCTCTTGGACCCCTGCTCTTTGCCCCTCCTTTTTTTTATTTTTTTCCTCTTTCTTTTCTTCCCCTCTTTCTTCTTTTTTCATTCTCTCTCTGTTTTGGTGTGACTGGACTGCTGCATTTAGTTGTTATAGTCAGTTACAGTAATGTTTTGTAACTTATGTGCCATTGATAGCCTCTGCGTGGGCGTACCTTTTGCCCTGTTGCCATTAGAGCACCGTTTTTCCTCTTTTTTTTTTAAAACACGTGGGCGTGTTTTATTGCCTCTCTTTTATACTGTTTAAAAATTAATAAAAACCATTGAAATAGAAAAGCTTAATCTGTTGACAGTGTGAAATGATCCGAGCCATCATATCATATCCTGTGAATATGTGAACTCCAAAGACATGCCGGTAGGTTAATTGGCCCTAGTATGTGTATCAATGTGAGTTAGGGAGGGACCTTAGATTGTACGCCCCTTGAGGGTTAGGGACTGATGTGAATGTGACGGTGCTATATAAGTACTTAAAATAAATAAAAATAAATTCCATAGCGTTCCCCTGCCGGCTGCCTTTAGTGCTGTTAGGAGATGTTAGTCTTTAAGCCTTAACACAAGTCGACTTGAGCATTCTGTCATGATTTTGTTAACATTGACTGCTCAAGCCCTGAGGCAGGGGGAGGCATTTTCCCCTGAAATGCATTAGCTGTATTTGATACTCTTAACCATTAAAAGTCCTTCAAGCAGGGGCGGACTGACAACTCATGGGGCCCCCGAGCAATAGGGGATCATGGGGCCCCTGTGCCCTTGCCCAAACTCAAAAAAGCCTATGAAAAAGGTACCAAGGGCATCTCATGGGGCCCCCTACTGACCCCGGGCCCTTGGGCAGTGCCCGAGTTTCCAAATGGTCAGTCCGCCCCTGCCTTCAAGTGAGATGAACTTTTGTACCAGGCAATCTTCAGTACAAATCCAGGAACCTACAAAAATGATGGGTGTAATGTAAGGGGCTCAGAACACCAAAGTTTATAAAGGCTGAAATTTATTTAGATCTAACTAACTTTGTTTAGATGTATTTAGCTCTGACTGGCAGTTATACGAGGATTTAAATGTATCCTTTCCATTTCAGTGGGATCTGATATGTGACCTGCGTCCCATGAAGCAGATGGCACAGTCTGTGTACATGGTTGGCGTTTTGCTGGGCGGAGCAATTTTTGGAGGCCTTTCAGACAGGTAGGATTTACTTCTTTGTAGCAAGTTTCATTTATTTCCATTTTACCATCAGTTATAGTTATTAAACTTTTTTAGAATTGTAGTTATTATAATCTGTTATGGAACCACAGTTTACCGGGGAGTCCATACTACAGAAGCACTTGGACTAGGTTAACCCAGTCTTGCATATTCTGTACTTGCACATCCAGTAAATGGTATTTTACCTCCCCAGAGATAGTGGTCAAGTAAAGTGATACTAAACACAGACTGTTTAATTTACATTATCCATTCTCTTTATGTATGTGAATGATGGCACTGCAATTATTTCAATTAAAAAAAAAAAAAGATATATATATATATATATTTTTCCTAATTAATATACAGCTGTCACATGACCCAGCTCTTTCCCAACTTGTCTGCAGGGAAACAGTGGCAGGAGGAGCTTCTAGTCCTCTGCTACTGGTCACATCACAATAGTTGATATCATTTAACTGTTTTAAATTGTCATACAAATATATAATTGAAATCAAATCTATTATTTTTTATCAATCACATGGTATAGGCATATTTCAGCCAGTCACAGGCTGTGTCATGCCCCTCGATTCTGTGTTTTAGAATAACAAGGATGTGAAGCCTCCATCAATCAAGACATAATATCCCACCTCTATTGTGTTTAGCTGGTTAGTGGGCATCGAGGAGTAGAGAGAGAAAGGGCCATCATTTACCAGTGTGTATATGCCCACATTTGTGACTCTGTAGTCACATGGGCTGCTCAGACGTGATCAAAGAGGAAACAAACAGCTTAGAAATACAGTGAAAACTGAGCATGTGCAATAGCTGCCTACACTTCTCTGCAAAATCCCCAACTGTAGTGAGGACATGGACAGAAAGGGGAGATAGAGAATAGTGGTATCAACCAGTCTTTTTGCAGAAAATAGCATTTGCTGATAGTTTTTAATTATGTGGGTTTAAATACACTTTAAGGCTAGATCAATAAGCCCAGGGCCATATCCAGGACCTCCATCTCTATAATATATGGTTGCCCAATGAAATAGTTACATGCCTTCATTCATGTATTTATATGTAAAGTATTCAAATTTAAAGTATTACTAAACCCAGGACCCTGCACTAGCTCTGGTCTCCCACAGTACACAGAACATGGAAATGCAATTATTTTAGTAAATATAAACTGCTAAATAACTTTTCTCATCAGCAGTATATACACTCAGGTCCATAAATATTGGGACATTGACACAATTCTAACATTTTTGGCTCTATACACCACCACAATGGATTTGAAATGAAGCGAACAAGATGTGCTTTAACAGCAGACTGTCAGCATTCATTTACATCCAAATCAGGTGAACGGTGTAGGAATTACAACAGTTTGCATATGTGCCTCCCACTTGTTAAGGGACCAAAAGTAATGGGATAGAATAATAATCATAAATCAAACTTTCACTTTTTAATACTTGGTTGCAAATCCTTTGCAGTCAATTACAGCCTGAAGTCTGGAACGCATAGACATCACCAGACGCTGGGTTTCCCTGGTGATGCTCTGCCAGGCCTCTACTGCAACTGTCTTCAGTTCCTGCTTGTTCTTGGGGTATTTTCCCTTCAGTTTTGTCTTCAGCAAGTGAAATGCATGTTCAATCGGATTCAGGTCAGGTGACTGACTTGACCATTGCATAACATTCCACTTCTTTCCCTTAAAAAACTCTTTGGTTGCTTTTGCAGTATACTTTGGGTCATTGTCCATCTGCACTGTGAAGCGGCGTCCAATGAGTTCTGAAGCATTTGGCTGAATGTGAGCAGGTAATATTGCCCAAAACACTTCAGAATTCATCCTGCTGCTTTTGTCAGCAGTCACATCATCAATAAATACAAGAGATCCAGTTCCATTGGCAGCCATACATGCCCACGCCTTGACACTATCACCACCATGCTTCACTGATGAGGTGGTATGCTTAGGATCATGAGCAGTTCCTTTCCTTCTCCATACTCTTCTCTTCCCATCACTCTGGTACAAGTTGATCTTGGTCTCATCTGTCCATAGAATGTTGTTCCAGAACTGTGAAGGCTTTTTTAGATGTCATTTGGCAAACTCTAATCTGGCCTTCCTGTTTTTGAGGCTCACCAATGGTTTACATCTTGTGGCGAACCCTCTGTATTCACTCTGGTGAAGTCTTCTCTCGATTGTTGACTTTAACACACATACACCTACCTCCTGGAGAGTGTTCTTGATCTGGCCAACTGTTGTGAAGGGTGTTTTCTTCACCAGGGAAAGAATTCTTCGGTCATCCACCACAGTTGTTCTCCGTGGTCTTCCGGGTCTTTTGATGTTGCTGAGCTCACCGGTGCATTCCTTCTTTTTAAGAATGTTCCAAACAGTTGTTTTGGCCACGCCTAATGTTTTTGCTATCTCTCTGATGGGTTTGTTTTGTTTTTTCAGCCTAATGATGGCTTTCTTCACTGATAGTGACAGCTCTTTGGATCTCATCTTGAGAGTTGATAGCAACAGATTTCAAATGCAAATAGCACACTTGAAATGAACTCTGGACCTTTTATCTGCTCATTGTAATTGGGATAATGAGGGAATAACACACACCTGGCCATGGAACAGCTGAGAAGCCAATTGTCCCATTACTTTTGGTCCCTTAATAAGTGGGAGGCACATATGCAACCTGTTGTAATTCCTACACCGTTCACCTGATTTGGATGTAAATACTCAAATTAAAGCTGACAGTCTGCAGTTAAGGCACATCTTGTTTGTTTCATTTCAAATCCATTGTGGTGGTTTATAGAGCCAAAAATGTTAGAATTGTGTCGATGTCCCAATATTTATGGACCTGACTGTAGCAGTCTTGTGACTTCTATCAGTGTCCGGCAAAGCACTGGTTACAGCTTGTAGGAGGAGTTTTCATTCTCCTGTAGGAGAATGCAGAACCCCTGACCTCTGTCTGGAGAGTGCTGATTGGCCCAGTCCTGATCACATGCACTCTCCCAAGAAAAAAAAAAACACTCTATAGTAATACACACCAAACTAAGCATGTGCAGCTAGCCTCCGAGCCTCTTTTCTATCAGGAGATATTTAGGAGACACTGGAAGAAGGGGAGGCGCAGAGAAGTCAGGATCAAACATCCTTTTTACACAATGCAGAGGATTAACCCCTTAGGTTCCACATTGAGTATAACAAGCATGCTGTACTGCATATACAGACTGATTTTACTGTTGTGGGTTTGGTAACACTTTAATACATAACAAGAAATTAGCATCTCCACAATAATTTATTGGAAGATATTCTACACCTCTATTTTCCTTCTCGCAAATGTCACAAATTAAATTTTAAAGATGAAAATAAAAAAAAATCATTATAAAACTACATTAACATTAAAATCAAATAATTTGTGCAAATTCAATGACTTTATCATCTGTAAAGTGGATGTTTGCTAACAAGGCAACCTGTACTTTCTGAGATAAAGGCCTGTGTAATTTGTTGCCCTGAACCCCATTTGGAATGATACCTATCACTGCCTACATTAAAAAGTGAATGGTCTGTTTGGCTGCAGGTTCGGTCGTCGGACAATCCTCATCTGGTCATACATGCAGATGTCAGTAGCCGGTTCTCTTGTTGCTTTCCTGCCTAACTTCCCATGCTATGTATTCTTCAGACTTATTAGTGGAATGACTTTCTCCAGCGTCTTACTTAACACACTCTGCCTAAGTGAGTTTCCATCATTCATGTGAAATGTTTTCCATACATGTTTTGATACTTTTGCAATTCATTATAGAGTAAATCATTTTAATTCAAGGAGCAGAACTGCAAAAACAGCACAAAGCAATTCTGTACAGTACAGCCAGTGGTGTATTTAGGTTTTGTGCTGCACTAGGCAACACAAAAATCGGCGCCCCCCGCAGAGAGAACCTGACATTGACCACCAACACCCCTGCCTCCCACCCAAGAGAGCCTTCCACTACCACTGCCCCCCATGCATCAGCCACCATCCCCCATGGTGAGAGAGAGAAAGACACTTACCTTCACAGCTGTGGACATCCCTGGGAACAAAAGTTGGGCTATGCATACACTATCATGAAACCCGCAGCCTCTCTTGGAACCCACCAGGTCCCCATGCCGCGTGTGTCCCTTCTTCCGTGGGGCAGTGCTGCCCCCCTGAAAAATGCCGCCTTAGGCAAATGCCTTGTTTGCCTTGTGGTAAATACAACCCTGAGTACAGAAGCATGCAAACATAAATTATTCGATAATTCAGTACTAGTCTGGACATGCAAGTAGCCCATATCACTGCACGTAACCAAAATTTCCTGTGCCAAACAGAACAACAAAGCTCATGAGCTGTTATCATGATGACTCGGTAAAGTATTTGAGGCCATGCAGATTACGTAGGCTATAGAATATTTTAGTGAATAAATATTGATAAGTAGACCAGTACCAGGACAGGTCTATCCAGCGCCCAGGGAAAGGATGCAGAACTGCACCCCCTCCCCACTATTAATGCATGTTGTGGAAATTATGCACCACCCTACATTCATTCTCTGCTTCCTTGCTCTGGGCAGCTGCCCCTCCTGCCCACCCCTTGTCCGGGCCCTGAAGTAGACCACAAAGCTCATACCAGCCCACAGAACCTTCCACATACACCAGAATGATTGTCATATGCCAGATATTATATTGTTGTATATACTCACATCAGGGGATATTTGTTAAACAATCTTCAAATACGTAGGATTGCATTAGTGGAAAACCTCATATATTGCTATAAACCAACTCACTGCTCTATATTGTAACAACTTATAGTCATGTATTGATGAATGCAGAAAGGCCTGGATTCTTTCTTAGATACACAGAATATAACTGGATACTAACATTTATAGGTAAAGTTGATCCAGGGAATATCCGATTGCCTCTCGGGGGATCAGGAAGGAATGTTTTTCCCTGCAGGAGCAAATTGGATCATGCTTTGCTGGGTTTTTTTTGCCTTCCTCTGGATCAACTGTGGGTATAGGATTATAACTTTTTTTTTAGGTTGAACTGGATGGACTTTTGTCTTTTTTCAGCCAGACTAACTATGTAACTATTTATCAAGCTATGTACAGATGAAAAGATTTAAACAACTAACAATTAACTGATACTTTAACCAACATAAAATATTTCAATTAACACAAAGCAGCATAGGACTTATAAATTTATGTTAGATTGGTCAAAGCTGATGCCCTAGGTTACATGAACACATATACCTATACCCATTCTCTCTATTTGACAGTGCTGGAATGGATGCCAGTCAAAGGACGTACTCTCGCTGGCACATTCGTCGGATACGTTTTCACTTCTGGTCAAATGGTGCTAGCAGGACTGGCATATGCTATTCGTGACTGGCGCTGGCTGCAGTTTTCTGTCACCGCTCCTTTTTACGTTTTCTTCATATATTCATGGTGGGTATTAATGTTCCATTAGCTCTACGATATATGTTAAAGCGGAGTAGAAAAGTGCTTGGAATAATTGATTTTGGATCTTTATGACCCTTTGGACATAGGTGGGGTAATTATTGCAATAGTAATTGATCTGACTGTTATGGAGTATGGGGTCAGGGGTAACATTGACAGGTCCTATGGGGTGATTAACAAATGTAATTGTCCTTGTGCTGTATTCCTGGAGCCAGGTAGGATGGTAACCAGGTAACATAAGGGTGGACTCTGAGGGGTCAATTTACTAATGGCAAACAGTCTGTTCACTTTGCAGAGGAAGCTGCAAGTTGCAAGGGAATTTTCCTCCAAGCTTAGTGAATGCAAAAATGCTATTTTTGTATTTTCCTGTCCTGTGAATGGGTATCCTTTGCAAAGTGAAATTTCACCGCATTCACTAATCTCTGAGGAAAATTCTCTTCCAAAGTGCAACTTCCCTTGCAAAGTAAACATCCTATTTGCAAGGGAATTTTCCTCCAAGCTTAGTGCATGCAAAAATGCTATTTTTGTTTCCTGCCATGTGATTAGGTATCCTTTGCAAAGTGAAAGTTCACCACATTCACTAAGCTCTGGGGAAAATTCCCTTCCAAAGTGCAACTTCCCTAGCTAAGTAATAATCCTATTTGCTTTTTGTAAATCAAATCCTTTTGTCACTGAATCTGAGTCTGTTTTTGCCAACTGGCAAAGGGGATTTAGAGGAACCTTTTTGTTTCAATAATCAGTCACAGAGATGATCTACATGATCTACATATACACCAGAGCTCAAAGTGAGTGCCACTGATCATCAATGTAAAAGGGGCCTATAGAGGGCCTCTCCACTGCCTTACCGCCAATTTAAAGAGGGGCTTTTACCCAGATAAACACACTGCTGATCAATAATGTTACAAGGAACCTTTTCACCAGGGGCAGACTGACAACTCATGGGGGATCATGGGGCCCCTGTGTCCCCTGTGTCCTTGCCCAAACTCAAAAAAACCTATGAAAAAGGTAACGGGCATCTCATGGTGCCCTCTACTGACCCCGGGCCCTCGGGCAGTGCCCGAGTTTCCAAATGGTCAGTCCGCCCCTGCTTTTCACTGCCATACCACAATGCAGAGAGGGTATATTGTAATGAGGACTTTTATAAAGGACCATTTACACTATACCAGTGGTGGCAATACAGTGGCCTGCAATAAGAAGGGGTGCAATATTGGCTGATAGCCACCATTGAATTGGATGTGCTGTTCTAGTCAAGTAACAGCCTAGATTCTGCACAGAGGAGAAAGCATTTCCTCAGTCTTCTCTCCTCCAGTGATCATGCTATAACATTGTAACTTTTTACCAAATCACAAGCTGAGAGATCTAATTTGTCTAAGACAACATGCGAAAAAAGATCTGCAAAGAGATGATTGTGTCACCTCTGAGCCAACATCAAAGGTCAAGAAATAGAAACTGACACACTAGCAGTGCTCTCTGAAGAGCGATATTTGGATTGCTCTTCAGAGAGCACTTGACATGCATTGTATTGCCTCCTCACCACCGCACTTTAACTGCTTGATCCCTGAGGTAGCATGCCACAACCGTGTGCATTGCATTCACTTGAATGAGTTCAATCTGCCAAAAACAAGAGAGGGTATAATTCTTGCCACCACAGTGTGTATATACCCCCAGCTGCTGCCTTTGAAGCTAAAAGGGATCGCAGTTGGGGGGAAGTAAAAGTGTGGCTCAACCATGGGATTTTACCTCCCCTTAACAAAATGTAGTTATCATGCATGCAATTAGCATTAAATAGTATGTCTGGTGCTAGGTCCCACTTAACATGATTATAGTAACATGGTTCTGTATGCCCTAATATGTGTGCCCTAAAGGTAACAGGTGAACCAGTAAGATGTCTCCCTGTCATTGCTATTTCTCTAGTGTTAGAGATTCAGCAGTATTCTGGCCTCTGTAGATAAATCAGAGGCATTTCTGTGGTTCTGTTGCCAGTAAGGTGTCACCAGTGGCAAAATTATGACAAGTCTTAGTTAAGTTCACCATTATCAACATTTCTGAAAAAATAGTTCTTTAATCTGATGTACAGTATATATGCATGAATGAAGTATCACTACAAGTGCTTAGAACTGATGGCTTCTATGTGTGTTGTATGAAGGTTCCTGCAGGAGTCTGGTCGCTGGCTTATTTTAAATGGGAAGACAGACCAAGCACTGACTAATCTTCGACGTGTGGCAAGAATGAATGGCAAGCTTGAAGAGGGACTTAAGATGACTAAAGATGTGAGTTTGGAATCACAAAGACAATGCTGGATAATAAATGGTTGAGGAAATTGCAGGGCTTTAATTAAAAGCTATGCTGTTATATGTTGTATGAAGTCATACAATCATCTACATGCAGTACAATAATAACAACACTAAGCTGTATAGTTATTATTCCTTTTGTCAAAAACCATGTTTTTTTTTTTACAAATTAAAATTCAAAAAGTGCATATAAGCCTGTAGAGAAAAAGAAGCGTGTTTCCTGAATTACAATCTGATTTCTAGTAGCAGCCCCTGCTACCTCTCCCTCTTCCATTCTTATGCTGAGTCTACTTACAAATGTCCATAGTTGGCCATAGAAGTACAAAGAAAATATAGACACAGTTTTTGAATGTTGTGTTCCCCTCCATACACTTCTGTCTTAGGCACCAGTAAATATATGACTGATGGTAAATATGGTCTTTGCCAATAGGCAAATATACACTTGTTATGAGTATTATAATCAATGATGACCAGTGTGACAGTAAAAGAGAAAGGAAACATCATAAAAAAGAAATAGAGAATAGTGAATACTTCAATGAAGAAACAAAATGGATGGTATAACAAATAACAAATGAAAATATATAAGTCCTCTAAATATCATAATAGTCCCAAGAATAGTGATGTGATCAAATCAACAAAATGTAGTGACTTCTGTGATTTCCGCGCTGCACCTCCACCATAATGCACTCACCAGAAGTAAGTAGCAAGCAAGCCCAGAGCGGAATGACACTAAAGGGTGTTCCTGCTTGTTCCTCCTGCCGGTGACCCGGTTGAAGGTGTGTTCTTTCCAGAAGCCAGTGATACACCAAATGAACAATCAAAGGTAGAGTAGCCAAGCCTCCATCTCCAGCCCACGGTGAACCAAGGAAAGGGATTCCTCCTAGAGGGCAAGCTCATAGACCTAGGTGGATCCCTTTAAGAACGTGCATGAGCACGAAACGTGTCACAGAGGAGCCTATGTGCTGATGTCACGCCGATACATCCACATGATGGTCCAGTGACCATCTTTGTAAGTGGTTTTTATCCATTGATGATTTTATGCTCCATGTGGTTGCTATCTTTTTAATAAAACATACTACACTATATGCTCCAATCCCTTTCCTTGGTACACTGCGGGCTGGAGATGGAGACGTTGTGCTAGCTGCTTTAATTTTTCCTTTTTTTTCTTGCGTTCACCATTTATTCTTTGATTATACAATTGTTATAAGCCTCAGTGAATATTATTATTATTATTATTATTAATATTATACAAGATTTATATAGTGCCAACAGTTTGCTCAGTGATTTACAATATAATGGGAGACAATACAGCAATGATACAGTTCAATACTA
This sequence comes from Staurois parvus, assembly GCF_062004578.1. NCBI lineage: Eukaryota > Metazoa > Chordata > Amphibia > Anura > Ranidae > Staurois > Staurois parvus. The sequence goes on from NW_028318785.1 coordinate 371,644, forward strand.
GAGGGTTAGGAGGGCCTTGCTCCTTGGAGCTTACAATCTACAGTGAGAGAATATGCTCCTTTTTGTAGGAGATGATTGCGGAGATGCGACATGAAATTTCTAACAGAAAATCTTCTCACACCTTATTGGACCTAGTGCGAACTCCAGGAATGAGACGTATCACGGGGTGTTTGATGATGGTCTGGTGAGTTCTTAGTGATACTCAATTAAAAACAAGTGTTTTTCTGTTGATAGATTATACACAGTTGTTGAGCTGATTACTGAAATTTGGAGAGAAAAAAGAGAAAATTTTGTCCATGTTGGGTATTTGTGATCTCTCTGTAACCTACACTAAGGACTAAGGAGTTAAACCATTGTACTATTGAGCAGGGGGGGGAATGTGACTCGGACTGACCATTTGGAAACTCGGGCACTGCCCGAGGGCCCGGGGTCAGTAGGGGGCCCCATGAGATGCCCCTGGTAGCTTTTTCATAGGCTTTTTTGAGTTTGGGCAAGGACACAAGGGCCCCATGATCCCCTATTGCCCGGGGGCCCCATGAATTGTCAGTCCGCCCCTGGTCTGAGGAAATAGCATTCTGCCCTGTGTAAGCTCCAATTTGTGACTTGAGGCTTAAAGCTTAAACAGGGCCAGCAATCTTAACAGCCAAACAGGAGATAGTGAAGAGAAGGTAAGTATGGCCAGTATTAAAGTGAACTTGTTGCTGTGTTCTATTTTGGCAAAGCACACATTTCTTTTAATGGATTGGGGGTTGTGCGCCTGTTTAATGCTGTTCTATTCACATGCTTGAACGTTCCCTTCAGTCTTCAGTTATAGATAGATCAATGGCAGAATACCTATGTAAAGGTGATGCTTGTTCATTCAGCCCCCATCCACATATATACTTTTTTTTAAGGAACATGGCGTTAACCTGCAACCAGGGGTGGACTGACAACTCATGGGGCCCCCGGCAATAGGGGATCATGGGGCCCCTGTGTCCTTGCCCACACTCAAACCACACCCAAAAAAGCCTATGAAAGGCATCTCATGGGGCCCCCTTCTGACCACGGGCCCTCGGGCAGTGCCCGAGTTCCCAAATGGTCAGTCCGCCCCTGCCTGCAACTGTTTTCAAACCCCTAAAGTGGAACTTTAGTAAGAAACTTGAGTCCTGCTAGATCATTTCTGGCCACTTTTGCAGGTATACCTATGTAACACATTAAAGTGGTTCTAAAGCTTTAAGGTTTTTTACCTTAATGCAATCTATGCACTAAGGTAAAAAACCTTCTGTGTCATAGACTTGCCCCCTTACCCCCCTTATGCTTATCTGACCAATGCAGCGCTGTGCATGAGAGCTGTGCCTCTCTTTGCTTTTTCCCTCCTCACCGGGCAGATCGATAGCAGCGGAAGCGATTGGATCCTGCCAATCAACTCCAGTGACGAGGGAGCATCCGTTGCATCCGTTGCTGTTTGTGTCAACGGATGCAGCAGCAGGGGCTCGGGAGTGAGCCCATATGAGTGCCCCCATGGGAATCGACTTAATATTGGGGGCACCAGCAAAAGAGAAGGAGCCAGCGGGGGGACCCGAGAAGAGGAGGGTCAGGGTGGCTCTGTGCAATTCTATTGCACAGGGCAGGTAAGTATAGACATGTTTTGTTATTTAAAAAAAAAAATTCTTTACAACCACTTTAAAACATAAGTGCCTATACTGTTTACAATCCAGTAATATGCTGGAGTTCATTTACTAAAACTGGAGAGTGCAACATCTGGTGCAGCTGTGCATGGTAGCCAATCAGCTTCTAATCTCAGCTTGCTCAATTAACCTTTGGCAATAAAAAAATGGAAGCTGATTGGTTTTTATGCAGAACTGTACCAGATTTTGCACTCTTCAGAGTAAATCAACCCCACTGTCTAACCCTGCTCTGCACGTGCTCAGTTGCTCTCTATATTTATGCGCTGCCAAATTTTTAGAGGCCAATCTGCTTACAGCCTTAAAGCTGAATTAAACCCTCCTATCGTTTACAGCCAAGGAAGCTGCTTTTGTTTGATCTGCAACTGCCATGGCGCTGCACATGTGATCAGTTATGATACCTGCCTTTGGATGGTTTGACAGTTTGGTTGCGGACACAAGCAAATGTGACAGATAGCAATCCAGGCATGTAACGTTTTTCAAAACCGTTAAAGTGACGGGTTTAGTTTCACTTTATGATTTACTGCTGTACTGGGGCTCTGGGTTTCAGCAAAATGGCAGCCTTCAGCAAGAAGAAACTGGAGCAATGCTGGAGGCAATTTACAGCACTAATTGTGGTAGCAAAATTATTAATGTGGAATGTATGTTCCTTGCTAACGAACATTATTTTTTATCAAGTTGTATATGGGTAAAGTTCAGCTTTAGATGTACGTTTGCTTAATATGATGAAGGCAGTTTCAACATGCTGTTTATTTAAAATTAAAAAGAGATGTTAGAATAGATAGGACTTGAAAAATAATTCACAGAAGTTCAGGAAGGATTTGCAATGATTATAATATAAAGGATTCTGGAATTACATATAAATGGTCATTAGGGTTGAATTACTAAAACTAGAGAGTGCAAAATCTGGTGCAGCTCTGCATAGAAACCAATTAGCTTCCAGGTTTTATTGTCAAAACTTAACTGAAAAAGCTGAAGAAGCTAATTGGCTACCATGCAGAGCTGCACCAGATTTTGCACTCGCCAGTTTTAGTAAATCAACCCAATAGAATATGGTGAGAGAAGATAATATGTATTTGAAATAGAGAATAGTAATGAATGTGTATATGTGCATTCCAGAGTATACATTCCTTGTTTTATTATGTGTAGGTTCTCCACAAGTTTTGCATACTATGGCCTGGCTATGGACCTGCAGAAATTTGGAATCAGTGTCTACCTTGTGCAGTTCTGTTTTGGTGCCATTGATGTCCCAGCCAAGTTTGTGGCAGCCTTAATAATGAGTTATGTAGGACGACGAGTGACACAAGCCACTTTCCTTATCCTTGCTGGTACCATGATCATCATCAATATTTTTGTACCAGTAGGTAAGGCGCTCTAATTCATCATATTGTCTAGTCTAATTTCTGTCCAGTAATTTCTTAACTTTCGGATTTGCACATTGTATATTCAGTAAATGGGCTTCAGTTTGAAGGGGCCAGAATTAGTTTTTACCAGTTTTCCAACTATACTAGTATGGAAACATCAAAGCTGAACTCCAGACTGATATAAAAGACTTGTTGCAGCTCTGTTTTTATGAGTATATATATATTTGTTTATATACAAGAAGAATAAGTACCTGAATTTGACTTGGTATCAACCTCTTACAGTTCACTGTATAGCAGAGCTCAGATTTGGAAAGGGAGGATAAGCAGAAGGAGCCACACATTTGCGCTGCAGTACTCATATGCTAACACAGAACATACTGGATGGGGGAGAGAAGAGAGTAACAGAGGGATCCACTCATCGCTGTGCAGCTTCTACATCACTGTTCATCCACAGACTAGGGGCAGAGACAAGACATAAGTGTAGTATTGAAAAAAATAAGCTTCCCTGCCCTCCCAGACAGAGCTGTACTGTGTGGCAGAACTGTGTAAATCTCAGAAAGAGATGGACAGATATACATTCAGGTCCATAAATATTGGGACATTGACACAATTCTAACATTTTTGGCTCTATACACCACCACAATGGATTTGAAATGAAACGAACAGGATGTGCTTTAACTGCAGACTGTCAGCTTTAATTTGAGGGTATTTACAGCCAAATCAGGTGAACGGTGTAGGAATTACAACAGTTTGCATATGTGCCACCCATTTGTTAAGGGACCAAAAGTAATGGGACAGAATAATAATCATAAATCAAACTTTCACTTTTTAATACTTGGTTGCAAATCCTTTGCAGTCAATTACAGCCTGAAGTCTGGAACGCATAGACATCACCAGACGCTGGGTTTCATCCCTGGGGATGCTCTGCCAGGCCTCTGCAACTATCTTCAGTTCCTGCTTGTTCTTGGGGCATTTTCCCTTCAGTTTTGTCTTCAGCAAGTGACATGCATGCTCAATAGGATTCAGGTCAGGTGATTGACTTGGCCATTGCATAACATTCCACTTCTTTCCCTTAAAAAACTCTTTGGTTGCTTTTGCAGTATGCTTTGGGTCATTGCCCATCTGCACTGTGAAGCGGCGTCCAATGAGTTCTGAAGCATTTGGCTGAATATGAGCAGATAATATTGCCCGAAACACTTCAGAATTCATCCTGCTGCTTTTGTCAGCAGTCACATCATCAATAAATACAAGAGAACCAGTTCCATTGGCAGCCATACATGCCCATGCCATGACACTACCACCACCATGCTTCACTGATGAGGTGCTATGCTTAGGATCATGAGCAGTTCCTTTCTTTCTCCATACTCTTCTCTTCCCATCACTCTGGTACAAGTTGATCTCGTTCTCATCTGTCCATAGGATGTTGTTCCAGAACTGTGAAGGCTTTTTTAGATGTCATTTGGCAAACTCTAATCTGGCCTTCCTGTTTTTGAGGCTCACCAATGGTTTACATCTTGTGGTGAACCCTCTGTATTCACTCTGGTGAAGTCTTCTCTTGATTGTTGACTTTGACACACATACACCTACCTTCTGGAGAGTGTTCTTGATCTGGCCAACTGTTGTGAAGGGTGTTTTCTTCACCAGGGAAAGAATTCTTTGGTCATCCACCCCAGTTGTTTTCCGTGGTCTTCTGGGTCTTTTGGTGTTGCTGAGCTCACCGGTGCGTTCCTTCTTTTTAAGAATGTTCCAAACAGTTGTTTTGGCCACGCCTAATGTTTTTGCTATCTCTCTGATGGGTTTGTTTTGTTTTTTCAGCCTAATGATGGCTTGCTTCACTGATAGTGACAGCTCTTTGGATCTCATCTTGAGAGTTGACAGCAACAGATTCCAAATGCAAATAGCACACTTGAAATGAACTCTGGACCTTTTTATCTGCTCATTGTAATTGGGATAATAAAGGAATAACACACACCTGGCCATGGAACAGCTGAGAAGCCAATTGTCCCATTACTTTTGGTCCCTTAACAAGTGGGAGGCACATATGCAAACTGTTGTAATTCCTACACTGTTCACCTGCTTTGGATGTAAATACCCTCAAATTAAAGCTGACAGTCTGCAGTTAAAGCACATCTTGTTTGTTTCATTTCAAATCCATTGTGGTAGTGTATAGAGCCAAAAATGTTAGAATTGTGTCGATTTCCCAATATTTATGGACCTGACTGTATATGGACAGTTCCCATATATGTATTTCATTTGTGCATTAAGGTGTCCTTTTATAAACCAGTGGTAAATGACCGCTGCTCAGTTCTCTGGCATTCTCAGAGGAGACAGTTCTCCTCTGAATGCCTTTTTATGAAGTGGTGTGGATCGCTTCTCCTAATGAGGAGAGAAGCGATCTACAAACGCTTTGAACACTAGAAAACGGCTGATGTTACTGTAATCTCGTGAGATTACAGTAAGAGATCAGTCAAACACAGTTTACTAAACAGCGGTAAATTATCGCTGCTTCATTTGTGGTTCCCCCGATTCTCCAGCTCTGAACACAGATCGCCAGTGAAGGGCTGACATCGCTCCTTCATATACTGGCCAGCTGTGTGCTGAGATGATCAGAGGAGAACATGTTCTGATCATCTCTGTTTTCTAAACCACTAATGATCTGAGATGAGCAACGATCCTCAGGATAGCCGCTGATCTCAGTTTCATAAAATGACACCTAAGCTGTTTGCCTGGAGCAGGGGTGGACTGACAACTCATGGGGCCACCGGGCAATAGGGGATCATGGGGCCCCTGTGTCCTTGCCCAAACTCAAAAAAGCCTATGAAAAAAGTACCAGGGGCATCTCATGGGGCCCCCTACTGACCCCGGGCCCTCGGGCAGTGCCCTAGTTTCCAAATGGTCAGTCCGCCCCTGGCCTGGAGGTCAGCTTTCAACTCAAAAGTCTTGCAGCAACTGTTTTATTATAATCCTCTTGCTCTTGTTTTAGACATGCGAGTACTGAGAACAGCATTGGCTGCCCTTGGTAAAGGATTCTGTGCCTCGGCCTTCATGTGTGCCTACTTGTATTCTGGAGAACTCTTCCCCACCGAAATACGGTAATTACTGCTTTTAAAAATCTATTATAGAGCTGTTACAGCTAGCTTACAATTTTGTTTTTGTAAAATAAATCATAACCCATGGAAGTTATTATTACAGAAGAAATAACAATTTTTTGGAAAGAAGAAGGATTAGAACTTCTGTAAAAAAAAATGTTTTTTTTTTTTGCAATGTCCCACTTGATAAATTTCCCTTACTTCCTGTTCCACTAAAAGAGGTCATGGCACAGGAAACACCCTTTAACTACATGCCGCCCAGCCACTGTATAAATACGGCGGCGCGGCTAGGCAAAAGCATGTTTTAAAACGTGTGTTTTGTAAACAGGTAGGGTGTGCGCGTGAGGTGCGCCGTCGCCCTACCTGTCCCGCCGATCACAGCTGCGGATGTCAGTCGCCTTGTCACAGCTGGTCATTACCGGCTATGTCCCGGCGATCGGCGGCAATCGCTGACAGAGAGCACAGCTGCAGTAGCTGTGCTTTCTGTCAGTTCCCTGACAACTCCAGGATACGCTGAACGGGACAGAAGAGTTTTTCTCTCCCGATCAGCGGTGTTCCCTGCAGTACACTCCCCCGCTCCCTAGTAAAACACTCCCTTCACACAGATAACCCTTTCCCTGAAAAATAAACTTAACCCCTTCCTCCCCAGTGCCATTAGTACAGTGTCAGTTGGGTTTCTTTTGCACTGATCACTGTATTGGTGTCACTGGGGATGTCAGTGACCCCAAGTCAGTACCCCCCAATGTCAGAATGTCCGCTGCAGTCCCGCCATAAGTCGCTGATCGCCGCCATAAGTCACTGATTGCCGCCATAAGTCGCTGATCGCCGCCATTATTAGTATAAAAAAAACCTAAAAATCCCAGTATCTTTCCCGCCATTTGTAAACGCTATAACTTTCACGTAAACCAATTAATTTACACGTATTGGTTTTTTTTTTTTAGCAAAGACATGTCGCAGAATGCATTTTGGCAGAAATTTATGACTAAATTTGATTTTTTAATTTTTTTTTACTGGACATGTTTTATAGCAAAAAGTCCAAAATATTGTTTTTTTTCCTCAAAATTGTCAGCCTTTTTGTTTATAGCGCAAAAAATAAAAACCACAGAGGCGATAAAATACCACCAAAAAGCTCAATTTGTGGGAAAAAAAAGGATGTAAATTTCATTTATGTACCGTATTGCATGACCGCGCAATTGTCCGTTAAACTAGCGCAGCGCTGTATAGCAAAAAAATGGCGTAAATTGCAGTATCTATACCATAGTTTGTAGACGCTATAACTTCCACACAAAGCAATCAATATACACTTATTGGGATTTTTTTTTACCAAAACCATGTAGCAGAATACATTTTGGCCTAAATTTATAACCAACTTTGAGTTTACTATTTATTTGTTATAGCTGAAAGTAAAAAATATTGTTTTTCTTAAAAATTTTTGGCTTTTTTTGGTTTATAGCGTGAAAAATAAAAAGCGCACAGGTGATCAAATACCACCGAAAGAAAGCTCTATTTGTGTGAAAAAAAGGACGTAAATTTCGTTTGGGTGCAGCATTGCATGACCGCGCAATTATCAGTTGAATTAGTGCAGTGCCGAGTAGCAAAAAGAGGCCTGGTCATTAAGGGGGGTAAATCCTCTGGAGGTCAAGTGGTTAAACATGGTTTATTTCCTGTCTAATGATCTCATGGAAGAAAATCACCAAGTGTCATTTTGGTGTCAACTGTTGCCAAAAATTAGAGCTATATGTAAAGTAGTAAGCTGCACAGCAAAGGTATATGCTATAAATGTCAGCTACCTCAAAAGAAAGAATGTAGAAATATCTACATGCAGTGCATAATGCTTCAGATTTCTTATGTATTACAGGCAAACTGGCATGGGATTTTCAGATGTCAATGCTAGAGTTGGTTCTGTTGTGGCACCAGTGATTCATTTAATTGGCGATCACATCCCTATCCTACCAGCCATCATCTTTGGTACAGCTCCCATTCTGTCGGGTATTGCTGCTTCATGTTTGCTTACTGAGACCCGCAACCAGCCTCTGACTGATACCATACAAGAGGTGGAGGAAAGGTGAGACATTGGGTGGTTCTCTGGTATTTTGCATATAGTTGGTCCTGCTACTAGCCCATACTATCAATTATTTCAATGACTTTGCCACACTTTTTCAGTAGAGCAATCAAGTCAAGAGAATTAAGACACATGACTATGAAGTCTACCTAAGAGCTTGTGGCAACAGCTGTAAAATACTTTTTTTTTTTTTCACAAATGCAGCTTATTGTGTATATAAAGCCAAAAACGTTTCTAGTTTTGTATAGAGTGGCGAAGGGTTAGACTCCCTGTCTATTTTGTTTTTTGTTGCTCTGTCTCTGATAGGGAGATGCGTCCTATCTATTTGCCCTGGTAACTACTGTCTCAGGGACTGAAAGTGATTAAAATCTCCAATTTATGAGTTGTCACCAGATTAGAAATTGGGAAATCTTACAATGTTTCAGTGACAACTGTTTAAGGCCCTGTTCACACCATCATGTTTTATCACATGGGTTGTAAAGCAAAACAATGCAGGTGTCATAATAAGCAAGGTTATTCAATGAGGCTGTTCAGATTTCTGCTGTGTTGTGCTACACTCTGAAAAATGAGGCATGTCTTAGCCGTGATTCCCAATAGAATAATGAAAACATGTAAACATGCTACAATGTACAAATGTTCAAATGCTTAGAAAGTGGACTAAAGCACATATAGATAGACGAGAACCTAACCTAAGAGGTAATTTCACTTTCACCTCCCATTGTGTCTACAGGACAGGGGGTGAAAGGAAATCTCCACAATAGCATACAGATGGCAAAAAAAATTAAAGACAAATTTAAACCATTCCCTAAAATGAAAACGGTTTTGGCTTTAGTTATACTTTAAACACCTTCAAAGACTCACAATACTAACCAATGCTGTGTTTTTCCATAATTCCCATTGTAAATTTAGAGTCAGTACTGTGCTTCCATGACCAGAGCTATATCCTTCAGAGCCAATGAAACCATCTCTACATTGCTGGGCTTTATATTCTCGAGCTAATTTATTCTACTGATTTGAATGCTATAATATATTAAGATAAGAGCATGGTCCAATAAACTGGGAATGAGCAGGACAAAAAGTAAAAATGGCTCAGCATTTTTTGTTATTTTTTGACATGTATATCAACAGTCTACATTATTTATTATTATTATTATTATTATTATTAGTCTAAATGTGTTCTCTGAATTAAATAACTTAAAATGTAATCAAAACCAGAACTTACTTTTGAAGTTTTCTTTTGAATTTCATTTAGATTAAGCCCTAAAACCTCCATCTAGGAGACCCGCCTCTATCAGTCCTGGTGACTATAGTCACTGGAACATTAAACTATGGAAAAATCTAAAATTACAGTTGTCATAGGAGGTGAGGGATATCCTCCAGTGGGGACATCTGTCCTTACAACAGTTTTATATAAGAGCAGAGTACCCCAAACTTTAGAAAGATCTTCTCCCACTTCCTGGTGTGTCTTTAGAATCAAAGGAAATCTCTCCAATGCAAAACAGCAAAATAAACCCCTGAAAATAAATGTACAGTTTCCTGCTCTATCCAACACTAAAATATGAACCTCTGCTGTTTAGATATACTTTAAAGCAAGGCCACAATATCTACAGTTCTTTTACTTTGCTTGAACAGCCAACAAAAAATCCAAAATGTTACCAATAAGCCATACACAACGTTTGTTAACATGAAATTGGTGGCTGCAGGAGAAGACAAGCAGAATAAAATATATTTTTCTTTTTCAGGAGGTTAAAAAACAATTGGTTAAAGGAAGAAGCATTAAAAATGGAGATTACGCCTCTCGCCCAGAAGCCAGACACCTGCTTTAAGGATGCAATTTGAGCTCCCAAACACTAGAGGAGAAAAGGACAGAATACTGTATATCGTGAGATCACTCTGTTGCACAGAGACTATTACAACAAGGACTTCTGGTTGTTGACCATTAACCACCACTGAATCTGGTATATAGGAGTACAGAATATAACCTGTGTACCTGCCCAGGGTACTGACGACTCTCTAGTAGCATACACTCTGGCACAAAGTATAGTGAACATATCATTTATCATGAAAATTGATTCCCCATATTAATGAAGCGGTGTTCTCTTACAACATTTGTATACCGGTACTTTAAAATTAGTTTTGTTCATTGGTTTTTATTAATAAAAGTGACCTTTTGTTAAATCACTGTTTAGATAAGGAAGATGCAAACCACAGTTTTCATTATTTGCCAAATAAATGTTAAGGATAAGAAACATGTTCTAGAGATAGTAATGCAAGGCAACTATATAAACTGTATATTACTGTCATCATTCAACAATATACAACATATATGAGCTTGATATTAAAAAATACTTTTTATTACAATATTCTATTACCAGTACACATAGGAATCATGTTGAAGCAAGACATGAAGATTAAAATGTTGAAGAGAGAAAAATCAGTTTTATTCACTCATGTCAAACATGATATTTCACAGATATTCATATTATATGAATGCTTATAGATTTTTAGACCAATTTACAATTACTGATATCCTTTTTGAGATTGGCTGTATACAGCAATATCTTTAAAGTCAACTGAAACAACTTTTAGAAAAAGTCTGTTCACTGTCCTGGAATAGTCCTTTAATTTGGGACTCCAATACTTTCTAATGAAAGTGGAATGCTCATTTAATGGATGAATCAAGCCACATAATTTGACTATAGATGATGTTGTAAGACTTTTGTAGCTATCTTTGAATGTAAAGACTAGCTAATCACCATTTTCCTTTGGGTTTGGTAAGTTAAATGTCTGAAAGAAAGAGATGTTTATATTGTATTCCCTTTAACTGTAACTGAACATTCTATATCAGGAAAGAAGGACGTCAAATAGTACATTTTTTTAAAATAATTTTAAAATATGTATATGGTATCCTGAGTGATGTTGTAAATATAAAAGGGACTAATAAAATAAAGGGATTATTTTTGCATGCAAGTTGTCAGATATATTTTTGTAGCAATTTTATTAGTTTGACAAGAGATTTCCAGTCAATAAGACAAGGACTGGCAAATAGGGTTGCTGTTTGTGTTTGGCAAACGTAAATTCATCACAGGCATCACAGATTCAGTTCTGGAAAGCTAGAGTGCACTTCATTTTTGGCAAAAATGTGCTAAAAATCAAACAGCATCCATAATTTTGTGCACATACTAGACATTCTGCATCTAATTACGTGTCCAGCTCTTTAAAAGCCTTAATGGGCAGTGGAGGGAACATAGTGAGCATTTGAACCCCTTCTTCTTTCAGTAGTAGGCCTTAAACCTTTTAACATTGGAGGGTACCTTGCAAGAAGGAACAGCAAGCCTCTCCCACCTTGCAAAGCATCCTTACCCAAATTTTGAGGGGCAACAGCCCCTTCTCCACTTCTATGTTCCCCAAAAATGAGGTGGGGTAATAGTAAAAATGGGGGTTGGGAGGGGGAATCAGAGAATCTGGAAGCCCCTCTATAATAAGGGAGTGATCTGATATCTGCCCCCTTCCAGGAGAATGAGTTCATAGGCACTAATCCTTACCTGTTCCCAAAAAGAGTTACAAATAAAAAAAAACACTCACTAAATCAAAAATCCTTTAATCAGTCAAAAAGCAAACACATAAGGTTTATTAATGCCTCAAAAGGAATTCCACATCAATCATGGCATCCAGCAAAGTAATCTACAGCAATTATGGTCAATTATTCAGGTCAATCACTGATCTCTACATGCCATACTCCCGCCACTAAATGACAGATTTATGGCTGTGGTCATTTATATTTACCGTCTGGAATCCCATATCATTGATCAAATTTGGTAAATGACTTCACCTGGGATTGCCAGTGGTATTACCAGCAGTGTTGACTTCAATTGGTAATTGGACTTGGGATCACTGTTTGTACCAATTTTCAGCCTGTTCACAGTCAGGGGCGGACTGACAACTCATGGGGCCCCCAGGCAATAGGCGATCATGGGGCCCCTGTGTCCTTGCCCAAACTCAAAAAAGCCTATGAAAAAGGTACCAGAGGCATCTCATGGGGCCCCCTACTGACCCCGGGTCCTCGGGCAGTGCCCGAGTTTCCAAATGGTCAGTCCGCCCCTGTTAACAGTATTCTACAAAAAAATACATCTAGTATTATCTATTAGTTATTATCTCCTTTTCTCTAACAAGAAGAATGTGAACATACAATATCTTGGGTCAAATTCTGAAAATATACATTATATTGCCAAAAGTATTGGGATGCCTGCCTTTACACGCACATGAACTTTAATAGCATCCCAGTCTTAGTCTGTAGGGTTCAATATTGAGTTGGCCCACCCTTTACAGCTATAACAGCTTCAACACTTCTGGGAAGGCTGTCTACAAGGTTTAGGAGTGTGTCTATGGGAATGTTTGACCATTCTTGCAGAAGCGCAACTGTGAGGTCAGAAACTGATGTCGGATGAGAAAGCCTGGCTTGCAGTCTCTGCTGTCATTCATCCCAAATGTGTTCTATCGGGTTGAAGTCAGGACTCTGTGCAGGCCAGTCAAGTTCCTCCACCCCAAACTCACTCATCCATGTCTTTATGGACCTTGCACTGGTGCGCAGTCATGTTGGAACAGGAAGGGGCCATCCCCAAACTGTTCCAACAAAGTTGGGATCATGAAATTGTCCAAAATGTTTTGGTATGCTGACACCTTAAGAGTTCCCTTCACTGGAACTAAGGGGTAAAGCCCAACCCCTGAAAAACAACCCCGCACCATAATCCCCTCTCCAACAAACATTACAGTTCGCACAATGCAGTCAGGCAAGTACCATTCTCCTGGCAACCGCCAAGCCCAGACATGTCCATTGGATTGCCAGATAGAGAAGTGTGATTCGTCACTCCAGAGAACATGTCTCAGCTGCTCTAGAGTCCAGTGGCGGCATGCTTTACACCACTGCATCCGACACTTGCATTGCATTTGGTGATGTAAGGTTTGGATGGAGCTGCTAGGCCATAAAAACACATTCCATGAAGCTCTCTATGCACTGTTGTTGTACTAATCTGAAGGCCACACGAAGTTTGGAGGTCTTTAGCTATTGACTCTGCAGACAGTTGGCGACTTTTGCGCACTGTGTGCTTCAGCATGCTCTATCATTTTACCTGGCCTACCACTTCATGGCTGAGTTGTTGTTGTTCCCAGTTCCTTCCACTTTGTTATAATACCACTAACAGTTGACCGTGGAATATTTAGTAACAAGGAAATTTCACGGATGGGCTTATTGCACAGGTGGCAACCTATCACGGTACCACGCTTGAATTCACTGAGCTCCTGAGAGTGACCCATTCTTTCACAAATGTTTGTAGAAGCAGTCTGCATGCCTAGGTGCTTGATTTTATACACCTATGTCCATGGATGTGATTGGAACACCTGAATCCAATGATTTGGAGGGGTGTCCCAATACTTTTGGTAATATAGTGAAGTTTCATTCCCCCACTGCAAACATTCCTAATAGTAAACATTGATGAAATGCTGAAAGTTGATTGGATCCTACCAGCTCTGGGATATTTTACAAAATTCGACAAAATGTTACAGACATTTGTACTGTGGAAATGTTATATTTCCTCTTCTCCTACATACTTCATTGAGAAAAACAAAATACTGTAAATACCTCTTTTCTTAAGTATATTCAACTCCCCCAATGTTGTTATTAAATGATCACAAAGCACCTTTAACCGCTTCCTGTCTGTGCTATAGCAGATACAGTATACTGCTATATACAGTATATACGTGATTTAGCATTTCTGGGTAGGGGACACACGCACCCTATCTACGCCGCCATTAGCGGCTGTGAATCACCGGGTCCCGGCCGGTGATTACTCGCTGGTGCCCGATGATTGCCGAGGATCTCTGACGGGGGTGAGAACTGTTAGTAAACAAAACAATTCTCCTGTCTATCAGCTCAGGCACACTGCTTTGCATGGCTGTGCACAGCACAGCCATGCAAAGCAGTGTGCTTACTGTGAAACACACAGACACAGCCCCAAGTAAAACACACTCAGCACACAGTTAACTCTTTGATCGCCCCAGATATTAACCCCTTCCTGCCCAGTGACATTAGTACACAGTGTCAGTGCTTTTTATTTGCACTGACCACTGTATTGGTGTCACTGGGGATGTCAGTGACACCATGTCAGTTCTCCCCAGTGTCAGAATGCCCGCTACAGTCCTTCTATAAGTCGCTGATTGCCGCCATTACTAGTAAAAATGAAAAAAAAACAAAACCCAGTATATATACTGCTATTTGTAAATGCTATAACTTTCACGTAAACTTATTAATTTACATGTATTGGGATTTTTTTTTAGCAAAGACATGTAGCAGAATACATTTTGGCCTAAATTCATGATGAAAGTTGATTTTTTAAAATGTTGCTGGACATGTTTAATAGCAAAAAGTAAAAAATACTGTTTTTTCTCAAAATTGACGGTCTTTTTTTATAGCATAAACAATTTAAACCGCACAGGCGATCAGGTGATGCAATTTGAGCTCCCAAACACTAGAGGAGAAAAGGACAGAATACTGTATATCGTGAGATCACTCTGTTGCACAGAGACTATTACAACAAGGACTTCTGGTTGTTGACCATTAACCACCACTGAATCTGGTATATAGGAGTACAGAATATAACCTGTGTACCTGCCCAGGGTACTGACGACTCTCTAGTAGCATACACTCTGGCACAAAGTATAGTGAACATATCATTTATCATGAAAATTGATTCCCCATATTAATGAAGCGGTGTTCTCTTACAACATTTGTATACCGGTACTTTAAAATTAGTTTTGTTCATTGGTTTTTATTAATAAAAGTGACCTTTTGTTAAATCACTGTTTAGATAAGGAAGATGCAAACCACAGTTTTCATTATTTGCCAAATAAATGTTAAGGATAAGAAACATGTTCTAGAGATAGTAATGCAAGGCAACTATATAAACTGTATATTACTGTCATCATTCAACAAAATACAACATATATGAGCTTGATATTAAAAAATACTTTTTATTACAATATTCTATTACCAGTACACATAGGAATCATGTTGAAGCAAGACATGAAGATTAAAATGTTGAAGAGAGAAAAATCAGTTTTATTCACTCATGTCAAACATGATATTTCACAGATATTCATATTATATGAATGCTTATAGATTTTTAGACCAATTTACAATTACTGATATCCTTTTTGAGATTGGCTGTATACAGCAATATCTTTAAAGTCAACTGAAACAACTTTTAGAAAAAGTCTGTTCACTGTCCTGGAATAGTCCTTCAATTTGGGACTCCAATACTTTCTAATGAAAGTGGAATGCTCATTTAATGGATGAATCAAGCCACATAATTTGACTATAGATGATGTTGTAAGACTTTTGTAGCTATCTTTGAATGTAAAGACTAGCTAATCACCATTTTCCTTTGGGTTTGGTAAGTTAAATGTCTGAAAGAAAGAGATGTTTATATTGTATTCCCTTTAACTGTAACTGAACATTCTATATCAGGAAAGAAGGACGTCAAATAGTACATTTTTTTAAAATAATTTTAAAATATGTATATGGTATCCTGAGTGATGTTGTAAATATAAAAGGGACTAATAAAATAAAGGGATTATTTTTGCATGCAAGTTGTCAGATATATTTTTGTAGCAATTTTATTAGTTTGACAAGAGATTTCCAGTCAATAAGACAAGGACTGGCAAATAGGGTTGCTGTTTGTGTTTGGCAAACGTAAATTCATCACAGGCATCACAGATTCAGTTCTGGAAAGCTAGAGTGCACTTCATTTTTGGCAAAAATGTGCTAAAAATCAAACAGCATCCATAATTTTGTGCACATACTAGACATTCTGCATCTAATTACGTGTCCAGCTCTTTAAAAGCCTTAATGGGCAGTGGAGGGAACATAGTGAGCATTTGAACCCCTTCTTCTTTCAGTAGTAGGCCTTAAACCTTTTAACATTGGAGGGTACCTTGCAAGAAGGAACAGCAAGCCTCTCCCACCTTGCAAAGCATCCTTACCCAAATTTTGAGGGGCAACAGCCCCTTCTCCACTTCTATGTTCCCCAAAAATGAGGTGGGGTAATAGTAAAAATGGGGGTTGGGAGGGGGAATCAGAGAATCTGGAAGCCCCTCTATAATAAGGGAGTGATCTGATATCTGCCCCCTTCCAGGAGAATGAGTTCATAGGCACTAATCCTTACCTGTTCCCAAAAAGAGTTACAAATAAAAAAAAACACTCACTAAATCAAAAATCCTTTAATCAGTCAAAAAGCAAACACATAAGGTTTATTAATGCCTCAAAAGGAATTCCACATCAATCATGGCATCCAGCAAAGTAATCTACAGCAATTATGGTCAATTATTCAGGTCAATCACTGATCTCTACATGCCATACTCCCGCCACTAAATGACAGATTTATGGCTGTGGTCATTTATATTTACCGTCTGGAATCCCATATCATTGATCAAATTTGGTAAATGACTTCACCTGGGATTGCCAGTGGTATTACCAGCAGTGTTGACTTCAATTGGTAATTGGACTTGGGATCACTGTTTGTACCAATTTTCAGCCTGTTCACAGTCAGGGGCGGACTGACAACTCATGGGGCCCCCAGGCAATAGGCGATCATGGGGCCCCTGTGTCCTTGCCCAAACTCAAAAAAGCCTATGAAAAAGGTACCAGAGGCATCTCATGGGGCCCCCTACTGACCCCGGGTCCTCGGGCAGTGCCCGAGTTTCCAAATGGTCAGTCCGCCCCTGTTAACAGTATTCTACAAAAAAATACATCTAGTATTATCTATTAGTTATTATCTCCTTTTCTCTAACAAGAAGAATGTGAACATACAATATCTTGGGTCAAATTCTGAAAATATACATTATATTGCCAAAAGTATTGGGATGCCTGCCTTTACACGCACATGAACTTTAATAGCATCCCAGTCTTAGTCTGTAGGGTTCAATATTGAGTTGGCCCACCCTTTACAGCTATAACAGCTTCAACACTTCTGGGAAGGCTGTCTACAAGGTTTAGGAGTGTGTCTATGGGAATGTTTGACCATTCTTGCAGAAGCGCAACTGTGAGGTCAGAAACTGATGTCGGATGAGAAAGCCTGGCTTGCAGTCTCTGCTGTCATTCATCCCAAATGTGTTCTATCGGGTTGAAGTCAGGACTCTGTGCAGGCCAGTCAAGTTCCTCCACCCCAAACTCACTCATCCATGTCTTTATGGACCTTGCACTGGTGCGCAGTCATGTTGGAACAGGAAGGGGCCATCCCCAAACTGTTCCAACAAAGTTGGGATCATGAAATTGTCCAAAATGTTTTGGTATGCTGACACCTTAAGAGTTCCCTTCACTGGAACTAAGGGGTAAAGCCCAACCCCTGAAAAACAACCCCGCACCATAATCCCCTCTCCAACAAACATTACAGTTCGCACAATGCAGTCAGGCAAGTACCATTCTCCTGGCAACCGCCAAGCCCAGACATGTCCATTGGATTGCCAGATAGAGAAGTGTGATTCGTCACTCCAGAGAACATGTCTCAGCTGCTCTAGAGTCCAGTGGCGGCATGCTTTACACCACTGCATCCGACACTTGCATTGCATTTGGTGATGTAAGGTTTGGATGGAGCTGCTAGGCCATAAAAACACATTCCATGAAGCTCTCTATGCACTGTTGTTGTACTAATCTGAAGGCCACACGAAGTTTGGAGGTCTTTAGCTATTGACTCTGCAGACAGTTGGCGACTTTTGCGCACTGTGTGCTTCAGCATGCTCTATCATTTTACCTGGCCTACCACTTCATGGCTGAGTTGTTGTTGTTCCCAGTTCCTTCCACTTTGTTATAATACCACTAACAGTTGACCGTGGAATATTTAGTAACAAGGAAATTTCACGGATGGGCTTATTGCACAGGTGGCAACCTATCACGGTACCACGCTTGAATTCACTGAGCTCCTGAGAGTGACCCATTCTTTCACAAATGTTTGTAGAAGCAGTCTGCATGCCTAGGTGCTTGATTTTATACACCTATGTCCATGGATGTGATTGGAACACCTGAATCCAATGATTTGGAGGGGTGTCCCAATACTTTTGGTAATATAGTGAAGTTTCATTCCCCCACTGCAAACATTCCTAATAGTAAACATTGATGAAATGCTGAAAGTTGATTGGATCCTACCAGCTCTGGGATATTTTACAAAATTTGACAAAATGTTACAGACATTTGTACTGTGGAAATGTTATATTTCCTCTTCTCCTACATACTTCATTGAGAAAAACAAAATACTGTAAATACCTCTTTTCTTAAGTATATTCAACTCCCCCAATGTTGTTATTAAATGATCACAAAGCACCTTTAACCGCTTCCTGTCTGTGCTATAGCAGATACAGTATACTGCTATATACAGTATATACGTGATTTAGCATTTCTGGGTAGGGGACACACGCACCCTATCTACGCCGCCATTAGCGGCTGTGAATCACCGGGTCCCGGCCGGTGATTACTCGCTGGTGCCCGATGATTGCCGAGGATCTCTGACGGGGGTGAGAACTGTTAGTAAACAAAACAATTCTCCTGTCTATCAGCTCAGGCACACTGCTTTGCATGGCTGTGCACAGCACAGCCATGCAAAGCAGTGTGCTTACTGTGAAACACACAGACACAGCCCCAAGTAAAACACACTCAGCACACAGTTAACTCTTTGATCGCCCCAGATATTAACCCCTTCCTGCCCAGTGACATTAGTACACAGTGTCAGTGCTTTTTATTTGCACTGACCACTGTATTGGTGTCACTGGGGATGTCAGTGACACCATGTCAGTTCTCCCCAGTGTCAGAATGCCCGCTACAGTCCTTCTATAAGTCGCTGATTGCCGCCATTACTAGTAAAAATGAAAAAAAAACAAAACCCAGTATATATACTGCTATTTGTAAATGCTATAACTTTCACGTAAACTTATTAATTTACATGTATTGGGATTTTTTTTTAGCAAAGACATGTAGCAGAATACATTTTGGCCTAAATTCATGATGAAAGTTGATTTTTTAAAATGTTGCTGGACATGTTTAATAGCAAAAAGTAAAAAATACAGTTTTTTCTCAAAATTGACGGTCTTTTTTTATAGCATAAACAATTTAAACCGCACAGGCGATCAAATACCAAAAGAAAGCTCAATTCATGGGAAAAAAAGGATGTAAATGTAATTTGGGTGCACTGTTGCATGACCGCACAACTGTCAGTTAAAGTAATGCAGTGCTGTAATGCAAAAAAAATGGCCCGGTCAGGAAGGGGGGTAAATCCTCTGGAGGGCAAGTGGTTAAAGAACCCCCAAGCAATTCTTCAATCTGCTAAAAACATCATGTTGACCAAATCTCCATGACGCCATTACAACCTTGTTCACTCTTCAAGACATCCTTGGTCAGGACTCATCTAGATACTCTGTTGGCCATCATTGAATTTCTTTTAAATTAACCTTATAAGTCCACTCTTCACTGTCAGACTGTTCGGAATCGGATGAAGTATCTATGATTCTGTGGAAAAAAAGTATCTGGTCAGAAATTGGTAGTTGCCTATGTATATATATATATATATATATTGTACAAGTGGCCCCATAGCAAAACCATTAAAGCATCCCGTCACACTAATCCTTATCACAAGGCAATTTCTCTTATGGTACTGAATTCAATTTGCTTTCATAGAAATCTTATACATGTTTATTATACATGTTTACAAACTCTTAGTAAACTGAAAATGTACTTGCCTAAGGCTAGCTAAGTCATTGCACAACCGGATAGCTGTGGGCTCCCCGTGCTTCAGGGCTTCATAGCAGTAATATGATTGGACAATACCCCTTTTGAAGAGTCATTGCACTAGGAGACCCCCTTTATGTTTAATTAAAGTTATCACCACAAAGGCAACACAGTTGGAAACAAACATTGCCCCAAATTTACCACACAAGGCCCAATTTTAATAATTCATCATCAAAACCATAACAATATGTTGGCTTCGTTTTGATCTTGTAGTGACATTGCATAGGACATGTAGATCTTACATATTTACATTGCATTAGATTAGACAGACAGATCTTACAAATTTCCATTACATACTCTGAGTGGACAAAAGTCCATTAAATTCAATTGTAAATAAAAGTGACCTTTATCATGGGGAAATGCTAGTCATGTGATTCTCAACCCCCTAAGACAGTCCTTTCTCTTACTTGATGCTATCTAGCAGGAATTTATCCAAGTAGAAGGCTACAGCCAATAAACATGAAAGTGTGTGTGTGTGTGGGGGGGGGGGGGGGGCTCAAAGAGTCCTAGGGATTCCCTCTGCTTGGTGCTCACATGGACACATCTGTATAGCTCATCATACAAGTTACAATTTGGCTGTATGATCTTTGTACCGAGAGCTTTAGATTTACCAAACCTTTGTGATAAGAGGACCCACCTGACCTATACAATCAATTTGTATCTATTCTGGCAGACCCTTGCACTATACAGTTGTTGGTAGTCACATTGTAACATGCGTGGTGAGCATTAGACGTATAAAATATAAAAACAAAGATTTAATATATTGCAGTTTGTAGTTTACAAGTCCAAAAAAAAATAATTTGACTCTGCCAGAATCCCAGTGCGCTTGTGGCGTTATCGCAAACAATGTTATCAGTCTTCCCAATTATCTTATGTGAACTACAGAACACCTCCCCCTGCATTATGGAGATAAGGAGAGGGGGAAGTGTTTGTAGTCTAAATCAACCTTTCTCAACCAGGGTGCCCAAGCACCCTGGTGTGCCTTCAGGCTTCTTCAGGGGTGCCTTGGCAAAATGGCAAAAAATTGTATACAAGCCAGCAAGTGGATCAATCCTGCCTTTTAGTACACACAGCCACAGGCTTTCATTGTTCACTGTTACGACCTTCTAGCTGCCAGCATCCTAACAACCAATGACATCATCAGTTGATAAGGAGGACGTGGAGTTCATGCACATCATCTTTGTATGTCCCTTTCCGTCAGCACTGGGGTCACATTAGCAGAGTGAGGGAGAGAAACAAAGAGACACATACTGGAATACTAGTAGGTACCAGTGTACAAAGGTGTATTTGCTTTAGAAGAATAAATCACCTCTAACGTTGGGTGTACTGGATGTGTGTAGAATAGGTTTTACATTTTAGAATAGGGTGCCCTGAGATTATCCATAATTTTAAAGGGTGCCTTGACTGAAAAAAAGGTTGAGAAACACTGGTCTAAATGATGAGAGCTGACTCGGGTGACAATGCTGCTCCTCCACAGATACAGTACAGTGAGTGAGCAGTGTCACCCTAGGTCTGGATGTGTGTTACTGGGAGGAACAGCAGGTGAAAATTAAGGAGAAAGGACTGAAAAAGAAAACTAATGCAGCCACCTCATCTAAATTCTGGTAAGCTGTAATATATGTTTTTTTTAGAAACGTATTATGACTGATCACAGACATAATTTTACAGCTATTCAAATCTTCATCTGATGCTAACACAACTGTTATAACCAGGAGCGGACTGACAACTCATGGGGCCCCCAGGCAATAGGGAATCATGGGGCCCCTGTGTCCTTGCCCAAACTCAAAAAAGCCTATGAAAAAGGTACCAATGGCATCTCACGGGGCCCCCTACTGACCCCAGGCCCTCGGGCAGTGCCCGAGTTTCCAAATGGTCAGTCCGCCCCTGGTTATAACTGGATACTAGAGTTTACATTGTGAAGCCCTTTGCACCTATATAGTGCTTGTATCTATATGTTTTGCTTGCCACTTAGCCAGAACAAAAGGGATTGACAAAGGATTCCATCCCAAAGCTAAGCAAAAGGGGAACGTGGTTTAATTAGAAAAGAGAGAAGTATAACTCACCTGTTTTCCACTTCATTAATAGTGTCAGGCAATGGGGAATCTTTGGTTTCTAACAGGCAGCAGGAGAAAAAGCCTGCAATAATAGGAGTGATCCCGAACATCATAGGAAGTATTGTAAAAGAGAAATCTCCTGTTAGATGCAGGACAGAGGCAACAGCAGAGCCCAGACGAGCATTCATAGCACTAAAACCCATCCCGGTTTGCCTGTGGGCCACAAAACACAATGCATGTAAATGCATGTAATATTTATCCTCTGCCCATATTCTGCAAATACACAAGGTTACTCATAGGAAGCTTACCTTATTTCTGTAGGGTACAGCTCTCCAGTGTACAGGTACATGCAGGTTATAGCACATGCCAGGAAAGCTTTTCCCGTCACTGCCAGGGCTGTACACAGCAAATTCTTATCTACAAGTAAAAATGCTGACAATTATGAACAGACTGCTCTTCAGGGGTGGGGTGGACACAATTTACAAATAACCCTTGTTATTGTGTTAATGTACAGTACAGTAAGCAATAATAAATCTGCTTCCACTCTACTATTTGTATTAGGAAAATAAAATCTGATTGTGGCTACTTAATTGTAACTTAAAGACTAGATACTAAAAGGGACCCTAGAGAATATTTTATTTAACAGGGATGTCATCACATTTAACATATGCCTCACATCTTTCTGTAGAAAGTAATTAAAATGTACAATATATTTTTTTTCATTTTAATCATAAAGATGACTTATGTTTCAAAGTGTTCAAGTACCAAAACAGAAAAATGTTTCCCCTTCAAAATTTCTGTTTTCCCTGTTCTATGAACTGGGCTACAAGTGACAGCTCATACTGCAGTATGATTTTTTTAGATGCCAACAAAATCATGTCCATTTGTTGAACAGGATTAAATAGAGAAATCCTAACAAAAATTTGTAATGGTATAAATGTATAATACAGAGTTCAGCAGTCTGAAGAATATAATGTCTAGCACAATGTATATAATGTAGCAGTTTGTGGTACACCATTACATTGGCATAAGTCAATGGAGAAATGTGTTGTTAAGTTCACAGTGGTCAGTGGAGAGGTGTACCAGTAAGGTATTGGTTAGTAAAAAAAAAAACGTTACTGGTATGGTGGTGGTCAGTAGAGACATGTCTGGTTCCAGTCATGGTCAGTGGAGTATTGCACTGGTTCACAGTGGTCACTAAAGTTCATGCCAACACAGTGGTGGTCAATGGAGGTATGTGCATTGGTAAAGTGGTGGTCAGTAGATAAATGCCCATCAGTACAGTGGTGGTCAGAAGAGTATTGCGTTAGTTTACAGTTAGTAAAGTGCATGTCAACACAGTGGTAGTCAGTGGAGTAGTGTATGTCGGTACAGTGGTGGTCAGTGGAGAAGTGCGCATCAGTACAGTGGTAGTCTTTGGGAAATGAAACATTGGTGCAGTGGTAGTCAGCGGAGAAGTGACTGTAGAGTGGTGGTCAGTAAATAAGTGCACATTGTTATAGTGGTGATCAGTTGGGAAGTGCACATTACAGTGCTGGTCAGCAGAGGAGTGCATGTTGGTACAGTGGTGGTCAGTTGAGGAGTGAATTGTGGTGCAGTGGTTTTCACTGGAAGAGTGAACATCTTTGCAGTGGTGTTCAGTGAAGAAATGCACACCGGTACAGTAGTGGTCAGTGGAGAAGTGAGTGTTGGTGCAGTGGTGGCCAGTGGGTGTCCTGTGAAAAAGTGCATGTCAGTTCAGTGGTGGTTCTTGAAGATGGTGCCACCACTACAGTAGTACCCAGTGGAGAAGTACTAGGTAATATCAAAAAGTTTTGAGACTAGTTCTGTTTACAAGAAAGTACTTTATCTACATTTACACACCATCACCTTCAAAATAATCCCCTTGCACAGCAATACAGTGCTCCTAGCATTCCTGCCACTTCTGGATTGTGTCCCGGAAGTCTTCTTTGTGAAGCGTGTCAAGCAAATTCTGCTATTCACACTGGATCTCTGCAATGTTGTCAAAACGGCGACTTTTGAGCTAGATCTTCATCTTTGAGAAGAGGGTGAAGTCCACAGGAGTCAAATCTTGCGTAAGGTGGAAATGAGATCATTGAAGTCTGGGGACAAACTTGGCAGCAACACGATGCATGTTCAAATCACACATGAGGATTGCCTAGACTGTTCCGTATGACACCATCAATTGCAGCAATATTGTGGATTGTTCTCCAATGATCATCATGCCGAATGGTTTCGACATTTCGATATTTCCAGGGGTTAAGTTTATTGAAGGTCTTCCTGATCTCTCGTCATCTTCAAGTGATGTTCTTCCGCTCTTGAAGCATGTGTGCCACTCAAAACACTTTGAACGACTCATTGCAACATCACCGTAACCTTGCTGAATCATGTCAAATGTCTGTGTGGCAGATTTGCCCAGTTTCACATAGAATTTCACATTTGCTCAAGCACAGACCAGAAACATACTACAGTCATAAAACGGGTGCAGCTAGAGGGCAACATTATCAACATCATCAGCAATTCCTACACTTTTCTGTGGTGCCCTAACACCACCAGTTCATAGCCTACTGCACCTCAGGAGGATGTGATCAAGTAGCCAGCTGAGGAAGGAAAGGATTCCGTTTATTACACTGACCTGCGGTGAAGCTTCTATTGTATACCACATTCACCATATCTTAATCACCACAAAGGAGAGTATACTGAACTGAATGGTGTATTGCATTTATTGGGAGACTGACAACATATTGTATACAGGATTTCTCCTATAAAGTTTAAGATCACTACCGGATTATCAACTAAAGAACCTATTGTATAATAGTGTCTAGATTTAATGCATTGTAATGATCGGTATAAGGGATATATATATATACACATATGGTGCACAATTATGTTTATAGATTAGTTTATGTTTTTGATGGTGCATGATTGATAGAGCGCGGCAACACATGAATTCACATTTGCTCTATGTTCTAACTAGCTGTCCATGAGGAAATAGCAGGCGTGGTAACGCACGTCGTCAGACAAGCACCAGTTGCACAGCTCCCGATGTACACAGGAAAATGTCTTTTTGGCTTATTGACTTATGTAGGTCAGTGCTCCCTGGGACTGTGCATGCAGCCTTGTGCTGCCATCTGTTGGCAAAACTAGTCTCAAAACTTTTTGATACTACCTTGTATGTGTTAGTACTGTTGTGATCAGTTCAAAAATGGATGTTGGTACAGTGGTGGTCACACTGGTCAGTGCATGTCAGTTTATTAATGGTCAGTGGAGAAGTGCATGAACGTGTGGCGGTGGTCACTAGAGAAGTGTGTGCTTTTGGAGCTGATTGCTGGGAGATCTGTTTGTCTTATGCATGTTTAGATAAACTGGTGTTGTGTTAATTCAATCACATCTACATGGCAGCATTAGGGTTTGCTTATATTGCTACAAAGGGAGCAAAAACTGCAGTGGTTCTCAGACAGACGTGTCTAGTTTATTTCATGTAGCAAAGCCCTATTGGCATAACTTGTTCTAATTGTTTTAGGTGTGGTGTATACAGGGCATTCTGGTCTACTCTGCCATAACATTACATTTTTCTCCCCTCCAGCACACCATACAGTCCAGTCTCTGGCCATTTTGTGCAGTCTAGTAACTACCAGGTTACCATTCCACATTCTCCACTTTATTGATCTCCAGTATAATCAGTTTTTGTGTAAATGTTAGCTTGTGACAACCAGGTGCGGACTGACCATTTGGAAACTCGGGCACTGCCTGAGGGCCCGGGGTCAGTAGGGGGCCCCATGAGATGCCCCTGGTACCTTTTTTCATAGGCTTTTTTGAGTTTGGACAAGGACACAGGGGCCCCATGATCCCCTATTGCCCGGGGGCCCCATGAGTTATCAGTCTGCCCTTAGTGACAACAGCAGATAAACATGATAGTTTAGGATGTAGGAGTATAGTGCTTACTACAGATGATGATTATCACCTTGTTTCATGCTAATAGTGCTATTTGATATAAACAATTATACAACACTGCTGCTCAATTACCATGAAATTCAATGCATTCGCTGTATTTACCTTCATTTTTTATTTAAAAGACAAAATCACAAAGTTGTTTTTTTTATATATTACATCAAAGATTTTACTTTTGAAAAATAGTATTTAATTTAGATGGGTCACCTTGAGGCGTGAAGCTGTAAGATACAACCATTACTCCAGCCATGATCAGGGAAGCAAATTGCATGACTCGTCTGCCCACCAAGGTCATCACCAACATCACTATGAGCTTCGCAATCATTTCTACACCACCAAACAGTGCCTGAGCTACGAAAACACCAAGCCCAAAGTCCTTCAGATCCATGCTCAGCCCATAGTAGGCAAAATTACTTGAAAACCTGTAGGAGTAAAACAATTTTATCAGTTTCTCTTTCCCTATTTTGAATGTGGTACAGGTAACTCTAAAATATTCCTTTGTATTACATACAGGTAACCCTAACATATTAATTTTCTGTATTACATGCAGTCAATGTAACACAATTAGCAATTTGTAGTAGAAGCTACATTTAAACTGCAATACCCCTAGTTCTTATGAGTATAAAGACACCAGATAGGAGTGCACTATACGAATTCCAGATTATCCTATGCCTAGAATCAGAGACTAAATCTACCAAGCGTATTTAAAGAGCAGTGCAAGGTGCAAAATGGTTTCTGATTGCAATCAATCAAAATGTACTTTACTGCAGTCATATTAGTACAAAACCGATTATTCTGAGTGTGTAATGTTTCACTTTGTTCCTTGTACTATTTAATTCATTAAGTGCATTTCATATTTGATATTGCTTTCAACAAGGGAACCTTCCCTGACAAATATCTAATTGAGTTTTATTCAAAATCTGCTCTCTTTCTGCCATCTAGACTTTGAAAGACTCTTATCTTAACAGAATGTTAAAAAGGTACTTCACTCTGCCAAACTTCTCCAAAAATAAAAAAAAAAACCTGTCCCTGTATTCACTAGACCGCAGAGTCTATTATTGTCTTGCTTGAAGAAAACGTTCTCCCCTTGCCCCTCCTCTCCAGCGCCACCATTGGTAATGAGGATCCGGTGCATACATAGACACACTGTGAGTCTCAGCTAGATCTATGGGCCCTGGCAGAGACCCCTAATGCATGTGTAGACACGTTGCAGGTTTCTGCCAGTTCTCTGCACAGCATATTGCAAATGGCTCCTGGGATGGTTGCGGCTCACATCCCAGGAGACAGTTTGCAAGAGAGCTGAGAGCTAGCTGATTGGAGGGAAGGGACACTCCCTCCCTTAACACAGCACACTGGCACAGAGCTGAGGCTCTTAACCACAGGCTGTGTGCTGGAGATCCCTCCCGTCACCTTTTTTTTCTCTTGGTGTCAGGAATATTTGTCAGAAGAGACTCATGCTGATAGCAGAAGAAGAAGGCAGCAGAAAGAAATGACACTTACTGCTCTAAATTGACACACTATAGAGGGATATGCTCTGTTCATATTTCATGTCTTAGGTTTATAACCATGTTCAGCACAAGCCTAGGGTAAAGATCCTGGGAGATTTAAACTTAACTTTATCCAGCAAATATATGGAAATACTGTACCCTAGATTAAAGTGTGGGTATGTAAACCAACAAACTTCTCTTATTTGCTTTCTTTTGGTCTGCTTATACTGTACACCATTGTAAGTGTTTGGTTTTACCTGTTCAAAAAGTGCAAAAAAATGAATGTTGATCAGACATTTAAAGTTGTCCTGTGTCCTGTGCACACTGTCTAATTAGCCCTCCCTGTTCTTTTTTAATAACGTAGTGCCAATAGCAATGGTGTACAAGATCAATCAGATCAATGAAAATATTTAATGCTTGGTTTCTATAGGTTACTGCACTTTTGATTTTACCCCATGTAAAAAACCTGCATATTATTTAGACTTACCAAACTATAATGAGACTCAAGGACATGCGCCTCATAGTCGGAGTACGGACAAGGTCAAACACTGAGTGTGATGCCCTTATTATAAGGATGTCTTTCTGCATCTCAGAGCACAGTATCTATCAGAAGAACAAGTGCATTGGTTATGAAGATTGGCTGAAAATAATGTCTAGAATGTCAAAGCATACAAGTGGATCAACATTTACCCTTTGATGGTAGATTATCATGCCTAGGTAAGCGGACTGACTTCTAGATTATAAAGATTTCCTATTTTCACAATGACAGAAGCTGACAATACAGTTTATATTACTGTTATCATTAGCATGCTGATGATGATTATTATTACAGCTACTTATTGTGGAGCAACAGCTTAGAGCCTGCACATAAATGGAACTTGATGTTAGCTGATCCATTCATGTCCTTGGTCAGGATTTGGTTCCGTAAGTGTCTACCATCCAGATTTTCCTTTTAACTAAAGTACCAACTTCGCTTACCTGTGCAGTCAATTTTTCTCCTTCCTTGTGTTTTCCATTAACAAAGGCAGCTTTTCGAAGGTGGTTCAGAGCTTTTTCCGGCTCATCCCGGAGAATTAGCCATCGCGCAGATTCTGGTAACCACCTATATGAAAAATACAGAGATTGCAGAGGAGTAGTATAATATTTTAATTTACTGTGAACATTATCTGACAAATTTTCAATCCAGTAAACATAATAAGTGAGATCTTACCAAGAATAGATGAAGAAGATACAAAATGGAGCTGAGACAGCAAACTGAAGCCATCGCCAGTCTCTGATCTTGTATGCCATAGCAGACAGAACTAATTGGCCAAATGAGTATGAGAAACCAAAGAAGTTTCCAGCCAGTGTGCGGCCATGATTGGGCATCCATTCTAGTACTTGGGGAATAATGAGATGAGTTAGACTACACACAGTCCTAGAACACTGGAGGACTTAATCCACATTCCACAATTTATTTGAGCAGGTTTTTTTCAAACTAAAGTTCCAGGGATGTATAGAAAGCTAACATTTACAGGGCCGACTGGCCGACTTAGAGTGACAGTTTCTTATCAATCTCTGGTGAGATTTGCTGTCCTGGTTTTGTACACATGCTGGGCCATTCTGAGGGGGTCCCATATAAAGGACATAAAAAAGGGGTGATGAAGAATGCAAAAGATGACCAAAACACTTAAAACTCCTATGTGAACAGCAACCAAGCTGGGAATTATGGCAAAGAATTAAAAAAAAAAGCATTCAAAGCATTTTTGCATTCAGCTGGCAAAACTACGTAGACCTGTCCTGATATTGGCCTCCTTTAATCCTCTGTAAAGCAGCAATTATACTAGGATTAGGAGGGACAGCTCTGAAAGCCAATCAGACTCAACTGCATTGCACAGCCCTGTCCCTCAACAGTAAACGTTTGGAGTAAAGTAATGATCTGAACCATGTGTTGCTGCTGACTCATTGTTCAATCACAGGCTACTTGACCTGTCCGGCCAACTGCAGGATACTAACAAGTGATATCTAAGGATGTGCAGGACTTGACTGCTCTGTCTGGCAGAGCTACCTGTATCACAAGATGGATTGGACAGAAAGACACATTTTTTTGCAGGAAAGACAGTTAACATACAGTATAATGTACTTCAACTGTGTATTTAGTGCTTGGATTCAGATTTAATAAAACTTAGATTTTTTTTCTCTCTATTCTTGAAAATTACTTTTTATTGAAGCAGATTGAGCAACTGGCGAATTCATGTATGCTGAAAAACATCCAAGCCTGCTGGTTATTTTTATTTACCTGATTTTATAAACCATATCAAACTACCTCATGTGTAATGGTTCAGAAAACAATATGTGTGATAAGTGAATGCACGTACTTAAAGAGATGCTATTGACAGAGATAGCAGAAGAAGCCACACCACACAGGAAACGGAATGCACAGTAGGCATCGAAGGTTGGCAGAACTGCAGCACAAGTGCCAGCTATACCCATCTGTAGGTAAGACCAGGTCAGGATCTCCATTCGGCCTACCCTAGGATACAGAGGAATATAATATGAAATATAGAGAGAGCTCTGCCCTGCCCCCAAGAGTTATCAGTATCTGTAATTTGAGTTATCAGTAACCAATAATCACTTATTTCACAGCTTCCTTAAATCTTCAATGACTTTCCCTGATGAAGTCATAGTGCACTCAATGCAATGCATATGCCAATGCTTATTGGTGATGTCACAATGCTCTGGGATGCTACATGTTATTACATGGAAGGTGGGGGGGCTGGGAGGAGGGGCCTGTCCTGGGGCGGGGGAAGGTTAGAACTGTGTAGTGAAATTCGTATGGGGGAAACTGAGGCTGTTGGTGGAGAACTGTACTATGAGGGATATGGGAGGGGGTGGGTGGAATTGTACTGGGAGGAGGGGGTTAATTTTTGGTTGTACTTTGTACACTGGCTTATGCGTTACACACTCCTGACCCCTACACTCTGTGTGTTACATGCTCCTGAGCTCTGAACTTTGTTCGTTACATACTCCTGAGCCCTTCACTTTTTGTGTTATGCCTTCCTGTGCCTTGCACGTTTTGTATTACATACTACAGAGCTCTGCACTCTCTATGTTATACACTCCTGAACCCTGAATTTTGCACATTATACACTCTTGGCCCCTACACTCCAAACCCCTACATGCTGTATGTTATACACCCCTGAGTCCTGCTTCATAGACACTATATATACACTATATTGTATATTTCATGCTCCTGACCACTCTATATGCTAAGCATTATATGACATATTCTGACCACTGTACATTATATACTCCAGAGATTCTTCTTTAAGGTAGGTTGTGTGTGTGACAAACGCAAACGTCAGACCCCCGTCCTTATCACCAACTCGTAACAAAGGACTGGCCAATCTCACACCGCACTGTCACATCCGTAACAATGCCACTTTCAGCTGCATGGTTCAGAAAGATTTTCCAGCTTGCGGGACCACAATCTAGGTGCCAGTAGCGATTGTCACTGGGTTAATTAATTAAGCAATTAACTGTTTAAGCTACTACCATCACCTTTTGACTGAGAAGGAGGAAACTCACAATCTTAGCAAGAACAAATATGACCCAAAACGCACTCTCCGCTCCTCACAAGACCTCCTTCTCTCTAGTTCCCTGGTCTCCTCATCCCATGCCCGCCTCCAGGACTTCTCCAGGGCATCACCCATCCTCTGGAACTCCTTACCCCAATCCATCAGACTATCACCTACTCTCCTCTCCTTTAGGTGCACCCTGAAAACCCACCTCTTCAGGGAAGCCTATCCCGCCCTCTGCTAATTGCTGATCTCCTCCACTCTTCCTACCACTCCATCCACCACAGCTTTTCCTCCTGTACCACTATCCCCTCCCTCCTAGATTGTAAGCTCCAAGGAGCAGGGCCCTTGAACCCCTCATGTATCACATTGTATTGTCATTGTAGTGTCTCTTGTATTGTCTCCCATTGTAAAGTACAGCACTGAGCGAACTGTTGGCGCTATATAAATACTGTATAATAATAATAAATAATAATGAGGGTTGGACTGTGGCCAGCGGGAGTAGAAAATGTCTTGGTGTCAGTGGGAATAAATAGTGTCCTCTTTTCCGTATTGGGGGGAGTAATAGTGCCCCATTGTTGGTGTCAGTGAGAGGAATAATGCCCCATCCTTCATGTCAGTGAGAGAAATAATGCCCCACTGTAGGTGTCAAGGGCAGGAACTATGCTCCATTTTTGCTGACAGTGGGGCAAAAAGTGGCCCAAGGACCGGAAAAGAGCAAGCAAGGGCCTCATTTTGGAGACCACTGGTCTAGTTAGTATGGAGACATGGCAGCTAAAAAAACAGCCAAGTCAAGGATCAATTTCATTCTGAGCATTATTTAAATTTAACTTTGATTGCTCTTCTCCACTGAACCATTGTTCAAGCTATTCGTCATAGGGTTCAAAGGCGGATATGAAAATTATATCACAACCAGTGTTTTATATTTTACATTTGTGTTAATATTGGGGTATAGCAAACTCAAGTAATTGCTTGAACACTATTATGCTTGGTTATAGAACAAGATGACTTGTGGTGCTACAACCAGACAGTCTACATGAGCATGCTGTGTTATACTTGTTAGCATGTGATATTACTTACTTGTCAGCAAGGCTGCCAAAGACTAGAGCTCCTAGAAGCACGCCTGTCATGTAGATGGAACGTGCTATCTGTTTCAGTGAGCTATGGTTACAAACCAGATTCCACTGTAAGAAATTGAAAGTATTTTAGAGAATGTTTACCTATTAGCAGAAAACATCCACTATGTAAAGTAAAATGTGATAACTGAAAATTAACATTTGTTTCTCAAAATCTTTTGCCTACAAAACAGAAATGTGTGTACCAGCAATTGTATAAAGCAAACTCTTTGGCACTACAGAATGTACGGTTGTTTTACTAACTGCATGACAATGGTATACAGTCATATAGTAGTAGTATCATACACGTAATTTTAATAAGAACTAAATAATTACTATGCAAAGTTTTACAATCTCTCTCTCTGCCTTAATGCAAGAAACATTAACACACAACATAGTTCACCCTATCATGTCTTAATGCACCACAATAGCCAGACAAATGTGACTGCCCCAGAGACTATTTCTAAATGGTTGCTTTTGATAACAGTTCTTTGCACTTAGTGCTTTGTCAATATATTAACCGATTTATTAAGACGAAAAGCGATGCATAAAACTCAAAAACCCATAGCAACCAGACATCAATTTTTCTGACTACTCCAAAATTAAAAAATGGATAACTGCAGTTCAGTTTTAATTATATCTGTTGATTTATTTTCTATTATTTCCTGCCATAATGATTATGGCTTTCTCCAACATACTGTATATCTGTGCGTATCACACCACTTCTATTGCTCTAATCTCTTCATATTATTTATCAAATCACACATGTAAAAGACAAGTGCTGCAACCCTCATAACATATTCCAGGAGGATTATAAATCTCACCGTGTGATGCCCGCAGTCTCCATCCACTCAAATCATTAAGTCAAATATGTAGGGTCTGCAACAAGGTGGGAGTAAACTGTAGAAATTTTATTTGAATGAAGAGTATACAACCTTCCAGAAGACAAGCAACAATAGTGTCTTCTGGAAGGTTTTATACTCTGCATTCAAATAACATTTCTACAGTTTACTTCCACCTTGTTACCGACCCTACATGATTGACTTCTTCATATTTTTTACCTATCCTATGCGAGTGATCTTACTTCATTTACTATCTCATTTGCGGCAATAAAAGCTTTTCCTTCTGAAATCATATTCCTTTCAGATTTAACAAATCCTCACATTTATTCCAGTTAGTCACACTTAGTTATAATGTATAGAATAAAATAAATTGGACCATTGGCTTGTGACCTTTACTCTTCCTCTATACCCTGAATCAGGGTCACATAAGAATGTGTTAGAGTCACAGCTATTGGCTATATTTTTCTGGGCTACAATGAAAATGTGTACCAGCATCCTTTGACTGTTATTGCTAACATCTACCATACCACAATATAGAAAGTGACTATAAATTTGTGGTCATCATCATAAACGTTTACAGAATGCTTTCTACTGCAAGGGTTGCACCACAAGCAAGCTGAACAAGTTAGTTCACACTCCCCCTGCTATGTTAAGGTCTGCCCTAAGTTTCCTCCTGTTAGACCTCTTAAAATTCAGCTCTTCAAGATGCATATTTTAACTGTAAGCTACTTATGAGTAATGTTCTGGCTACAATACAGGTTTCATACCTCAGTAACAATTGTAGATGAAAAGACACTTCTGTCATAGGTCCATCCATCCTTGCAAGATTCAATGCTCTTTCCTTCCCAATGATGTATTGTGGCATTGAGCAAAAATCCCTCAACAATTTGGTACCGGGCACACCTCTGTGGCTTTTTGTCCTTGTCCAGTGGGATGTAGAGGGTGAAAAGCTGTGTCTCATCTTGATTGTTCATTACTCGGCCAAGGGGAAGCTTGCAGTAGTGATCAGGCACAGCTCCAGTGAAGTTCTGTAGAAGATTATGGCAAGATAACAAGGCCACAGGTACCAAAAGAAGAATAGTGTGCAATATTTGAAAGCACCCAACTCCACCGATAGACACCAGGACATCATTAAAAGCCATGGGAAATATTTCTTTCAAAGCTTTTTACAATGTAAAATGGTATGAAATAGGTAGGTCCCTTTCAATTGAGCTTTATACACATATGGGTGAGAAGCTGTGTAATTTGAAATGATGCTTATGAAATTATTTTTATTATATACTTTCTTCCTGGCCATTGCTCCCCCCCCCCCCCCACACACACACAGACACCTCCTTGCATCACATTCTGCACATTCGTTTTTTTGTACCTATCCATGAAATATCCGCATGCAGCTTTGGCCACTGTCCATGTAACAATTCTGAGAATGTCACTCTTTCTTTATTTAAAACACATTGTCCCAGAGAATGATGAAATGATAGCTCTTGAATCCAAGGAACAAAGGGTTAAGTCAAAATGTTACTGGCTGTTTTACAAAAGGAAGAATGTGCATGTCATTATAAAACTGCCAAAACTAAGAATCTAGTGGAGGACTGGTTTTCTGGTGCATGAATAATAACTCTACATCATCAAGTGCAGAAAAGAACAAAGTGAAGGTTTACCCAAGTTTTTTATGCAGAAGGTTTATAGGGCACCAGGGCCATCCTTCAGTTTATCTACCACCAACGCTTAGAACAGAATGAAATGGGATACTTGTTCTGTAACAACTGTCTAAAAGGGAATTTCTCTTTACTTTAGTGAAATGTACTCCTTTTTGCATCTCTTCACTGGGACACAGCAGAAAAGAGAATGCCCCTCAGGTTCAGCAGTGGTGCACAACAGACCACCCATGTCCTTCTCTGCAACTGCACCATCTGTCATACTAACCAGAAGTACCTGGAGCGGAATGTAAGAAAAGCTTACCTGTAACTCGACAATGCTCCGTGCTCCGGATCAAGGCCCCCACCCCCACATGACAGTAACTAAGGGGATGGGTTGTTAAGCCGGTTCTCAGTCCTGGTACCCACTCAGCTTTGTAGGTAAGAAGTGGCATAGCCCAACCCCATTCCACCAGCTCTGTTACAATTACAGGTTCCTCAGTACATCTTTGCTATTAGGCCCAGATCAACAGTACACATCACTTGCATGACAGTGGCCCAGACATACTAGCTAATGCATTCAGGAAAGCTGCCTGACCACTGCACTACTAGACCTGCTGTTACCAGATCACCACAGATACCTGCTACATTGTACAAAAACAGATGGCCAGTGAACTTCCCTTGCAACATAATTTTGGCTGTATGGTGCTCTCTGAGTGCCCTGACCTGCCAATACATACTGCATTGACATCCCTTACTGGCTACTACATACTGCTCACTGACCTACCACTACAAAGTGACTTGCCACTACATACTGCTGACTGACTACCCTGCTAATACATACAGTACTTCTCATTGACTGCCCTACCACTACATACTGTTCACTGCCCTACCCTGCCACTACATACTGACACTGCCCTGCCACTACATACTGTTCACTGCCCTGCCACTACATACTGACACTGCCCTGCCACTACATACTGACACTGCCCTGCCCTGCCACTACATACTGTTCACTGCCCTGCCCTGCCACTACATACTGACACTGCCCTGCCCTGCCACTACATACTGTTCACTGCCCTACCCTGCCACTACATACTGACACTGCCCTGCCACTACATACTGTTCACTGCCCTGCTCTGCCACTACATACTGTTCACTGCCCTACCCTGCCACTACATACTGTTCACTGCCCTGCCCTGCCACTACATACTGACACTGCCCTGCCCTGCCACTACATACTGTTCACTGCCCTGCCCTGCCACTACATACTGACACTGCCCTGCCCTGCCACTACATACTGTTCACTGCCCTACCCTGCCACAACATACTGCTCACTGCCCTGCCCTGCCACTACATACTGTTCACTGCCCTGCCCTGCCACTACATACTGACACTGCCCTGCCCTGCCACTACATACTGACACTGCCCTGCCACTACATACTGTTCACTGCCCTACCCTGCCACTACATACTGACACTGCCCTGCCACTACATACTGTTCACTGCCCTACCCTGTCACTACATACTGATACTGCCCTGCCACTACATACTGACACTGCCCTGTCCTGCCACTACATACTGACACTGCTCTGCTCTGCCACTACATACTGCCACTGCTCTGCTCTGCCACTACATACTGACACTTTCCTGCCACTACATACTGTTCAC
Organism: Staurois parvus; assembly: GCF_062004578.1. Taxonomy (NCBI): domain Eukaryota; kingdom Metazoa; phylum Chordata; class Amphibia; order Anura; family Ranidae; genus Staurois; species Staurois parvus. The sequence goes on from NW_028318785.1 coordinate 407,963, forward strand.
TGCCCTACGCTGCCACTACATACGGCTCGCTGCCCTGCACTTTCCTACTGCTACATACCACACTCCCCAGCCCTTCACTGCCCTCTCTTAATTCCAATTGCCCTGGGCATTGCGCTTTGTCTATGTACTGCTCACATTGCACACACTAGAGTTGACGGTCACACCAAGCGGGGGAGGTGAGGGGGCCATGTCAAGTAGGCAAAGGAGCTCATGAATTCTAAAGAAGGTCCTGGTTAAAAAGCAAGCATCCAGGGGATGCGGGACCATATGACCACTATGATGCTTAATGAACAGATGTCAAGTATCTGTAATGGCTCCCAACGGAAATGATGGAAAATATGGGAGCCGTGGTTGCAATATGCCCTTCCCATGCTCCCCCTGGCTAGTCTGGGGTTGTGATGTTGCTTGGTATTGGTGTTCCTGAACCCCTGCTCATGGCCTTGTCATCTCTTTCCTTTTGTACTCCTCCTTCCTTTTCTATTTCTGTTTGTTTTTGGTGTGGTGGTGGATAGCTGCCTTTGGTTTAAGTTACTGTCGATGTTATACAAATATTTTTGTCATTTATGTGCCATTGATAGCCCCTGCGTGGGCGCACCTTTTGCTCTGTTGGTGTTAGAGCACTGTTTTCTTTATTTTTTTATGTGCAGTTGATGGCCCCTGTGTGGGCGTATCTTGTTGCTCTTGTTTTTTTTTAAATGTTTATAAGCTAATAAAAATCATTGAAATACAAAAAAGCAAGCATGCTGCAAAACCCCCTGAGCCACATGCTTTTTTCACATCATAGACTCTGGTAACATTGAAATTACCAAAGACACATGACAAGCATGATAGCTAGCAAACAGGCATTTTCTGGAGGAGGTCAACATGGCAGCACCTGTATTTTTCTCTTAATAGGTTTTCTTTTATGTAGCGCTACCCCCACAGGAGCCGCTTGGTAGATTGGATTCCCTGTTCTTCTGCCTTAAATCTGAGAACCTCAGCCCCACTGACATACCAGGTTAAGCAAATGGATACTGCACTGCTATTGGAAGTACAAATATAGATATCCTGCACGAAACTAAGATTCAGTATCAAAAAGCAAACATCAGATTGGTTAATGGTAAATGAACCCAATATATTGCCATGGGTTGCTGTAAATAGCAGTATGCACATATTGTAAATGAGTAAGCAAAGCATTAGTTCAGTCACAGCTCACTAGACAATATGTTAACTAAGCTATAGCAGCATGAAATAGAATGAAATTCTATGCTGCTAAATTAGAGTAAACCTGGTAATACACAAAATCAGTAATAAATAATGGCATTAGAAAACAGTAACAGCAACAATAATCAATACTGTGTTAACTCCTCTGTAAACATTAGGCTGTATTCACTTTAGAGTGCACTCTATAGGAATATAAAAGGAATAGCACTATCCTCTCTCAAAACAGACTCCCCATCAAGTTACCACCACAATCCTTCCCCTGAAGTACAAAAAATTCATCAAAGTATAGTAAACTTGATTACCATCTAATCACAATATAGTGTAAACATAAAAGCAAACCCCAAAAATTAGATAATCATCCCAAAAAAAAAAATATATAAAAATAAAAATAAAATATAAAATAAATAATAAAAAAATAAATAATAAAAATAAATAAAATATAAAAAAAATATATATATATAAAAAATAAGAATAAATAATAAATTAAAATAAGAAAAAAAGTCACAATTCAAACACCCAAAAAAAAAAAAAAAAAAAAAAATGTCCAAAAAGGAGTCCCAAATTTTCCAAATCTTTTTCTGTGATATCTTAATTCTTCATATCTTCCAACATTCTTAGTGATATACTTCAAACCCGATCTTCATATACCTCAAGAAAAAAGAGCTCAACATGTGTGATATCTTCAAAAAAAGGTTATCTAAACAACCGTGCCACACGTGTTTCATGCACATAGAGAATAAATGTGCCACCATAACCGTGAAAAAGAAGATAACCTTCAGCCTTAGGAGTCAATCCACTGCATACCACCAACGGGAGTTCATAGTTACCCTCAAAGTGATATCAAGGGTCTGAGTATTTCCTTCCACTTTATAGGTATTCTTTCAGCCTTTCCAGCCACTTCCCACAGACCTCAATAACAGACCATGGATCAGTATATATCAAAAAACTTATAGCACTTTATTGTAGCAACTTACATTCAAGTAAGATGACATCAGCTTCACAAACGGTATGTTCACAATCCTTCCTCTCATCGCAAGTGTACAGATTGCCACACTATATCACCTCCGCAGGAGGAGCGATTGCCGTGGGTTCCCAGTCCCTCAAAACCCCATGAGGATTGCAATAAACACATCCGCATGCACCAGGATCAAAGATGGCCGTCGCCGCACTTCCGGAAGAGCGTACCTCCGTCACCACGTCACGTGCCCCGCACGTGACGGGGCACGTGACGTGGTGACGGAGGTACGCTCTTCCGGAAGTGCGGCGACGGCCATCTTTGATCCTGGTGCATGCGGATGTGTTTATTGCAATCCTCATGGGGTTTTGAGGGACTGGGAACCCACGGCAATCGCTCCTCCTGCGGAGGTGATATAGTGTGGCAATCTGTACACTTGCGATGACAGGAAGGATTGTGAACATACTGTTTGTGAAGCTGATGTCATCTTACTTGAATGTAAGTTGCTACAATAAAGTGCTATAAGTTTTTTGATATATACTGATCCATGGTCTGTTATTGAGGTCTGTGGGAAGTGGCTGGAAAGGCTGAAAGAATACCTATAAAGTGGAAGGAAATACTCAGACCCTTGATATCACTTTGAGGGTAACTATGAACTCCCGTTGGTGGTATGCAGTGGATTGACTCCTAAGGCTGAAGGTTATCTTCTTTTTCACGGTTATGGTGGCACATTTATTCTCTATGTGCATGAAACACGTGTGGCACGGTTGTTTAGATAACCTTTTTTTGAAGATATCACACATGTTGAGCTCTTTTTTCTTGAGGTATATGAAGATCGGGTTTGAAGTATATCACTAAGAATGTTGGAAGATATGAAGAATTAAGATATCACAGATAAAGATTTGGAAAATTTGGGACTCCTTTTTGGACATTTTTTTTTTTTTTTTTTTTTTGGGTGTTTGAATTGTGACTTTTTTTCTTATTTTAATTTATTATTTATTCTTATTTTTTATATATATATATATATTTTTTTATATTTTATTTATTTTTATTATTTATTTTTTTATTATTTATTTTATATTTTATTTTTATTTTTATATATTTTTTTTTTTTGGGATGATTATCTAATTTTTGGGGTTTGCTATTATGTTTACACTATATTGTGATTAGATGGTAATCAAGTTTACTATACTTTGATGAACTCTATAGGAATAGCAGTGATGAAATTTAAAACTCACTAAAGAGGTACTCCTTACAATGGACAATAGGCAAAGTTCTTTTGAAGTAGCAATCTGAATGCGCAGTCTTTAGCACTACTTCTTCACCTGGCTAGGGTTGGGGCCCAATCATTACGGTGGTACACATGAGTACAGTCACAGTAAAGTCTGCATGCAGTAAATAATGCTGCTAGTTAGGCCAGTTCCTATGTACTCAGTCTCTGCTAGCAGCAATAGGTTAATGGCAGCAGTGTCCTTTCATCAATCCCAGCAATACAGAAACAGTGGTCTCACTGTCCAGATATCAGCTCACTTCCAGATCTGCCTGGAGCGCCTCTGGTTTTCAGGATATGGCCATAGGCTTGTGGCAGGTTGATGTCCACACAGGTGCAGCGATATGCACATCTCAGTCTCCTTGCAGCAAAGAAAAGGTCTCTGAGTGTTCAGCCTGTGAAAATACATCCCTCTCTCTTTAAAACCAGCTTGCATTGGGAATTGTAGTCCAATCATCTATTAACTGCCATAGTAAAGTTTATTTCCCAAATTTAATCTCCCATGATTATATGCTGCCAAATCTCTTGAACTCCTTCTGCTTGTTAGCACCCCCTGGTAGATGGAGGCAAGGTAGAGTTAACCCATTCAGCTTAAGTCAAACAAAGTGGATAAGGGAATCCTATTATATCCTCACAGCGGTACTCCTTCCTTTGCAGCAGATGATCCACAAACGTTTTCCAACATTTCCATTCAATAGAAGTCGATTGTTAGATTGACTTCTGTTGCATGGGAACAACCATACACGGATCAAAATTTGTCCAGACCCTGCTGAACAGGACAAATTTTCGATCCACCTATGGCCAGGGTAGATATTAAAATGGTGGCAGTGATGACTGTAACAAAGTGGCCTGTTTCTATGGTGATATGAAAAAACAAGAACTTTTCTGCAGGACCTGCAACTATTGGTAGGGGAGTCAGGATTACCTATGATATGGAAAGAAACTTTTGTGATTATGGGTTTCCTAATGGGAATGGGAACAGTCATCAAAAAAACAAGGTTTCCTATGTTTTCATCTGCTCAAACCAAACTTCAGGGAGTCAATGTGTTTAGAATGGACTGCAAGAAGGGATATCATTATAATACACTTTTAGGCTTTTTTTTGTATGAGGACCTTATACTGACTAATGTTCTCTTTGTAATGGGTGAGCAGATTTTATTTTGGTATAGGTTGTTCTTGGGAACTGACACTGGCATAATGTATCCCAAGTCAACATTGGTAGGTAGTCATATGTTGATGATGCATACCAGCAATGGATGTTGAAAAAACATTTCTCACAATAGTAGTCTTATAGTAATAATAAATGTATTTTGAATGAAAATTTCTACATAGCAGCAACCAGTTTTGTATATTCAATGAAAACTGACGCCGATTAAAAAAAAGTCTGAATTTACCAACACAGTCAGTTCTCACTAGATTTGCTTATTGGTAATAATATAAATTCCTCTTAACAGCTTTGGTAGGAATAAGATGTGGCGTACCTAACATATTTGATACTTAAGGTGGATTATACTTTTAAGCTGAACTCTGGGAAAAACATATTCTGGACATTATTCGCATAAAAATAAATTACCTCTAATGATGGATGTCCTTTTCACAGAATACAAGGCATTCTGTGAATGAACAAGGAGAGATTGTAATTTTCATCTGCCCCTCGTTTATTATTGTCCATTCATAGAACACCTTGTATTCTGTGAAAAGAACACAAGAAGTTTTGTGAATGGTTGAGAAGAGAGGAAGGTGGAGGGCAAGTGACCCACTTTTATTCATTGCACAGTACCAAAGATGAAACTGTAAGTTTCAGCGCCAGAAGTTCAACACTTACTATAATGTCCAGGATGAATTCTGTGTATCTAGAAAAGAATCCAGGCCTTTTTTAATGCAATCCACTGAGCTGGCCAGAACCAATTCTTGAGGGAGTCTATTCCACATTTTCACAGCTCTTATTGTGAAGAAACCTTTCCATATTTGAAGATTAAATCTCTTTTCCTCCCAAAATAAAGAGTGCCCCCTTGTCATCTGTGATGACCTCAGGGTGAATAACTCTACACCGAGTTCACTATATGAACCACTGATGTATTTATACATGTTGATCATATCCCCCCTTATTCACAAGAGAGAATAAATTCAGTTCCTCTAATTTTTCCTCATAGCTGATCTCCTCCATGCCTCTTATCAGTTTGGTTGCCCTTCTGTGTACTTTCTCCCAGAGGCGTCCCTAGGGTTGGTGTCACCCGGTGCGATAACACTTGGTGACACCCCCTCCGACGATCCCCGCAGAATGGATTGGATCTGCAGATTGAGCATAATGAATCGGGCTCTGATCCATTATAATCCGATCCATCCTGCGGGGATCGGTGGCTTTCTTTACAACTTACCTTTTCTTGGAGCGAGTCAGGGACAGGTTTCAGCCACGATCAATCGATGACAGCAGTAGTTCTATCATCGATTGATCGTGCCTGAAACCGGGACATGCGCAGTTGCTTCAGGGGGACATATCTACATGGGAGACACATCTTGGCGATACACCGGTGTCACCCCGCAAGATCGTACGCATGCAACCTATACGGGGTGACACCAGACCCGCTCTGAGAAAAGGTAAGTTGTAAAGAAAGCCGACGATCCCCGCATATTCCAGATGAGGTATTACTAATAATTTGTACCGGGGTAAAATGATATCTCTCTCTGGAGTCTATACCTCTTTTAATACAAGAGAGGATTTTGCTTGCTTTAGAAACTGCAGCTTGGCATTGCATGCCATTATTAAGCTTGTGATCTACCAGAACCCCCAGATCCTTCTCCATCATTTATTCCCCCAGTTGTACCCCCCGTAGTATGTACAGTCAGGTCCATAAATATTGGGACATCGACACAATTCTAACATTTTTGGCTCTATACACCACCAAAATGAGGGTATTTACATCCAAATCAGGTGAACGGTGTAGGAATTACAACAGTTTGCATTTGTGCCTCTCACTTGTTAAGGGACCAAAAGTAATGGGACAGAATAATAATCATAAATCAAACTTTCACTTTTTAATACTTGGTTGCAAATCCTTTGCAGTCAATTACAGCCTGAAGTCTGGAACGCATAGACATCACCAGACGCTGGGTTTCATCCCTCGTGATGCTCTGTCAGGCCTCTACTGCAACTGTCTTCAGTTCCTGCTTGTTCTTGGGGCATTTTCCCTTCAGTTTTGTCTTCAGCAAGTGAAATGCATGCTCAATCAGATTCAGGTCAGGTGATTGACTTGGCCATTGCATAACATTCCACTTCTTTCCCTTAAAAAACTCTTTGGTTGCTTTTGCAGTATGCTTTGGGTGATTGTCCATCTGCACCGTGAAGCGGCATCCAATGAGTTCTGAAGCATTTGGCTGAATATGAGCAGATAATATTGCCCGAAACACTTCAGAATTCATCCTGCTGCTTTTGTCAGCAGTCACATCATCAATAAATACAAGAGAACCAGTTCCATTAGCAGCCATACATGCCCACGCCATGACACTACCACCACCATGCTTCACTGATGAGGTGGTATGCTTAGGATCATGAGCAGTTCTTTTCCTTCTCCATACTCTTCTCTTTCCATCACTCTGGTACAAGTTGATCTTGGTCTCATCTGTCCATAGGATGTTGTTCCAGAACTGTGAAGGCTTTTTTAGATGTTGTTTGGCAAATTCTAATCTGGCCTTCCTGTTTTTGAGGCTCACCAATGGTTTACATCTTGTGGTGAACCCTCTGTATTCACTCTGGTGAAGTCTTCTCTTGATTGTTGACTTTGACACACATACACCTACCTCCTGGAGAATGTTCTTGATCTGGCCAATTGTTGTGAAGGGTATTTTCTTCACCAGGGAAAGAATTCTTCGGTCATCTACCACAGTTGTTTTCCGTGGTCTTCCGGGTTTTTTGGTGTTGCTGAGCTCACCGATGCGTTCCATCTTTTTAAGAATGTTCCAAACAGTTGTTTTGGCCACGCCTAATGTTTTTGCTATCTCTCTGATGGGTTTTGTTTTTTCAGCCTAATGATGGCTTGCTTCACTGATAGTGACAGCTCTTTGGATCTTATCTTGAGAGTTGACAGCAACAGATTCCAAATGCAAATAGCACACTTGAAATGAACTCTGGGCCTTTTATCTGCTCATTGTAATTGGGATAATGAATAACACACACCTGGCCATGGAACAGCTGAGAAGCCAGTTGTCTTATTACTTTTGGTCCCTTAACAAGTGGGAGGCACATATGCAAACTGTTGTAATTCCTACACCGTTCACCTGATTTGGATGTAAATACCCTCAAATTAAAGCTGACAGTCTGCAGTTAAAGCACATCTTGTTTGTTTCATTTCAAATCCATTGTGGTGGTGTATAGAGCCAAAAATGTTAGAATTGTGTCGATGTCCCAATATTTATGGATCTGACTGTATGTGCAGCAGAAACATGATGCTGCAAAATGTGAAGGGTATGACAACTGCCCGTATGTGAAAGAGAGAAGTGTGCTAGATATATTTACCAGAAGCTGGCCCAAATATGCAGTACAAACCTTTCCCTGTCTGAAACAAAAAATGGCTTATTTTGTCATTATAGGGAACCGATCAGGGAAAGGAATGAAAGCTGTTATTGCTAAATTGTATTTGAATGTACATGTTCTTCATCTGTTGTCCTCATCTTTTTATCACTACTTGGTAAATAAACGACCTGAAACAAGCTCGCACATTAAAGATATCAGGACACCCAATCTACAAGTTATTGTTTCAAGTAAGTAGGATAACAGAGATGGCCTCAAAGCCATGTGCCTTTGAAAAAAGGTAAACAAAAACATCTTCCATATTTCTAACCTGGCAAGTTCCTTTAAAATCGCATAATTCATATATCTATTTCACTGAGAATGTGAGTTGTGGTTAAGCCACCCGATGCTGTACCTGTCTGGATAAAGCTGGATTCAGAGATGTGATCATTGTGGCAGCAGGCAATGTCTAAAATAATAAAAAAAAACTGGGCACAGCATGTACTCTTATTTATCACTGGATTCATATACTTGTATGCTCATTCGTGTCTGTTCTACTAAGTCCTATTTTAGCTTGGCATGGTTCACTGGCACAATGAAAGGCACTATTCATAAAATCCAGAACACAAAATTCCTTAAGTACCATTGTTCAGTATAAGTATGACTTTGTTGTCAGTGTAACCCCAATATATAATTATAAAGAGCTTACATACTCATTTATCCATAAAGTGACAATCTGGCTTTTGTGGATTCGATTAATCAAGTGGGAACCGGACATGGTAATGATAACGTGATATTCATTAAAGAAGAAGAGGCTTTACTTAATAATAGAAAAGTCTGTATTGATAAAGCAATGCAGCACTTACTCACACTTTATATACAGTTTACAAGTATTGCTCATGTCTGAAGCTATTTTTGTAACAGAATGTTTATCTTTATTTTGGCATTTAAAACTCAGTACAAAACCAGAAAGAATGACTTTTGTAATATATTTTAACTGGCCACGGTATCTGAGGGGCAGCAGTATATAGGCATCACTCTAACTGATGGCATGGTTTCTTTATTACATGCTGGAGATCTGGAAAAATGTTGAGATTGAGACAGGCAGAAACAGAAGACAGTTGATAAACATAGAATGGATGCTATACACAAGGAAGGCCACGCAAGAGCAGATGCAGGAGAGGGTCCTCCAAGAGACAGGTCCTCCTTGTGTTGCTTTGGCACAGGGGCAGCGAGTGAGAAGGCACTTGCAGTTGCTTATAGGAGCTTTCAGGGATCCATGCCTATGCAGAACAAAGGTTTCACTACGCAAACATCGTCATCTGGAGCCACTGTAAATGAAGAAAGGCAACCATTGAGGGTGATTCAAACAGGAGCATTATGCATATTAGTAGATGTAGAGGTCTGAATAATTTGAGGTATTATTTCTGAAATCTAAACATTAAGTTTTAAAGGGAAGTATAGTATACATTTAACATATACAGTATTTTGATTTATTACTGCAGCATTTGATGCAACTTATCTGCTTGCTCTTTTCTTTTAATGTTATTGTATTAAATGTAGCAATTTGTAGATTGGCCACTAGCCAATGGGTACAATATGTACTACAATGCCTACCTGCTAACACACAGAAGTTGATTTACTAACGAAGTAGAGGCAGATCATGGAAAACACTGGTTCACGTTTTAATATAAATCGAATACACAGTCATGAGCAATGAAAAAAAATATTTTTTCTTTCACATATCTAGAACAGACGTTTAATCTTCCCCACTTAGGTAAGGGTACAGGCTCGGTATCTTTAGTGTGAGTCGGTTCACACCATGCCTGCACATGAATCACACAGGAATGCGCTGTGTGTTCCCGTCTGATTCACACTGCATGCAAACCACACTTCATTTGCAATCTGCAATGATTGTCTATACAAATTTATTGCTACACCAGACGTTTGCCCACACATGCCCACTCCAGATCGCATGGTACTACTTTTGTACTATGCGATCCGGTTGCAGTGCATTTTAATGAGTAGTGCATGCACTACTTTTGGTGAGGAGTGGAGCGACTTTTTCCCATTCAAAATGAATGGGCTGAACTAATACCACACAGAATCGCATGCGAATCACACAGGAAAGAGCGCATGCACTACTTTTTATAATACACTGCAGCTGGACAGCATAGTACAGGAGTACCACGTGATCCATGTTTGCCGTATTGTTAACTATGTATAGGCACCCACTGAAGATCACAAACGGAATGCATTTTGTAATGTGGTGTGAATTGCACAGGTACACACAGCATGTTCCTGTGCGATTCATGTGCAGGCATGGTGTGAATCAGCCCTAAGGCCTAGTTCACATCTGTGAGGGACCGCCGAGCGGCACCACTAGCACTCCACTGGTCAGGCGTGCCCAGAGCGCGGAGTCTAAGCCCCAGGGTACTTGTTCACCAGGGCCCCTGATGGTGGGGATGGACTTGTAGTACCCCGAGACCAGGTCGCCTCTACTGAGCACACCTGTCAGTGGTAGGGGTGTTCGCCAGGGGTTCCAACCAGGGAGAGCCAGATGTGAGGAGGTCAGGTGATCCCGATGGGATGGATGGATGGATGGCTGAGCAAGAGCGTAGTCAGACAGGCCGAGTCGGGAACGTAGAGGACGGTAGGGTACAAGGGAGCAGGCAGAGAATCGTCGGGTCACACGCCAGGTCAGCAACAGGAGGTCAGATCTAATGAGGGGCATCCAGGGAGAGAGGTCAGGCAAGCAAGGGTCTGGGCAGGAGAAATCAGCAGGTCAAGAAACAATCCGGGTCAATAAACTTACTAGGCACAGGTACAGAATCACAGGAAGCAGGTAAGACCAGAAGGCAACGAAATGACAGCTCAGGGACCTTTAAATATCCCGCCCTGCGCTGCCATTGGTGCCCAGCGGGCGGCCGCGGCTTCTACTGCGCATGCGTGAACTCGAACGCCGCGGCCGGCCCGGACCTAGTGGCCGTGTACAGGGCGGAGCAGTGCGCCTGCGCCGGGACCATCGCGGCAGGGATCGAGGAGATCCCTGACATTGCCCCCCCCCTACGGGCAACCTCCGGATGCCCACCCGATCTCTCCACCACGGGTGATCACAAAGAAACCTCCGGACAAGTCTAGGTGCATGGACATTATGGGCTGGGTCCCACGAATTGTCCTCAGGGCCGTAGCCCTTCCACTTGATGAGAAATTGGGTCTGGCCCCCCCTTCGTCGGCACTTCAGGATTGCCTCCACCTCAAATTCTTCTTCCTCTTCAACCGTTACAGCCTCCGGAGGCCTGGATTCCCGTTCCGGGAAGGCATCAGGGACTACTGGTTTCAACAGGGACACGTGGAAGACAGGGTGGATCTTGAGTGTCTCAGGGAGAACAAGTTCATAGGCCACTTCATTGACCATCCGTTTGATGCAAAAAGGGCCTATAAATTTAGGTCCCAACTTCTTTGACGGGCAGAGCATCTTCAAGTTTGACGTAGCCAGCCAAACCTTCTCTCCGAGCTGCAACACCAGGTCCCCTCTTCGCTTCCTATTAAAAGCCCTCTTGTAGTCTTCTTGGGCTTGACGAATGGCTTCCTGTAGTTTTTTATTGTTGGAAGTGAAGAAGGTCAGTGCATCCTGTGTCGCTGGAATCGGGCATTCCGGGACCAAGTCCGGGAGGAAGACAGGATGAAACCCATAGTTGGAGAAGAACGGGGACTGCCCAGTTGCTGAATGGCAAGCGTTGTTGTACGCGAATTCCGCCAAAGGGAGAAGTGGCACCCAGTCGTCCTGAGAGAATGACGTGTATCACCGCAGGTATTGCTCCAGGGTCTGATTGGTCCTTTCGGTCTGACCATTGGTCTGAGGGTGAAATGCCAAGGAAAGGGACAGCTTGATATCCAGGGCTTTGCACAACGCCCTCCAAAACCGCGAGGTAAACTGCACCCCTCGGTCCGAGACGATGTCTTCGGGAACCCCATGCAGTCTAACGATCTCTCGAATAAAGACTTGCGCCGTCTCGGCTGCTGATGGAGTCTTCCGTAAAGGAATGAAATGGGCCATCTTGGATAAGCGGTCCACGACCACGAGAATTGCTGTGTGGTCCAGTGAAGGTGGAAGCTCGACTATGAAGTCCATAGAGATTTTCTGCCAGGGCCGTTCAGGGATGGGTAATGGACGTAGCAGGCCCCACGCCTTATTTCTTGAAGGCTTGTTCCGCTGGCAGATGGCACAGGAGCCCACGTAATTCTTACAATCCTTGGCCATGTCCGGCCACCAGAAGGAACGTCGGAGAAGTTCCAGGGTCTTGACCGGCCCAAAATGTCCTGCCATTGGGTGGTCATGGCAATGTCCCAAGACTAAGGTTCGGGCATCCTCCGGCACCACAATCCGGTCCTCCCTCATTAGGAGTCCCTCTTTGTTCTGGAGGGGCGCCCCATCGGAGGTAGACATCGCTGTGGACGCTCTCAGGATCTCGGAGCGAAGGTTCGTCTGGAGGGCCAAGAAATTTCCTGCAGGAAGAATAGTGTCGGGTACTGGGGTCTCCTTGGTATCCTCGTACATGCGCGACAACGCGTCAGGCTTCGTGTTTTTCGAGCCGGCCCTGTATGTGATGTGGAACTGGAACCTCGAGAAAAACAATGCCCATCTTGCTTGTCGTGGGCGCAGACGTTTGGCCGTCCTCAGATATTCCAGGTTCTTGTGGTCCGTAAATATCAGGATGGGATGGGAGGCACCTTCCAGCAGGTACCTCCATTCTTCTAATGCGGTTTTGATAGCCAGTAGTTCGCGATCCCCAATGTCGTAGTTCCTCTCCGCAGAGGGTAAGTTTCCGTGAAAAGAATGCTACTGGGTGAAGTAATTCCTTGGCGCCCTTCCGCTGGGACAGGATGGAGCCAACCGCGTTTTCTGACGCATCTACTTCTAAGATGTAGGGCAGGGAGGCGTCGGGATGACCCAGAATGGGTGCCGAGGTAAATAACTTCTTTAGTGCTTCAAAAGCTTCCTGTGCCTCTGGCGTCCATCTGAATCGCGTCCCGAGCTTGGTTAACTGAGTGATGGGGGAGACCAGACCCGAGAAGTTCTTGATGAACTTCCGGTAGAAGTTTGCGAACCCAATGAAACGTTGGACACTTTTCCTGTCCGTGGGTTCAGGCCAATCTAGGATCGCAGAGACCTTCTGAGGGTCCATTGCGACCCCCGTGGTGGAGATAATCAGACCCAGAAATGTAACGCTAGCCTGTTCAAAGCAGCATTTCTCTGCTTTAGCGTACAACCCGTGCTGCCGCAACCGCCCCAACACCTTTGTTACATGTACCCTGTGCTCCCCCAGGGAGGATGAGAAAATCAAAATGTCGTCTAAGTAGACGATGACAAAGATATCCAGGAAGTCCCTAAAGATGTCGTTTACAAAGTGCTGGAAGGTGGCTGGCGCATTGCACAACCCGAAAGGCATGACCAGGTACTCGAAATGGCGAAACGGGTGCGGAAGGCCGTCTTCCACTCATCCTCCTCCCTTATGCGAACCAAATTGTAGGCTCCCCTTAGGTCCAGTTTGGTAAATACTACTGCAGCTTTTAAGCTCTGGAATAATTCAGGTACCAGTGGTAATGGGTAACGATTTTTAATTGTGACCCTATTCAGCTCCCGATAGTCAATACATGGCCTCAAAGTCTTGTCCTTCTTTTCTACAAAGAAGATCCCTGCACCTGCTGGGGAAGTGGAGGGACGGATGAATCCCTTCCGGAGGCTGTCCTCAATATAGTCCTTCAGGGCCCCTAATTCTAGCTCAGAAAGGGGAAAAATTCGCCCGAACGGGATTTCAGAACCGGGCAACAGATCAATAGGACAGTCATATGGGCGGTGGGGGGGTAGAGCATCTGCTCCCCGTTCACTGAACACATCAAGAAACTTATGATAGGCTGCAGGAATCACTTGTTTTAGACTGTCATCCCCGTCAGAGCACAGGAGGACCTGGGGGACCTCCGGGCCCGAAGTTCGACACAGTTCCCGACAGTATGGGGAAGGGAACGAGACAACCCCAGTTTCCCAGTCAATTTGGGGGTTATGGGCCCGCAACCAAGGGAGCCCCAGAATGACTGGGAAAAGGGGTGATGCAATAGCATCCAGGCGGAGGAGTTCCCGGTGCTGACCGGCAATGGAAGTCACAATGGAAGGGGTCGCCTGGTTAACTACCCCTGACTTTATCCGGGAACCATCAGCCAAAAAGATGTGAAACCCCTTCTCCTTTGGGCGGAGGGGGATACCCTGCTGGTGAGCAAAATTGATATCCAAAAAACAGCTGCATGCCCCCGAATCAACTATGGCCGTCACCTCCACGGTCCTTTCTGAAAGCTGAAAGGAGAGGGGAACAACTAAGTACTGGGACGGATTCATATTGCCAACAGATAAAGAAGATGAGGTGAACTTACTCAGTTTCTGCGGGCAGGAACCCACCATGTGACCAGCTTCGCCGCAGTACAGACACAGATTCTGGGAGCGTCTGCGCTGGCGTTCCTCAGGCGATAGTTTAGGCCGTGCCAGGCCTAGCTGCATGGGTTCGGGAGCATCTTCAGACGGCAGGTTCTGGATGTTTGGCCTAGTATGCTGACCGGATCCTTGGAATGACCCCCAGGTATTTCCGCGACCCTGACCAGACCTCTCCAATCTGCGCTCCCGTAGCCTATGGTCAATTTTAATGGTGAGTGCAATCAAGTCCTCTAATGTCTCGGGCACCTCCACCCGGGCGAGCTCGTCTTTCAGAGCCTCAGAAAGGCCCATACGGAACTGGTGCAAAAGTGCGAACTCGTTCCAACGAGTGTCACCCATCCAGAACCTAAAGTCAGAGGCGTATTCCTCAGCCGCCCGCCAACCTTGTCGGAGTGCGTATAATGGGGCCTCGGCCGAGGCCGCCCGTTGTGGGTCATCGTATAAGATGGCCATAGCGTTAAAGAAGCTATCGACCGTAACCAGGTGAGGATCATTGTTTCCCCTTAGTCGGTGGGCCCAGTCTTGGGGTTCACCCTGCAACAGGGAGACAACAAACCCCACTTTCACCGATTCTGTCAAAAAGGTCCGTGGCTGCAGTTCAAAATAGAGCAGACAGGAGTCACGGAATGACCGAAAGCGCGTGCGATCCCCGTGGAATCGCTCGGGTAAGGGTACTCGGGGTTCCGCCATAGGGAGTGATGTGGAAGGCCCAGGAGCCGGATCGTGGGCTGCTGCGACCGGCGGTGCAGGAGCCGGGGCCTGTGAAACAGGAACAGATATGGTGCAGGCCTGAAACTGATTCTCGATCTGCAGACATCTGTCCTGTAATGTGTTTACGGCTTGCGTCAGGGTAGCCAGGTGCCTGCAAACCTCGTCCAACGGGGAGAGCCCTCCTCGAGGCTCAGTCATGGCCTTCTGGTACTGTGAGGGACCGCCGAGCGGCACCACTAGCACTCCACTGGTCAGGCGTGCCCAGAGCGCGGAGTCTAAGCCCCAGGGTACTTGTTCACCAGGGCCCCTGATGGTGGGGATGGACTTGTAGTACCCCGAGACCAGGTCGCCTCTACTGAGCACACCTGTCAGTGGTAGGGGTGTTCGCCAGGGGTTCCAACCAGGGAGAGCCAGATGTGAGGAGGTCAGGTGATCCCGATGGGATGGATGGATGGATGGCTGAGCAAGAGCGTAGTCAGACAGGCCGAGTCGGTAACGTAGAGGACGGTAGGGTACAAGGGAGCAGGCAGAGAATCGTCGGGTCACACGCCAGGTCAGCAACAGGAGGTCAGATCTAATGAGGGGCATCCAGGGAGAGAGGTCAGGCAAGCAAGGGTCTGGGCAGGAGAAATCAGCAGGTCAAGAAACAATCCGGCTCAATAAACTTACTAGGCACAGGTACAGAATCACAGGAAGCAGGTAAGACCAGAAGGCAACGAAATGACAGCTCAGGGACCTTTAAATATCCCGCCCTGCGCTGCCATTGGTGCCCAGCGGGCGGCCGCGGCTTCTACTGCGCATGCGCGAACTCGAACGCCGCGGCCGGCCCGGACCTAGTGCCCGTGTACAGGGCGGAGCAGTGCGCCTGCGCCGGGACCATCGCGGCAGGGATCGAGGAGATCCCTGACAACATCTATACGGTTCACATCTATGGTTGTGGGACCCACAGTCAAAATGCGCAGGCTGCCATTCATTCTGAATGACACCCCCCACACGTCTAAAAATGCAGCACGTTTGCCGGAACTGCAGGGAAATCAGCCGCTACATTTTTAGAATGGTGCAGGAACCTTTTTCGTGCAGGAAATGCAGGTACAGCAGCCCATTCAAGTGAATGGGCTGCTGTGCCCAAACAAACGTGTGCTGCAAATCTGCACAGATGTGAACCAGGCCCAAATCAACGTCTGAGATTTGTGTTGTGGAAAGGTACAGTAAAAAACATTCTATATAAAGCAGGATCTGCATATATATTATGAGCAAATACGACTGAACCATGTACGTATAGTGTATATTGTTACTGACTATACATAAGAACAAAGTTTCTTCTAAACAATTAACACATATTAAGACTATTTACATACATCACATTGTGCATTTCTAACAGGGAAAACTTGGGTACTTCCTGATAGTGGTAAAGTTTGCACATTTTTATTGGCTAGTGAAGCTGCCTATCATAGTGTTGAGCCAACAGGCACGTGGGTGGCCCAATGGCAAACTCCAAAACAACCCAGAGGTTTCAAAGTTTGCCTGTTAGAGCCCGTTTGATATTCAGCCATAACAGGAAGGTTTAAGAGGCTGTCGCAAATGCAGGTACAGTTGCAAGAAAAAGTATGTGAACCCCTTGGGATTACGTGGAGTTTTGCATGAATTGGGCATAAAATGTGCTCTGAACATCATCTAAGTCACAACAATAGAAGAACACAGTCTGCTGAACATAATACTACACAAACATTAGATGTTGCCATGGTTTAATTGCACATAACATGTAAACATTCACAGTGCATGGAGGAAAAAGTATGTGAGGCCCTAGCTTAATGACTTCTCCCAGAGCTAATTGGAGCCAGGAGTGAGCCAACCTTGACTCCAATCAGTGTGATGATATTGGATGTGTTGCTGACAGCTGTCCTGCCCTTAAAAAACACACACCTGTTTTGGATTTATTGGTTTCAAGAAGCACTGTCTGATGTGAACCATGCCTCGCAGAAAAGAGCTCTCAGAAGACCTACGATCAAGAATTGTTGACTTGCATGAAGCTGGAAAGGGTTACAAAAGTATCTCCAAAAGCCTTGATGTTCATGTGTCCACGGTAAGACAGACTGTCTACAAATGGAGAAAGTTTAGAACTGTTGCTACTCTCCCTAGGCGTGGTCGTCCTGTAAAAATGACTGCAAGAGCACAGCGCAGAATGCTGTATGAGGTAAAGAAGAATCCCAGAGTGTCAGCTAAAGGCCTACAGAAATCTCTGGCACATGCTAACATTTTTGTTGACACATCTACAATAAGGAAAACCTTAAACAAGAATGGAGTACATGGGAGGACACCACGGAGGAAGCCATTGCTGTCCAAAAAGAATATTGCAGCACATTTGAAGTTTGCAAAAGAGCACCTGGATGTTCCACAGCACTACTGGCAAAATATACTGTGGACAGATGAAAGCAAGATTGAGTTGTTTGGGAAGAACACACAACACTATGTGTGGAGAAAAAAGGCACAGCACACCAACATCAAAACCTCATCCCCACTGTAAAACATGGCGGAGGGAGCATCATGGTTTGGGGCTGCTTTGCTGCCTCAGGGCCTGGACGGATTGTTGTCATTGATGGGAAAATGAATTCCAGAGTTTATCAAGACATTTTGCAGGAAAACGTACTACCATCTGTCCGCCAACTGAAGATCCGCAGAGGATGGGTGATGCAACAGGACAATGACCCAAAGCATACAAGTAATTCAACAAAACAATGGCTGCAACAGCACAGAATACGCCTTCTGGAGTGGCCCAGTCAGAGTCCTGACCTCAACCCGATTGAAATGCTGTGGCATGACCTTAAGAGAGCGATTCACACCAGACATCCCAAGAATATTGCTACACTGAAACAGTTTTGTGAAGAGGAGTGGTCCAAAATTACTCCAGATTGTTGTGCAGGTCTGATCTGCAACTACAGGAAACGTTTGGTTGAGGTTATTGCTGCCAAAGGAGGGTCAACCAGTTATTAAGTCCAAAGGTTCACATACTTTTTCCTCCCTGCACTGTGAATGTTTACATGTTATGTGCAATTAAACCATGGCAACATCTAATGTTTGTGTAGTATTATGTTCAGCAGACTGTGTTCTTCTATTGTTGTGACTTAGATGACATTCAGAGCACATTTTATGCCCAATTCATGCAAAACTCCACGTAATCCCAAGGGGTTCACATACTTTTTCTTGCAACTGTATATATAATAAAAGGATATCCGTTAAAGTCCGAACACTCTGCACTTATCAATGGCTAACAAAGTATAAAACTCTGCTACTGCAAGTAGAGTCTCAAAATAGTGCTACAATGGCCCAATAAAAAGAAGGTGCAAAAAAGTGATACAACTGAAGAAGATTATAGAATGGCTAGTAATAAATATGAAATAAAATATTTGGTAAAGTTCAAGAACTTACAGTGAAAAGGGTGAAGTTGATGACACCATCTTTGTCTGTATCCATGGTTTGGAAAAATCCTAAGAAAGGAATGCATACGGTTACTCAAATTCAGAGCTCATACAGGGTTTAAACACTGAAAACAGAAGAATCCAGACACTTCAATTTGCACAAGTACTTATGAAGTTTATTCATTAAGTCGTCCCATCCCTGAATGATACTTTCTAAAGAATAACTGTCATTTAATTTTTGTACATGTAAAGTGAAAGAATAGAAGCGCCAAGCCATAGGAATCTGCCCAAGAATAAATGTTATTTTTTCACAATAACAATCTAGCAAGATTTGACAGCCAACATGTTTGGGGGGTTATACACAAATCCTATTTCATAGGAGCTTAAATATGATACAAAACAGGGTAGTTCTCTTGTCAAATAAATGTATAAAAGCATACTAGTGGTGCACCGAAATGAAAATTCTGGTGCCGAAAACTAAAATTTAAAATGCACTTGGCCGAAAACCGAAACGGGCAGTTTTTAAAAATGAATAAATATTTTTTGGAAAAAAATACACTTTGATTAAAAAAAACACAATATATACCCCAATTTTTTTTTAAATATGAAAGAGGCTGTTATGGTGAGTAAATAGATACCCAACATGTCACACTTTAAAATTACGCACACTCGTGGAATGGCGTGAAACTGCGGTACTTAAAAATCTCCATGGGTGATGCTCTAAAAATGTATACAGGTTAAGAGTGTAAAGTTACAGAGGAGGTCTAGTGTGAGAATTATTGCTCTTGCGCAGACGTTCGTGGCTATACCTCATGTGTGTGGTTTGAACACAGTTTACATATGTGGGCTTGGCCTACGTATGCGTTCACCACTACGTGTGAGCACGGGGGGGGGGGGGGCAGGGGCACTTTAAACTTTTTAAAAAATGTATTACTTTTTTTTTTTTTGCACTGTCCCTTTAAAAAAAAAATTTGATTTGAATGCATGCATCCCTTGTGATAGAAATAATTAGTGACAGGTCCCCTTTATGGAGAGATATGGGGTCAATAAGACCTCACATCTCTCCGCTACAATGTAAAGCATTAGATCAAAAAAATAATTGATCTAGTGCTTTAAAAGAATGGCCGGGACCGGAAGTGACATTGCTCTGGTCCTCCAAGGGCATAGAGATGTGTGGAGGCCATCTTTCCTAATCTCTCTAGCGCCGAATCGTTTGATGGTTTCTCAGGTAAGTCTGAGAACTACTGAGCGGTGGCGGCAGCGACGAGGGGTGGGGTTTTTTTCAGCACTTGTATCAGTGCTTTTTTTTCCATATCAGCCGACGGCCAATAGAGGTGTTTTCGGCTGTAACGTTTCAGCCACTGAAATTTCAGTGCACCCCAATGCATACATTCCATTAAAATGATAAAAAAAGATCACATTATAAGCAAAAAAAGGTCCTTATCGGCACGATTGATAAAAGTCTACTGAGTAAAAACCATAAGCCGATAAGGACATAAAATACTGTTTAACTTTAGGATTTATAAAAATGGTCTATAAAATGTATATTTTAAATTAATGGGTATTAGAAATCAGACACATTTTAATGTTTATATTTTTTTTAATATGCAATATTTTATTTTACAATATCAAAACATTTAATACATTAATATTTACATGTGTATTATTTAATATGTTATAAATTTTACATACCTATTGGTCTGAGAACCTTTACAGATTCTATAGATTTACTTATTTTATATATGTATTGGCTTACAATTATGCTCAATATACTTCTATAAATTGTGCTGATCATAACTTTTTTCATTTATCATAATGTACTCTTATGTTGTTTGGTTTTTCTTTTCATTTTATGTGATATATACAGTATAGACTACTTTTATTAAATTTCAGCTCTGATAAAAAAAAAAAGATGTGTAAAACTCTTGAAATACATTGAATGTCACCTTTTGATAGACCCTTTGATTGTGACAAAAAAAAAAAAAAACCTGGAGCGATCCCCACAGCTTAGCGCTCTGATCCTTTTACTTTACACGAAATTACATTGTTTAATTGTGGGCCTACCACTCTACAAATTTTAGTTGGTTGGCTTCATGAAGACCTAGTGGCTTCAATGCTGTCAGTCATGAACGCAGCACAAGCATGCAGATATGGAGTTCTGACTTTACTGACATGCATACTTGTCCTGGGGTCTGTGACTCCAAAATCACTGCAACCAATAGGTAAGCAAAATAGCCAGGCAACTGGCATTGCAGAAAGAAAATCAGCAATAGCTGCCTCTATAATTTAGTTTATACATGACAACATAAAAATCCTCTGATACAGATATAATGTATTACATTACAGTAGAAAATGCCTGAAATAAGAATTTAACTTACGGAACATGGTCTCCAGTCTGATCAGACAACACACAAAGCTATCGAAATTCACAGACAGATCAGGCTCAGAATATCTGGTGATAATCAGCTGATGCAAGGTGTTGCTCAGTTTGAATCCTAGGGAAAACAGTAGGTCAAATAATTATACATACAGACATTTTATATAAAGCAGAACAATTAACAGAGTACACTGATGAGGAACCAACCTGCAGACTCCACTGCCATGCGCATTTCATAGGCATTCATGCTTCCTGATTTGTCCACGTCATACTTTCTGAAAACAGTCTACCAAACCAAAAAGAGAATTATTCAGCATTTTATTGGTTACTGAATTGTTGACTAAAATGGATTTTCTCAGTAAAGTTATATTATAGTTATTTTTTAACAATTTTGGATAAAGCAGGGAAGATGCGGCTTACTGAGGGGACCACCCAAAGCCTCCGCTCCACCCTAGGGGACAAGGGGACGCTACCACCACCCCCACCCAGCGATTAGAGACCACCACCACCCAGGACTGCGGCCGCGACGAACCGGGATGCCTCCGCTCAAGCCCGTGTGGACAAGGGGACGCTACCACCACCCCCACCCCGTGAGGAGAAGCCACCACCACCGGCAAGGACAGGGTAAGCCACCACCACCAGAACGGCACCCCTGCTCCCCACCGTGTGCTACACAGCCGCCCCCCATGCCCCACCACCGCACACCCGAGAACCTGCCACGCGGCCTACCGAGGGGACAAGGAGACGCTATCACCACCCCTACCCCGCGAAGAGAGACCACCACCACCCAAAGCTGCGGTGTTTCCAGCATTGCGGCTGCGACGACCCGGGACACCTCCACTCCAGCCCGAGGGGACAAGGGGACGCTACCACCACCTCCACCCCGTGAGGAGAAGCCACCACCACCAAGGACAGGGTAAGCCACCACCACCAAAACGGCACCCCTGCTCCCCACCTTGTGCTACACAGCACAGCCCCGTGCCCCGTCACGCGGCCTACAGCACCCACAGACACTGGGCCCTACAACACCTACAGGCGCCGGACCCTGACACTCACACCCACGCTGGGCCCTGGGACCCCACCACCCTGGGACCTCCACCTGAACCCTAAACCCTGCCAAGCAAGTCTCCGCAAGAGCACACGCAAATTACAGCCACACAACACTCCTGATCCGATCACCCAGACACCACTCATGCCGACAACAACCCAGCTCGACCCAAGGACAAGTAACAGCCGCAGATCACTCCAGATTAGTCCACCCAGAGACCACTCACACCAACCCCCAGCTCAGCTTGACTTAAAGACTAGAACCCTAGATGCAAGACACCACAACGAAAGACCCCACTGCACGCCAGACTGTCTCCAATCAAGCGCCCCTGGAAACCATCCATCCACACCCGATCCCCTCTCCCTACTCCCCTAAACTCCAGCCACCAGAAGACACAGCGACGAGATACGCCACTGCACGCTAGACTATTGACAGCCAAGCCTCCCACCACTCCTATCCACCACCCCGTGCACCTCCCTAAAATGCCTCTTCCACTCCTCCTTTGCATATTCCTCTCCTCCGTTCCCAAAATCTACTCTCTATATCCCTCTGCCCCTCCCAAACAACTGTATATTGTGTCCTCACTGCTTCCTTCGCCCCTCTATGGCATCCACCACCTCCTTCTAATACTCCACTCTCCCACTGACCCGAACACCTCCACTGGTAGAGTTACACGCTCCTGCACATCCCACTCCCATGCCACCTTTCTCACCCTTCTCCTCCTCCTAACCGCGGGGGACATCTCCCCGAACCCTGGCCCTCCACCACTTCGCTCACCCACACAGCACCCTCCCGCTTCCACGTCCTGCCGCAACCCCCGCAACTTAGTATCTGTCCCCCTGCTCCCTAAAATCACCCCCCCCCCGTTTTCGTGCGCACTCCTGAACGCCCGATCGGTGTGCAACAAGCTCACCGCCATCCACGACCTCTTTGTTTCCCGCTCCCTCAACCTCCTAGCGATCACGGAAACCTGGATCCAGGCCACTGATTCTACCTCCGTTGCTGCACTCTCCTACGGAGGTCTCACTTGGACCCACTCACCCAGACCCAACAGTCGTAAATGTGGTGGGGTTGATCTGCTCCTGTCACCGCAGAACACCTTCCGAGTCCTCCCAAACCCCCCCACTCTATCCTTCTCCTCCTTCGAAGCCCACTGCATCCGACTATTCTCCCCAACCCCCCTAAAGGTTGCCATAATCTACCGGCCTCCTGGACCCGTATCTCACTTCCTGGATGATTTTTCCTCCTGGTTACCCTTCTTTCTCTCCTCCGATCTACCCACCATCATCCTTGGGGATTTCAACATCCCTGTCAACATTGACAACCTGGCCACATCCCAACTTTTCCACTTAACCTCCTCCTTTGCACTTGCACAGTGCACACAATCCACCACCCACTCCGATGGAAACATCCTGGACCTTGCCTTCTCCAACCGCTGCGCTCCCCACAACTTCACTAACACCCCCTTCCCTCTCTCTGACCACAACCTTATTACCTTCTCTATCTTATCGTCCACTAACTCCGACCCTTCCAAATGTCATACTACTACCAGCCATAACCTCCGCAACCTGAACCCTGCCCCCCTCCACTTTGCAGCTGATCAACTCCATGACAGCATCCTCCCCGTCCTGCCCCGACTTGGCTATGACTGCCTATAACGCACTGTCAACAGCCCTTGACTCACTAGCGCCTTTAACCACACGAAACATCAGACCCCGACCACTCCAGTCCTGGCAGACTGATCACACCAAAACTCTCAAACGACACAGTCGTGCCCTGGAGTGACTATGGTGCAAAACCAGATCCCAACAAGCCTTCACCCGCTATAAATCTGCCTTCCACACCTACACCTTCTCCCTCCACGCCACCAAACAAGCCTACTTCCTGACCCTCATCAAGACCCTCTCCTCCAATCCCCGCCGACTCTTCTCCAGCTTTAACTCTCTACTCTCTCCGCCCCCACCTCCACCTCACACACCGCCCTTGAGATTGCCAATCACTTCAAAAACAAGATTGACACAATTCGCAAGGACATCGCCACAGCGCACACTCTCTCCAAACCCGTCCCCTCTCACACAACTACCCCCTCATCACCCCTCTCCCTCGACACAACCTGCAGGGACTTCGTCGCTGCTCAAACTCCCTCCAACCCCGTCCCCTCTCACACAGCTACCCCCTCATCACCCCTCTCCCACGGCCCCACAGCTGCTCTGACCTCCACCTCCACCCCACCCAACATTCCTCACACTGAAGCCCCCTCAACACTCCACACCTTCGACCCTACTACCATCGAGAAAGTCTCCAAGGTCTTCTCTGATGCCCGCCCCACCACCTGCCCCCTCGACCCTATCCCCTCACAACTCCTATGACCTCCCTCCCCCTCCATCCTACGCTCCCTCACCCACATCTTTAATCTCACCCTCTCTTCCGGGGCATTCTCCTCCCCTCTGAAGCATGCAGACATCACCCCCATACTTAAAAAGCCCACCCTGGACCCCAACGACCTGAACAACCTCAGACCCATCTCCCTGCTCCCATTCACATCCAAATTCCTCGAGCGCTTAGTCTACACACGCCTAAGCTCTCACCTCAACGACAACAACCTCCTCGATCCACTACAGTCCGGCTTCCGTTCCCTACACTCCACCGAAATCTCCTTACTCAAACTCTCCAACGACCTTCTAACCGCCAAAGCTAATGGCCACTATTCAGTGCTCCTACTCCTTGAACTCTCCGCAGCCTTCGACACAGTCGACCACCCCCTCCTCCTCAAAAAACTACACTCCCTCAGCCTCAGAGATTCCGCTCTCTCCTGGCTCTCAGCCTACCTATCACAACGCTCTTTCAGCGTTACCTATAACGCTACCACCTCCCCCTCACTCCCCCTCTCTGTTGGGGTCCCTCAAGGCTCCGTCCTCGGGCCCCTTCTCTTCTCCATCTACACCTCCTCCCTTGGCAAAGGCACACACTCTCACGGCTTCTACCACCTCTATGCCGACGACACACAAATCTATCTCTCAACCCCCCACCTCACCCCCTCAGTCTCAGCCCGAATCACAAACCTACTATACGACATATCAGACTGGATGTCGCTCCACTTCCTTAAACTGAACCTCTCCAAAACCGAGCTCCTAGTCTTCCCCCCAGCCTGCACACCACCCCCCATTGACTTCTCCATCACGTCCAACAATACCACTCTCAGACCCGCCCAGCAGGCCAGAGTACTTGGTGTCACTCTGGACTCCAACCTATCCTTCCAGCCCCAAGTCCAATCATTAACAAACTCATGCAGACTCCACCTCTGCAACATCGCCAAAATCCGCACGTTCCTAACCCCAGAAACCACTAAACAGCTCATCGACTCCCTCATCATATCACGACTCGATTTTTTTCATTATTCTATGTGACCCCGTTGAAGAGATTTCGCCTTACTTTCAACTGTGAATTGCATTGAGTGTCCCCTGGCAATGAGGCAATGAACAGCAGGTTGGAAAATTCTCCACAATGGGGATAAAGCAACAATAACCTCTTGGAGGATCTAAGCTTTTCCTGCTCCCCAAACAAGTTTGGCAGTTGTACAGCTCTGGAAAATCAAGAGCTAATCTCTTTGCATAATGTTTGTCATTTTACATTGCAGAAGATATAATGGGAGGGGAAGTAACCCAAGGTGGACAGAACACCCAAAACTCCATACTGTATCTTTTGTGGACTTCCAGTGGCAAGATCTCCTTGCCATAATTCAAGTCTTTGTTCCTATCCACCTTGAAGAGCAATTTCTTCCCATTAGCTAACTCTTTGTATCTCCTGCACAGTGAGACAACCCTGCATCTCTGCCCATTCCTTATGCAGTCTCCAAACAAACAGAATAAGCCAAGTTCCCAGTAAATACCCAAAAATTAAACATTAGTTTTCTATAGACCTACCAGATAATGTTTAATTTTATTCCACAGGATATTAAACTCCAACATTCCAAGTTTTCCATTCCCATCTTTCTGTGGCATGAGTTAAGGACAATATTCCACCATCTGAGACATCTAAGTTCAGAGAATCCTGCCCAATGTCAATTTTTATTTGCCATATAAAGCTGTGAATAAGAACTTTGAAGTCCAACACCATGGCAACACTATCTGTTATTTGATCATAGAAAACAAATACATTGTTTGCCTAAGAAAATAATTAGGAATGGTGCATGGTTTATAAAATTCTTACAGAGGTTTGTTTTCTGCTGAAGCGAAGATAAGAGGAACGATAAAGCAGGACAGAGCAACAGAGACGTGGAAGTGTGCAGTAACCCACTGCTATGGGGGACCACACTCTGTACATCATGGATGACATTTGTACTAATTATAGAATTGCATGAACTATATTTCATCTATAGAGGACATTGGAGACATTGCTGACTGCTCTGTTGATTTCTTTAGCAATGTTACTGCAGTGAAAGGAAGGCAACGGTACAGTACCAAATATTGGTGGGGTGGTGGGGGAGGGGACATGTTGAAGTGCCTTAAAATGATCAACACCTAATACTCAATAGATCAGAGTAACAATGAATATACAGATGATGGCAAAAAAAGGATTATACAATCTCTTAAATTTAAACAGGATTGTGCAGAAATATTCAAGTGTGTGGACTCAAACTGGTCTGAATGTAATCAAGAAAAAGTGAAAGAAAATTTTAAACAATTATTAGGTGAGTTTTATTAAGCTCTATGCAAATTCAAGAACTGGCCGCACATGTTACAATCATTTTACTCAAATTTGCTTTGAGGTTGGATTCACACTCTGTTCCATGTGCGTTTCTGCTTGCATGGCAACACACATGTGCAGGTGTGAATGGGCCCATATAGCAGTTTTTCTTTCAGACTAAATATCAGCACATTGATGTGAACCAGCCCCTTAGAAAGAATTCCATGTGTAAAGCATCTACATGTAGCAAAATGTGTAGGTTTTACAGCATGAATTAGGACAAGTGTGAAGAGGCCCAAAAACATGCACGGAGACCCCAGTTGATCACATGTATTGTACAGGACCCCAGCGCTAGGTCGTAAATATCAGGTATATTTCTCCACTATTTGGGTTGTGGTCTCTTGAATTAGAACAGTTTGAAGGTAATGTTGCATACTCAGGCATGCGGTGTCATGGGTTCCAGCTAGTTTAGCTAGAGAGAAGAGGACAGATTTGCAGTACTCTCTGTATTGTTAAGTCCTTATTGGGAACCTGGAATTTTGGAGGTTTGAAGAGTTTTGGGAGGGAAGAAACTCCACACCTGATTACAGGGTCCTGAAGGAGTTACCTCAGATGCCTCAAAGTCCAGAAAAGGAAGAGGAAACAATGGCACCTGGCAATCAGAGAGAAAGCTTAAAACACCTGAATGAGCAAAATGAACTAAGCTTGGGATTGAGTCAGGGTTGTTGACTGTGAAAGCCACCTCTTTGGGAACCCTGGAGCAGATGGGAAACCCCAAAAACCTCAATGTGAGACCGGTAGGGTGGCAGTATGCCATTATCTTGTTTTGTCCCATTGAACCAGAGTTATGGACTGTTTTGTGTTCTTCTTGCTGAATTAAGCCATTTTGTTTTTGACAGTTTGCATATTCCAATATGCTGTTTCCATATTTCTGTTACATGAGAGACATTGTGGTTATAAACAGGTTTTATATCCAGTTTACAATATGCAGACTGAGTATAAATGCGGAGTTTTAATTATTTATTAGGGAGGTGGTACACATCATAATGAGGGTGGAAGTATATTTTTGTCAGCATGGCAAGCATTGGCATGGGGAACCTGTCAGCAGGCTTTCCTGAAGACAGAGGCTCGCTTGCCACACATGTGTGGGTATACAGTAAGCTGTGCACCATCAGTCTCTGAGACCCTGAAAAAGTCTGAGTGATGTATAGCATAGGGTGGAGATGGATGATGCACTAGCCGGAAGTGATGCCTGTATCCAAACTTGCATGATTTGCCTGCATGTCAGTAGCTGGGCAAACAGAACGGTGTTGACTAGAGAGGCATTTACATTAAGCAGTTAATGTGCGCATGCTAAGAGTTCACCCTACTTGTGTGTTTCTTTTTATCATTATTTTAATACAAGTTATAGTTTGATACTATGTGCTCCTCGGTTTTATTTTCCTGAGTAATGGTGGGATATACCCTGGAGAGGCAGCATTAATAAGAGAGGTGTAAATATCCACCCTTAAAAGGGAACAAGCATATTTGTCCTATCTAATATACAATGTTTTTTTTAATCACCAACACCAGTGAAATTGGATTTGATCGCGGAGGACTGTTTAATATACCCTTTTTTTCTAAATATCTTTTTTTTTGTTGGGATAAAGACTGCGCTGTAATTGTAAATAATATTATTAGAGGGTTGATGCTATTTATATTTACACTGGTATTCTTTTTATGGTTATAGTTTTTTTTATTATCCAAACAAATTTTATTGGAAAATAAACAACAAATACAGGTAAAGTACTTCAGCGTACAATTAGGGCATACATCAGGGGGGTTTTCAATATAGCTGATAAACAGAACATGGTACAAATTATTCTTTCGATGCCACATCAACTTTCTGAAAGCAACAGATAAACAAGGAAAACATATGTCGTCGAGCACGTTACAGAAGACCCTCAAAAAGTGTGAGGGCCTGGAAGCCTCTCGATCCTGGAAACTGCATTTTACACTTTCCAGCTAGCGGAGGTATCAACTACAACAGGGTGATAGCATGTTCAACTATTTGCACAGTGGCCAGTGCTGTCCTCCAATTATTTAGCTAGTCCGGTGATCTGGGGACTCCAGAAAGCAGAGAAAGGGGAGAAAAAAAGAGGGGGGGGGAGGGATAGGGAGAGCCAAAAGAAGCAGGGGTACAGAAAGAGTGCTTTAGGAGAGGGGAGGGAGCTGTGCCAAAGGGATGGACCAGGGCTCATAATAAACATTTACATTTATAAGGGGTAGGTGGGGGTGAACCTTCCCCTGCTCCTTAGTATGGGCTTCGTGATATGTAGTCTTGCAAGTACAAGGGTGGAAGGGATGGAGAACTGATGGTTCATTGTGTGGGTTCTGCACATGGGGTACTGTGCTGGGGATGGTCGATTAGGGGTATAGTTATAGTTTTTTCTAAATCAGAATTTATTGTGTACCGATTAATTGGCTATACTTACTGCATAGTGATTATTGTATATGGCATAATCACAATGTAAAAAGCAGACCTATATATTAAGTCCTCGTGTAGCATGAGGATATGCATGAGAAGCAAGAGGCAATGCAAGTAATAGAGCAACATGAAACAACATACTATATGCAGCAAAGTGGCATAAGGCACTATGAGTACGACGGCAGTGTGTGTAACACAGACAGATACAATTTGTAATAAAGAGGTATAAGGTACTGTGTGGAACATAGACATACGAGTCACAGTGTTGAGCTACTATGCATGAGGCAGTGTGTGGCATTACAGCACCATATGTAGCAGAGGTGTAAGGCACTGCGTGCAATAAAGAGGTGTAAGGCACTGTCTGTTATTGAAAGTCCAAGGCATTGTGTGTAACAGAGACAAATGAGGCACTGCATGTAACATAGATGTATGCAACATTGTGTAATAGAGAGGTATGAGTCATTGCATTTCATAAAGAGGTAAGAGGAACTGTGCGTAACACAGAGGTATAAAGCATTGTGTCTAACACATGGGTATGAAGCCATGTGTGTAAGGGAAAGATTAGGTATTCTGAGTAACAGGGAGTTATGAGACACTGTCAGAAATGTATGATGCACTATGTTTAGTAGAAAAGGTATGAAATATTATCTTTAGATATACAATGCCTCACTGGAATCATGGCAGACTGCTCTTCCTTGCAAACTCCACCGAATATTGCAAATAAAACTTCCTTTAATAGAAGCAATAAATATAAATTGCACTTACAAAGTTGCAACTTGATCAGAGCATGTAGCCAGGTAAATGAACTTCCATTGGATATACCATAGACATGCATTATTACTTCTGGAAACCCAGCAACAGGAGGGATATAATGTAGGTATGAAGGCTGTAAATGACACTGAGCACACCAGGGGTTAAAAAAAAAAGTCATCCATAGTCTCTGATGAAGGGGCAGAGTCCTGAAACACGTAAGTGGGGTGACTATATTCCAGGCTGAAAAATTAGTCTTGTGCTGGGTTTACAGAAATGATGGTTTTTTTCACCTGTATGGTGACCTGGCATGCAATGGCGGAAGATTTGCCTGGTTACATTCTCTGATGAATTTGCAACTCTGTAAATGCATTTTATCGCATTTTATTGATCACAGGGTGTTTTATCTGCACCATCCAAGGTTCTCCGTTTTCTTCTAGCGTTTTGTACAGCAGAGAGGTATGAGACACTGCGTGTAAGTATAAGACTGGTGGGTTGATTTACTAAAACTGGAGAGTGCAAAATCTGGTGTAACTGTGCCAATCAGCTTCTAACGTCAGCTTGTTCAATTAAGCTTTGACAAAAAAAAAAACCTCACAGCTGATTGATTTCTATGCAGAGCTGCACCCGATTTTGCACTCTCCAGTTTTAGTAAATCAACCCCATTGTGTGTAAGAAAAGAGTATGAGGCCCTGTGTGTAAGGGAGATTTGTAACGTATTAAAAGTAATAAGGTTTTATAAGAGACACTGTGTGTAATAGAAAGATAGTACATACTGTAAATAATAAAGAGGTCTAGAACATTGTGTATAACAGAAAGGTATGTAAAACCCCTCAGCTGATATAGACACAATAATATGAGAGGAGTGAGAAAGCAAAGCCAGCAAATCACATAAATGTGCTGCCTGACCAATCACAGCTCTCAACATTGGGAGGTAAAGAGAGAGAAATCAGTGGAGTAGCAGGATTTGTTGCTGTGAACTAATTCTCTTGTGGACATAAGTAAGAAGGTTCCATCCGTTGGGATGTGTAATGTTCTAGGGCAGGGGTAAGTGCCATTAAAGGGGCATCAGTTCTTCCTCCATATTAGGACAGGACATTTATGTAGGATTGACTAGAGTATGCTGTGGTGGATTTAACTGGTGGCATGGATACTGGGGGGTTAAGCTTTGGATACTGAAGGGCAGATCTTCCTAACATCACGAACACCGAGGTGTGAGCTGTTGGTGCTGGACTGCAAAAACCACTGGTGACAGGAATACTGGCGTGTGCGTGGTAATTGCTAAAGTGCAGATGTCACTGGTGTCATGAATACAGGGGAGCAAGGTGAGTGCTGGAGTGCAGATCTAGTAGGTTTCATGTATACTGGGAAGTGAAATGTCTGCTGGAGTGCAGATCTCACTGGTGTAATGGATACTGGAAAGTGAAAGGTTTGATGGAGTGCAGCTCTCATTGGTGTCATGGATACTGGGGAGTGAGGTGTGTTCTGGAGTTTAGATCTCACTGGTGTCAAGGATACTGGGAAGTGAAGTATGGTGCTGAAGTGCAGATCTAGTAGGTTTTGTGTACAATGGGATGTGAAATGCATGCTGTAGTGCAATTCTCCCTGGTCATGGATACAGGGAAGTGAAATGTGTGTCAAAGTACAGATCTCACTGGTATCATGGATACCGAGGAGTGAAGTGTGTGTTGGAGTGCAGATTTAGTTGGTGTCATGGATATTGTGAAGTGTGTGTGTGTGTGTGTGTGTGTGTGTGTGCGCTGAAGTGCAGATCTCACTGGCATCATGTATACTGGGGAGAAAAGTGTGTGCTGGAGTGCAAATCTCACTAGAGGCATAGATACTGGAGAGTTACGTCTGTGTGTTGGGCTCAGTTCTCCTTGAGGCTTTGAATACTGGAAAGGCAGCTCAGTGTAATGGGATGCAGATCTAACTGGTCTTTCCTCCTACACTCTGCTTCCTTTATGCATCTCTATAAACCACTGTTCATCTTTTCATCACAGCTTTTGACATGTAATGGCAGTATACTGTAGGCATACAAATTGTTATAAAGATTGTATAACACTGACACTAACACAGTATATGATAGCTAAAGGACATTTCATTAAACCTGTATGTGAAAGGATACATCCATGAGATTCACCATACTGCGACTAGACTCCAAGCTAAATCCTTTAGTGCGAAGGTCTTTATCTGCATTGGATAAAAATTAGATTACAATTACTGCTCTGTTACTGAGCCAAGACTAAAATAAAACGGCCAACCTTAATGACTGCTTCAAGCAAGCACAGTACTATGCAATCCCACCTACTGCAGTGTACCCTTCTTTCTCCAGTATCATAAAACGTTCCCTAACCACTTACCCACCAATTTTTCACTTACGTTATCTGCATTTTTTGCTAGAAAATTTGAAACTAAACATAATATAATATCTGTGCAAAAGTTTATCAAACACATATTTTTAGAAAAATTACAATAAAATAAATTTTAATGCAAATACAATATAAGACAACTTTCTGTTGTAAAATATTAAAGATGGGATTGAGTTGAGTAAATGCATACCAAATATGTCAAGCCTTGAAAATATGCACACCGGTGAAATTGCAGAAAACACTGGTACCCAAAACTGTCCTTTACAACACACAGTCATTCAATGTGGTGTACTGCAATTACAAAGAGTGTTAGCAGCTCATTTCAATGAATAGGCTGCTTTAGCTCATTGCACATTAGCAACATAATTGTTACCATTGCAGATGTGCAACCCAGTCTAATTGTTTTTATCATTTATTTTATGGAGAATGCAACGAGAAACAATAAATAACCAGAGGTGGAAAGAAACACCCAGCACTTGTAGGTGACAGGAGCAAAGTCAGGAATTCTGGCAGGGAGATTTCACTGTTTTAGTATCAAAGACATAGGAACCAGGGGCAGACTGAGCCCACCACGCACTTTTTGTATAACTAAAATATTCAAGGAGCTTTCACTTTTGCTCTTGTTGTGTCTGACACTAATCAAATAGACAGGAAGAGTGATTGTTCTTTACTTCCTTTACTGTCTGACACTCATCAGACAAACTGATGTGAAATCCTAAATGGGGACACAGACAATACAAAGTTGACATGGATTCTAACCCTTCCCCATATCCAAAAAATTTAAAGCACACATGTTAAGCTGGCAATAGATGGATAGAATTTCAAAGGAAAATTCATAGGAAAAGTCTTAGCATAGATCCTGCATGTGTATGTAAACAGCAATTACATCACACATATGAGGTATCGCCACAAATGCTGTAGTGAGAGCAATAATACTAGAGCCATATTTCATGGTTAACTTGAAACGGATAACCTGTAAAAGCTTTTAGCATCACCTATGCAAACTTCTAGGTACTGCTGTTTGTTGCCATTTGACATGTTTGGTATACATTTAGTTGGCACAACCCCATCTATTAAATTCTACCAGAAAATGAGTATTATATTGTGTTTGTGTGCACGAAAATTTATTTTAGTGTATTCTTTTCAGAAAATATACAGTACTTTGCAAAAGTCTTAGACCAGTATGAAAAAATGCTGTAAATTTGCCTTCAAAACGGCATCAATTCTTCTAGATACACTTGCACAGACTTTTTGAAGGAACTCAGCAGGTAGGTTGTTCCAACATCTTGGAGAATGAACCACAGATCTTCTATGGATGTAGGCTGCCTCAAATCCTTCTGTCTCTTCATGTATTCCCAGACAGACTTGATGAGAATGGTACAATAATGAGTGTCTGCAGGCAACAGTGAAGCAAGGTGGAGGTTCCTTGCGAGTTTGGGGCTGCATTTCTGCAAATAGAGTTGGTCAGGATCAATAGTGTCCTCTATGCAGAGAAATACAGGCAGATACTTGTACTCTCAAAGAGCCCTGATCTCAATATCATCAAATCTGTCTGGGACACGAAGAGACAGAAGGATTTGAGGCAGCCTACATCCAAAGACGATCTGTGGGTAGTTCACAGAAATGTTTGGAACAACCTACCTGCCGAGTTCCTTAAAAAAAATTAAAAAAATAAAAAAACTGTGTGCAAGTGTACCTAGAAGAATTGATGCAGTTTTGAAGGCAAAGGGTGGTCACACAAAATATTGATTTGGATTTCTCTTCTGTTCATTTACTTTCCATTTTTTTAGTTGATAAAAATAAACTGTCAACACTTCTATTTCTGAAAACATTCTTCATATACAGCATTTTTTTTACTGTACATTTGATAAATGACTGTGCAAATATCATGCGACATAAAATAGTAATGGCCCCCCTTTTTTTCTCTAGGGCCTCTACATTCAGAAAATACATCTTTTTCTCAGCAAAAAATGCTCAGTTTAACATGTTTGAAAAATGTCCCCACACCCTTTAAACACTGGTGGCTACGACAGCGCTTCATAGTTAAATGAAAGCGCGCTCCGATTACTGTATTGCATATTTATGTATTCCTATAGTTTTGTCCACTGGGATCTTTGTGTTGGTTGCAGTTTTAGACTCCTCCCTGTATGGTCCAGTGCTTTGACACCAGTTTACCTACCTCTGCTTGGGAATGGGATGGAGTTGCCCCCACTGGGGAAGGTGGTCTTGAATTTTTACTAATGTGGCAAGGCTCACTGTAAACCAAGGATTCAAATTGAATGCTTTTGTGGGGAAATTTTGAATGGTGCTACTTTTATTACTTAATGTTATGTATTACAGATACCCCCATGACATGTCCCTGAAGAAGCAGAGTTCCTGGCTGTGAAACACATCGGGCTTAGGCTTATGAAGTCATGCAACATTACAAGGAGAGTGAATATCCAGAATTTGGACACTGTATGGACATTTCTTGCCAGATTGCAGTGACTGTAAAACCTGCAGCTATGTGATTTAAGTCATGGAAAAAACGCAAAGTATTTCCTATGTTGTTTTAATAATCACCTGTGACAAAAACAAATGTGTATATTTTAACTTTCTTAATTGTATTTTACTGTATGTGTTATTATGATGCCTTAAAAGTCCCTTTTCTGGAGTATCTCTTGTTCCCACTCTTTGCATAGTCTGTATATTGGGATTTGGTTAACCAAGTTATTACCCCCAAGACATGGTCCTGTTTGTTCTACTGTACTGCACAGTTTGGTGATTCTTCACAGATCTACAGGATGCTTTTTCAAAGGTATTACTGATATGTTAATTACCAAAATGCAAACATTTGAGTGCAAACTCTATGGAGATACTTACGTTTGGATATAATTTTGTTTAATATGGTCTGTAGCTCCCCAACGCTAACCTCCATGTCCTGTGTAATAAGATCAAAGGTGTCAATAGGAAGCAACAACTACATGCATACAGCTGGCTATACAGATCAGGGTGTGACTACAAGCGGTGCAGAAGTCAGAGCTCGAAACTATGAGGCAGGGATTTTCAGAAGCACCAATTTGGTGTTGCTTTGTTGGAGCTTTTGTGATCATCCCAGTGGAAAAAAAAAGCTAAATACTTTTGGCAATGAGAGGGTAAGTAATGAATAAAAGGGGTTCACTAACTGATCCTGGGCAGGTGACCGTTAGGTACTGTCCCTGCCATTCCAACCCTTCATCTGGAGTGCTAAGCCCCCATATGTGAAGCTGCACATGGAACTTTTATAGCAGTGATGGCGAACCTATGGCACGCGTGCCAGAGCTGGCATGCAGAGCCATCTCAGTGGGCACGCCAGGAAGAAGAGGAAGATGAGCGCACATGGACCACGCACACTGACCGGCCATCCAGATCTCTTCCACACTGGACCCCCATCAAACTACATCTCCCACATGTCTCTGGGGCCAGGGTGGGTGTGGACGAGAGGAAACGGCTCCTATGCGGATCTGGCACCAGGGGTGATGTAGCCGGGGATGGGCGTGGAAGAGAGGAAGAGGCTCCCACACTGCTCCGGGGCCAGGGGCAACGTGTTCAGCGTGGATGGGAATGAGCTGCTGGGTTGGAAGCCACACCGACACTGTCAGAGGTGAGATTAACTGCTTGCCAACCATGCTATAGCCAAAAGATGGCTACAGCGTGGTTGTCTAGTTCTGGGAGGGCGTCCCAGAACGCGAACCCAGTGGCACACACCCTGCGCTGCCGGTGATCGCTGTGTCCTACAAATACAGCTGATCACGTGATAAGGTAAAAGGCCAATCACAGCAGGCTTTTACCACGTGATCAACTGTATCCAATGACACAGCTGATCACAATGTAAATACAGTTGCTGGTTATCAGCTGCACGCTGTCACAGATTGAAGAAAGTACTGCAGATAACCGGCAAATGTGACAGGGGAGATCTGCACTAATAATCAGGGCATTGATTATCATTGCCATTCAGCAGTGCCCAGCAATGCCGCCCAGCAGTGTCATCCATCAGTGCCCAGAAGTGTCACCCATCAGTGCCCAGCAGTGTTGCCTGTCAGTGCTGCCCAGCAGTGCCACCTGTCAGTGCTGCCCAGCAGTGCCACCTGTCAGTGCTGCCCAGCAGTGCCACCTGTCATTGCCCAGCGGTGTCGCCCACCAGTGCTGCCCAGCAGTGCCACCCATCAATGATGCCCAGCAGTGCCGCCGATCAGTGCCGTCTGTCAGTGCCTCCAGTTGGTGCTATCAGTCAGTGCCGCTTATCAGTGCCCATCATTTCCTGCATATCAGTGCATCATCAGTGCCTCCTCATCAATGCCCAACAGTGCTACCGATCTGTGCCGCCTCATGAATGCCCATCAGTGCTGCCTATCAGTGCAGCCTCACCAACGCACATCAAAGAAGAAATATTACCTGTTTGCAAAATTTTATAATAGAAGCAAAGAAAACCTTTTATGTTTTTAATTTTTTGCTCTTTTTTCATTTATAGTGCAAAAAATAAAATACCCAGTGGCAATTAAATACCACCAAAAAAAGCTCTATTTGTGTGAAAAAATGATAAAAATTGCATATGGTTACAGTGTTGCATGACCGCACAATTGTCATTGTCAAGTGCAACAGCACTGAAAGCTGAAAATTGTCCTGGGCAAGAAGGGGGTAGAAGTGCCTGGTAGGCAAGTGGTTAATTGCAGTGTTGGCACTTTGAAATAAAAAAGTTGGTTTTGTGTTGCAGTTTTGGGCACTCGGGCTCAAAAAGGTTCGCCATCACTGTTATATAGCTACATGTCCTGCACTGATCCCTGCCAGCTCTCATCTTGAGTCCATCTCAGTAGCTTGTATGTGACATCATATACAAGTGTCTAGGATAGATGAGAGAGGAGGGCCAATGGGGATATGCAAATCAGAAAAAGTAGCTATGCATCACTGCTGTTTCCCTAGGGGGAAAAAAAAAAAAAAAAAAAAAAAAATCACACTCTGCTCTACAAACTACTGACCACAGTACTCTGCCCTAAAGTTTACCTACCCCCCTACTCTGCCCTACATGCTACTGACCCCGTTACTCTGCCAAACAAGTCAGCATGCAGTTCTGCCTATATCTCTTGTTGGGGCCTTGCGTGTTAATCTCTTAAAGTGGTTGTAAACCCTTACATATACCCACTGAAGTGACTGGCCTCAGGTGATACACAGAGATTAAACAAATCCTCCTACATATGTTGTACCCATTTATCTTCTCTACATCCACTTGAAGTCAAGAATTTATAAAGCTTGTCTAGGCTGTCAGAAAACAAGGAGCGAAGAGTGGAAATTACACTCTGCAGAGCTCAGTGAGGAAAGCTCTGAGAGATGATTGGAGGGAAGGGGCACTCCCCACTCCACAGAGCACATAGGAACAGAGCTGAGGCTGTCAATCTGCTGGAGATCCCTCCCATGTCACAATTTTTCTCTTGGTGTAAGGAAAACTCATCAGAAGCATCTCCTGCAGACAGCAGAGGAATGGGGCCAGCAGACAGAAATTACATTTAGTGCTCTGGATAGAGACAAGTACACACTATAGAGGGATATGTTTAGTTCATATTTCATGTCTGAAGTTTACAACCACGTTAAAGGAAAAAAAAAAAAAAAAAAAGTGCCTCGCCCTGGTGATCTTTGATCTCCTCTATGTTGTTCAGGTAGATCTCTACGTATGATTTCATTTACAGGAGAGGTAAAAGTGATAAATAACAAACATGGTATACTTACCTGCTCTGTGCAGTGGTTTTGCAGAGCAACTCTGATCCTTCTCTTCTCGGGTCCCCTGCCAGTGCTTCTGGCCCCTCCTCCTGCTGAGTGCCCACAGAGCAAGCTGCTTGCTCCCATGCCGGCTCTGTGTGTGCCTAATAGCTCCCACTGCGGTGTCTCAGTCAATGAGGAGAGTCG
Source organism: Staurois parvus (assembly GCF_062004578.1). Classification (NCBI taxonomy): domain Eukaryota; kingdom Metazoa; phylum Chordata; class Amphibia; order Anura; family Ranidae; genus Staurois; species Staurois parvus. The sequence continues at coordinate 446,128 of NW_028318785.1, forward strand.
AGATCTAATGGTGTCCATGCTAGGATGGGTCAGGGCTGTTTTGACAGCAAAATGGGGTGTTTTTGAGGCAAAAGGGGGGCCTACTCCATATTCGGTAGGTCAGCCATTATAACGGTTGATCGTTGTATACTCCAACAAAACATGCCGCTTTGTAATATAAATTCTTATAGTATACATACCGCACCAGCAAGTTGTTTGAAAAGGTTTTTAAATCCTTCATCAAGGTCTGCTTCAGTTACAGCTTGCTGGAAACACACAAAAATGCCCAAGTATTAAAAAGGCATAAAGCTTCCATATGTCATTTTAACACATTAAATGATCTTGGCACAGGATTAAGGGCAAAATGGTGGCACATCTAAAGGACATTTAGCATGAATTTCCCATCAGTGTTTAATTCCACTCACATGTCATTTACTGGGCAGTCCTGCATTTGTATAAATGTTACATAATCTATAGTGTAGAATGTCTACCATCTGCTGGACATGAGTTGAAATAGCAGAATAGAAATAACTGGCAGAATGGAATTTGATGACAACTCTGCACTGTCCAGTTTTCCAATTGCAGGTGCAGTACATAGTTAATAAAGGCCATCATTTCCTCCTATTGTTACTTAGGTTGAAAAAAAAGCACATGTCCACCGAGTTCAACAGACAGAAAAATGGATAAACAAATAAATCAAGATCCTGCATCCACAGAACCCATTCCCCACAACCGATCAAGAGGAACGCAAAAACCCTTATGAAGCATTGTTCAATTTGCTTTAAGTGGGAAAAATATCCAATTGCCTTCTAGATCCTTCCTGATCCCATAAGGCACTTGGATATCCCTGGATCAACAATCTGCGGTGTTATTACTTACAAATATCAATAACCAGTTCTATTCTGCGCATTCAGACACATATCCAGCTATTTATTTTAAACAGTACACACCAGCTGGCAAGAACTAGCTCCTGTGGAAGTGTATTCCAAATGTTTACAGCTCTTAGGTCTCTTGCACATGTAAGCCTAAAAATGCCACATTTTAGGCATTCAGGCATTTTCTTTAACCCCTTTGTGCCAGCGCCTCCAAACCCTTTAAAGGGTTTGTGATGCCGAGAAGTGGGGTTTAGGGTCATGTGACCGCCGTGATTGGCTGTCACAGCGGTAACACGATTGGAAAGGTCCCGATCGCAAGGTTCTTTCCATGAGGCGCCAGTAAATGTGCCAGGAGCGCACAAGGCGCATGCTCTTGGCACACATTTACTTTTGGTACGTAAATATGTGGGATGTTCGGTGTCAAGGCCCCACTGCCGAGAGCCTGCATATTTGCGTACTGTCAGCATGAACAGGTTAACTTATCTAAATGCAGCCCATTCTTTTTAATAGGTCTGTGTTTAAAAGGCCTATAGATCAGTTAAAAAAAAAAAAAACTGTTACAAAAATCTGCATTGCTGGTCAGAATGTTTGCCGGCACACACCTCACACTCCCTTGATTAAAGAAAGTTAGAAGTTTTTTGTGTTTGTACGTGTACATGCGAATACGCACAAGTGCCATGCAGCCTATCCTTGCAGGGTTTTTTGTGCCAGGAATGCCCGATGTTCCGACACAGTACCGTGTGCAAGTACCGTTAGAGCCCTTTCGCACTGGTCAGTTTTTGATGCACTTTTGGGGTTTAAAAAGTGGGGAAAAAAAACCACATGAAAATGTATACTTTTAAATCCTATGGAACTCTTCGTACTGCAGGTGTGCTGAGCTTTGAAAAGTCCTGCATGCTGCATTCAAAAGCACCCTTAATTATAAGTCAATGGGACAGCATAAAAATGCATCAGTGTGAAAGGGCCCTTAAAGCTGAACAAAAGTGCATCAAGAACTGAACAGTGTGAAAGGGAACTTACTGTAAAGAAGTTTCTCCATAGGTAGTAGAAAAACCCCCTTTTTTCCCGTCACACATAGCGTCCCCTCCCCTTATCATCTGCTATGACCTTAGGGCCAGTTCACCCCAGAACACAGTGTGGGAAACCCACATTCTGTGCGTGTTTCCTGCACCACGTTCAAAACGCACTACATTTGTGATCTGCAGTGGTTGCCAGTGTTAACTTACTAACACCTCAAATGCAGGTAGCAAATGCTGTGCCTTTGTCTGCACAAGATTGCATGGTATAGTACCATGCAATCCAGTTTCTGTGCAGTTTTTAAAGTAAAGTGGTACCTCGGTTAATGAATGCCTTGGTTAACATAATTTTCAGTGTACGAATGAAGGTCCATTGAAAATAATGCCTTGATTTCCGAATATTTTACACATTTTTTTCGCAATACGAAGTGTATGTTGGTGCTGATTTTTAAATGCAATTGCCAGCTTTTTTTTTTTTTCACTATAGTTCACAGGATTAGCTGTCACTTACCACGGAGTTAAAGGAAACTGTTTCTTTTAGGAAACTAAAAGGAAACATTGTTTCTTTTAACTTGGGGAAATAAACTAGAAGAAAACTCACTCTTTTAGCTGGGGCGAAAGTGACAGCTGAATATCTAAGCTATAGTGAAGAAAAAAAAGCAGTAATTACATTTAAAAACCAGCACCATAATAAATAAAAAAAAAACAGTGTGGGGTCCCCCCTCCAGTCTGGTATGGATTTTGAGGGGAACTCCCACACCAAAATTTAAAAAAAAAAAAAATGGCATGGGGGTCCCCCTCAAAATCCATACCAGACCCTTATCAGAGCATACAGCCCGGCAGGTCAGGAAAGGGGGGGTGGGGAGGGAATGAGCGAGCGCCCCCCCTCCTGAACCATACCAGGCCACATGCCATCAACATGGGGGGGTGCTATGGGGCAGGAAGGGAAGCCCAGGAATGGATTAATTGGTTTTCAACGCATTCCTATGGGAAACAGCGTTTTGGTTTACAAATTTTTCACTATACGAAAAGTCCTGCAGAACTAATTGAATTCGTAAAACGAGGTACTACTGTAGTGCATTTGCTACTTTTGATGCTATCCAGCACTGCACCTGGATTGCATGTGAATTGCACAGGAACACACAGTGCGTTTCTGTGCAATTCATGGTGTGAACCGGTTCTTAACCCCTTCACGCCAGCACCTCTAGGCCCTTTAAGAGTTTCAGAAGCCGTGAGGTGGGGCGGGGTTTAGGGTCATGTGACAGCGCGTCACGGCAGTCACATGATCGGGAAAAGATAGAAATAGGAGATCGGGACCTTTCTGTGAGTACCGGACATGTGTGCTGGGAGCGCGCAGGGCACGGGCTCTCGGCACATATGTCCTTTTTTAATAGAACGAAAATGTGCGGCCCCTCGGCGTCTAGGCCCAGATGCCGGGAGGCCGCACATTTGCGTTCGGCCAGCGTGAAGAGGTTAAAGTGAACAACTTTGCAAGTTTACTATATCATGATCACTTTGACCAGCAGTTTATTTGAACTGGAGATCTACACAGAGTTTCTTTTAAACTACATTTTACTTTAACACTTACGTGATGAGGATACACAATAAAAGGTACAGGATTACTATCTAATCTTGTGAATGAAGCAAACTGGCCTGATAGCAATGTGTCACTTTCTGTTTGTCTACTCACCTCAGTGGGTAAATCAGCTACTATTGGATCATCCATTTCACTGAAGAAAAAACAAAATAAAATATAAATAAATACATATATATATCACACACACATATCATCTTTCTTTCTGCTTTGTGTTAACCATATAATTTATAAAATCACAATGAGCAAAACAATATGATCTCAAAGCTCAGCTATCTAATAGTCTTATATACAATTTAAAGCATTACTTTGCTTCTACTTACAAAAGGCTATTTTTATTTTCACACCCCAAGGAAAAATTATTTTTAGTATGATTTAATAAATACTCAGCATTCTGTTCTAAATTTTTACTTTTCTGAAGCCTGAGGTCCTCTGAGATATTACTATGAGGAACAGGTTTTCTTAATGTACTCTCTAACTGGATGAAATTTAGTTTGCTAAAGCTTTGCACATCATAAACAACTGCTCTGCTTTCTTTCTTTTCATTCAATACTATTTTTTTCCTTCTCAGTACTGCTGATTTCCTCCAGTTTCTTTCAGCCACTTCCCATCTACATGTACTTGATCTGGTATCAGCTGCACATCATTTCTCTGGACTGTTTCCTAAAAGTGACAACTGTGGACCATAACTCTGCTTGCAGTCTCTAACAGGGGTGCAAGTAGAAGGGGGACAGTGCAGGAGCACAATGGGGAGGCAGTTGTCACTTTTCAGGATGTCAGGTCATCATTCTCAAGTATTCTTTCTATAATAACTGTAGATTTAAAGTGTTTCTAAAGGATGAAGGTTTTTCTACCTTCATGCATTTTATGCATGAAGGTAAAATCTCAATCCAGTGATGTGCAAGAGAACAGCGACTCCCCCGGGTCTCTCACTCCTCATTGGCTCAGACAAAGGCCAATGGCTCCCGCTGCTGTCAATCACAGCCAATGAGGAGAGAGAGGGGGCGGGGCAGGCTGAGCCTCACTCTGTGTCCCATAGACATACAGAGCCAGCTCGGGAACGAGCACACACTTGCTCCCAGAGCAAGCAGCTTGCTATGGCAAGGGGGAGGGGCCAGAAGCACCAACAGGAACCTAAGAAGAGGAGGATCGGGGCTGCTCTGTGCAAAACCATTGAACAGAGCAGGTAAGTATTACAGTGTAAGAAGAATAGCCTAAGCTATTTTGGCTGTACTTCTCCTATGGGTAACAGGAGTGCAGTTTGTTCTGCACTGCTGTGACAAGTTGTTAGCTGACAGTGGGTTTTAGCTGATGTCACAGAGCTGGTGCAGGCTCTAAAAAGATCCCGACCATATGATTGGGATTCACCCAGAAGCCTGCACCAGCACCTTGCTCAGCATCCCAGCTTTCCGCCAAGAGCCTGAGCCAGCCCCTCCTGCCCCCTTCACAGCCCACCAGCAGAGCAGAGAGCCAGAGACTGACAGTCACTGCTCCCTGCTCAGTGCGGAGAGGGAGAACTGAGCAGTTCTCAGTGCAGAGTCGACAGATGCAGCATTGTATCAATTGTGCATCCATGTAGGTGAGTAAAGGTTTTTTTTCCCCATAGCCCATATTTCTCTTTTAAGTGACCGAGTTAAGATCTACTTTAAGCGGCATCTTCTTCCCCCCATTATCCAAAAACACTGCCAGAACCAAACATAAACCCAGTATTTCTGGGTATGGGAGAACATATAATATCACCACACACGTTGCTAAAAAGCACTTTGCATTAGATACAATCACTTTTACTGCCTTTATAAAGTCAACAACCACAGAATAAAATATGAACTTGGATAAGTTAAAAAGGTACTTTCATTTCATGATGTAAAACAACATTTTAGTTACCATAATGTTAAAGGCCCACTCTGGGAGAAACACAGCTCTGGAATAGCAGTTCCCCACACCGGAACTGCTGGCGATAAGGGACCCAGATAGGGGATTTAGGTGAGTATTGTTGGCTTCAACAAGTAAGGTGAAAAAAAAGACTAGTAGCATAGGTTAGAGGAGGGTACGAAAGAGGGGTGGTAAAAAGCTAGTTTTTTTCCAACGTGGGGCTTTATTGACAACCTGGCACTATTTCCTTATTATGACTAAATTACATTGCTCTTCAGCTTTAGTGGCCATTGTCACTTACACAGTCCCATGTCGATTTTCTGAAAAGACTCTCAGGACAAAGTCTCCCTCAACATTGGGTTCAAAGGTGGAAGGCACTACTATGTATTCTCCGGGAGGAAGCTTGTGTCGGGTGCTAACTTCTCGCAGGTTAATGAACTGCTCGGAACGTGCACGAGATGCGTTGCCTAGGAAGAAGTCACGCTTGAGATGCACAGCTGACTGTCCTATGAACTAATGAAGCAGGGGATTAATTAGGTTACTTTGAGGATAGCAAATAAGGACAGTTAAAAAAAAATCTAGAATTTGGTAAAAAGTTAGGTTGGATGACAAATGGATATATTGCACTAGTAAACAATACACAAATACACAAATAAAAGAAGAAAGAGTAAGCATTCAAACATAACAGAACTGGTTAGCAAACGCTATAGACTAAAAGAATGAAAACTGAGAAAGGGACATTTAAGAAGCAAGCAATTTAAGTGAAACTGCAGCGCAAACTATATAGTTTTGCATAGCAGAGATAGGTGAAAACCTTTACTGGCAGTGTCCTATTTGAGATTTTTTTTCTCATTTCTTGTCCCAGTGACCACTGATGCTGATACAGAAACTGATAGACAGTCTTCCAAACAGGGACATAGACAGCATCCCTTTTTGCACTCTGTGTCCCTACTTGAGATTACTATTTACTTCTGATCATGGGGACAACTATCACTAAGACAAGAAGTGGGGGGGGGGGGGGCAATCTTTCCCAATGTGAAAAAAAACTTATAATCTGTGTCTGTGTTACTTACCTAAACAAAATAATTCTAAATAAGCGTCTACAGTAAATGGGTGTGAAATAAAACATAACAAAAATTAAAAACTGCAGCAGTACAATAAAATCTCATATACTGTAAGAAAATAAAATATACACAATAACCAAATTATTGTTTAAAGCACACTATTTAAAATAGTGTGAAACAAAGCCTGGCCATTTAGATCTAAGCGGTACATTTTCTTGGTTTTTTTTTGCAGGCATCTGGGTTGTCAAGCATCAACATGTGTTTCCTTTTTGCTTTGACATGCATTATTGACACACATTGATGTGCATTTTAGATGCCTTTTTTAATTGGGATTTGATGTTAATAGAAGTCCCGGTATCACTGTAATAATACCAGCCCATACCAGAACCCCACCTCCACCTTGCTGGCATCTGAGTTGAAGTGGAGCTCTGTGTCTGTTACTGATCCAGTCACAGCCCATCCATCTGGTCTGTCAAGAGTTACTCTCATTTCATCAGTCCATAAAACATTTGAAAAATCGGTCATCAGATACTTCTTGGTCCAGTCTTGATGTTTCCGTTTATGTGTTTTGCTCAGTGGTGGTCGAGTTTCAGCCTTCTTTACTTTGGTCATATCTTTGAGCACTGAACACCTTGTACTTCTGGGGACTCCAGGTAGGTTGCAGTTCTGGAATAGGACAGCACTGGAGTATAATGGGTTCCTAGAAGCTTCAAGTTTGATTCTTCTCAAAACTTTGGCAAGTAATTTATGGCTTCTTTTCTTAACATGTTTCTTTGGACCCTGTTGACTATTTGCAACAGAACCTTTGATGGTTCTGTGATCACGCCCCAATATCTTAGCAATTTCAAAAGTGCTGCATCCCTTTGAAAGACTTTTTACAATTTTTGCCTTTTTTGGCTCATTTTGCCTGAGGAAAAGCAGCTGCCTAACAATTATGTACACCTTGAGGGTGTTGATCTCCTTAGGCCACACCCTCCCTCATTAAACAAATATACATCACCTGATATGCTTAAATCCAATAAGCATTCAAGTTTATACAGCTTGGAGCTGGACAATATGCATAAAAATTATGATTTGGTCAAAATACACACTTGCACACAGTGTATCTAACAATCCTAGCTGTGGACCTAAATTCACATGCAAAAACACCGGCAGAATGGTGGCGCCAGGCCTGCTAGAGATGCTAGATCACAACACCAGCTCTCCCAGCTGGGAAGATGGGAAATCTCACAATAAACTAGAGACTGACCTTAGAGCACTAATGTGCTTATTACCTACCAAAGCAGAATTCAAAGTCACCCTAGAGATCTTTGCAGCTCGTATGGAAGGTGCAGTTGAGCTTGCAAAGATCTGATGTTACCCAATTACATACTAGGCTAAGCACAGGAGTCCTCCATTTCAGCTTTGGAGGTTAGAATTGCATCACTGGAGGCAACACAGGCCACACAGGCCCAGAAACTGAACTGTAAGTTTACAACTGGAGGCTGGTGAAAATCTCAACTGCCGTAATGTATGGATCGGGGAAATCCCTAAAGCTATGCATAGGTATAGATCTGAAGAAGATGGTTACGGCAATAATAAATATCTTGCAACATAAAGTAACAACTGATCTGATTGAATTGGATAGGGTCTACCGAGTTGTGGACTGTGAACACGCTGGACCAGCACAGAGATGTGCTGTGGCATATTAGTTTCTTCACAAAGAAATTATCATGAGACAAGCATGGCTCAAAGGTACTCTCAGTTTTGCTGGGGCTATAATGCAGTTGCTACCAAATAGACTGTACAGAAATGTAGGATTTTGTACCTACTCCTTGACCTGATACATTTGGTCAGAGCAACATACAACTAGGGCCATGTGTTTCACCAGCAAATCAGGAAGGATAGGACATTTTTCTTCCATTATCCCACTGAATTACCTAAGCTCTTCACATTCCTCGCCATGGAGCCTATAGTTTTACCTTACTGGCTATTGACCAAATGGTAACCCATGCCTCACACAGCACCCAGCAGGATCCTCAAAGATGGCACAGAGCTTGGTCCAGATGCCCAAATCGCTGTGACTCGTTGAGAGATCCAGGGCAAAAACAGAACTTTGACATGTTGAACTGAAAATTTTCCATACATTCTGGTCTTCTCTTATTGATGATAGGAGGAGTGGAGAACCTCCAACACTACATCCTTTCAGCTGCCACAGAACTTGGACCACTGTTCTTGTAAAAAGGAATGGATAAAAAAACATCCTTCAAGTTAACACACCCTCCTGTTTATATGTTCCCTGTCAGGGGACAGATATTATAGCTGCTTGTACAATATATAGTATACAAGGATACAAGAAGACGTTGAGATGTGGTACTCAGATCACCCACTTCTAGAAATCTTTGTGCTAGATTCTGAGGAAAAAGGGACATCAAGTACAGTTTATTGCAGAGGTAGTTTATTCTTCGGTTTCATTTGGAAGTTTTAGAACTGGTTCAGTATTGTTAGGATGCATGTTTATGTATTCTTTAGAACCTGGTCAGTGCCTGTTATAGGAGTCTTACTGTTCAGGTGATGACTTAAGGGACATTAAGGGTTATTGGATCCGGCGGCGTGACGTCACAGCGTACGACTCCTCCTTCCCAGGACCCTAGTGGAAGTGTGGCTACAGAGAAGGCTTGTGTCCAAAGGAGGGATCCTGGTTCCATGCTGCCTGGCAGATCCATGTAAAGGGGGTTCCTACAGATTCTTATTCAGCATATTGAGCATTAATCATGCGCATCTGGTGAGTGCGCATTTCTTACAGTCTTTCGCATGGATTAAGTCACATGGATTTATTGGATGTCACAAGTGCATTAGGACTTTTACGGAGCACTGTATGTTGACCTGATCTCGTCAAGCTTTCACTAATTTATGAACACTTTTTGTTAAAAGACTGCTCACAGTATCACATTTATTTTTTGCCGCCCAACTTAGCGCTTCATTCACTTATACTATATATCACTATTTAACTTTGATGAATTGATCAAGTAATATTATTGATTATATTAAACATTCATTTTATTTTTTAATTTTCATCTATTATTATAGTGCTGCACTGTTTTTCTATATTATATACAGTTGTGTTCAAAATAATAGCAGTCAGACATCACTAACCTGATCAATCACTGTTTTTGTTAGAAATGATATTTCTACATGGCAAATAATTTACTAGCAGGTGTAGTAGAGTAATAGAAATCCAACAGACCCAACAGTCATGACATGCATGCTGCTGATTCTGTGTAATTGAATCACTAATTGAAAGGGGCATGTTCAAAATAATAGCAGTGTGGAGTTCTATTAGTGAGGTCATTCATTCTTTGAAAAACAGGTGGCAATTATTGCCCTTATTTAAGAAAGGAAGGCAGCAAATGTTGTACATACTGGTTACAGTGCATTTCTCTCTGAAATTCTGAGGAAAATGGGTCGTTCCAGACATTGTTCAGAAGAACAGCGTACCTTGATTAAAAAGTTGATTGGAGAGGGGAAAACATATAAAGAAGTGCAGAAAACGATAGGCTGCTCAGCTGAAATCATCGCAAATGCTTTAAAATGGCAACCAAAACCTGAAAGACGTGGAAGAAAGCGAAAAACTACCATTCGAATGGATAGAAGAATAGCCAAAATGGCAAGGATTCCGCCAACAATCAGCTCCCGGAAGATCAAAGAAGGTCCAAAGTTTCCTGTGAGTACTGTTACAATCAGAAGACGCCTATGTGAAGCCAAGCTATCTGCAAGAAGCCCCCGCAAAGTCCCACTGTTGAAAAAAAGACATGTGCTGAAGAGGTTAAAATTTGCCAAAGAGCACACTGACTGGCCTAAAGAGAAATGGCGCAACATTTTGTGGACTGATGACAGTAAGATTGTTCTTTTTGAGTCCAGTAGCCGGAGACAGTTTGTCAGACGACCCCCAAACACTGAATTCAAGCCACAGTACACTATGAAGACAGTGAAGCATGGTTGCGCAAGCATCATGATATGGGGATGTTTCTCATACTATGGTGTTGGGCCTATTTATCGCATACCAGGAATCATGGATCAGTTTGAATACATCAGAATACTTGAAGAGGTCATGCTGCCTTATGCTGAAGAGGAAATGCCCTTGAAATGGGTGTTCCAACAAGACAACGACCCCAAACACACCAGTAAACGTGCAACATCTTGGCTCCAGACCAGCAAGATTGACGTTATGGAGTGGCCAGCCCAATCCCCGGATCTTAGTCAAATAGAAAACTTGTGGGGTGACATCAAAAATGCAGTTTCTGAGGCAAAACCAAGAAATAGAGAAGAACTGTGGAATGTAGTCCAATCATACTGGGCTGGAATGCCACAGGTGCCAGAAGTTGGTTGACTCCATGCAACACAGATGTACAGCAGTTCTCAGAAACAGTGCTTATACAACAAAATATTCATTAAGTGATTCAAAGGAAAGCAAAATCTTCAAACATTTTTCAGTTTATATAGTGAATGTTTGAGTTTGTAAAGAAGAATACAAACACTGCAATTTTTTTTGAACAGTCTAATATTCACTTTTCTTCATTTTTTTTAGAGGAACAACACAAATTTGATATATTTTTCTTCATGTTTTGATTTGGAATAGAATATGTAGCGTTCCCAAAGAATTTGTGTGTATGGAAATAAAAGCTATTAGAAGGATTTTGAGCTTTATTCACTTTTTTCAACACACTGCTATTATTTTGAACACAACTGTATATGCATATAGATCAGTTCTTAGACAAATATAAAGACTTGCCTTTGGTTGCAAAGACCAATATCACATTCTCTGACTGTGCTCCAATCACAATCTGCCTCCAGATTCCTGATACCAATCTCAAACAAAGCAGTGGTGTCTGAAGGAAAGTGTATTACGAGATCCCACAGTGTATCAATGCCCAACTACACATAAAAACTGCTAGTTTGAGATTAACTCTGGACCTGATATGAAGCCCAAACCATATGCCAGGGTGATCCTGATAAAACACAGATCTCACCTTAAAATAAGGACAGCTCCAAAGCACAACTGCCACTCCAGAGAAGTAACACAAACAGACCCAAGATAAAGACATCACAGCTAAACTTACACAAGCAAGAAACCCTCTTACAGAACTTCTCTTAGGGAAGACTAAGGTCTCTCCAACTAAGTGCCCTCACATGTTATTCCTTTACTCTTCCCCTTTGCTTCTAGAGAATGCATCATCTTCATCACTTTCTAACCCCTATTCCCCACCAGAATGCAGTTCACTAATGTCAACACCGTTCAATGTGTAAGGGCTCGTTCACACTTGGCTGTTTTACCAATGCTTGCCAAACGCCCCTATAGCGTTTGGCAAGTGTTGGTCTGGCGTTTGCGGAGCGTTTTTTAATGCTCGGCAAACGCTCCGCAAACACCGCATGCGTGGTTTAGCAGCGGTTGCTAGGCGTTTGCCGAGCGTTAATAACGCCCCACAAACGCCTATAATGCAGTTTGAGTGGTGTTACCGCTCCGCAAATGCCCCGCAACCGCGTCGCAAACGCCGGCCGAGCGTTTGCGGAGCGGCACCATAGACGAGAATAGGAGGCTTCAAAGCCTCCTGACTCGACCAGAGGCGTCCGTTTTGCCGCAACGCGACGCAAACGCTCCCGTTAGAACAGCACCATGTGCTGTAATGTGCCGAATTGGCAGAGGCGTTTGGGAAGCGGTAAAAACGCTTCCCAAACGCCTCTCTGACGCCTGCACACAACGCTAGTGTGAACGTAGCCTTATGGTCAAGGTCCAGTCAGACATACACTATATAGGCTCTACTCATTAATAGAGATGATTCACAACCTTTACAATTATTACAGAAAAGGTTAAAGTAACTACAACTGTCCTTAACACGAGGGAGGAGGAGGAGAGGATTGTATATTTTCACTCACAAAAAAAGCAACAAAACGCATACACTCAGGAAACAGGATATAAAGTCTTAACAAGATGGCACAGAATTCCCAGTGCTCTACACACTTTCTCTCCATCTCAACCCTCTACCTGTTGGTGTTGTGGAGATGGTAAATACACCATCCTACAAATTTTTTGGCCTTGTCATAAATTAGTAGAGTTCTGATGCAACGGTGGAAGAAATACGTAGCCCATACATTTATGGATTACCACGTTCCACATGGCCTTCTTCCTACTCCACCACAATGCTATACCAAAAAACTTCCTAATTACAACTCTAGTAATTATACCAGAGCTTGTAATCTGGCGAATTTATATAAGCAAGATCCCACTTCCTGTAGCAGTGGTTTGCACGACTAAAAAAATACTAAAACAATGGAGGACATATCCTCCACTGTGAAAGGAAAGGAAGTGGTTTCACTGGAATACATTCATATTCACAACAAAATATCTAGAGGATTTTGCCTTGAGTAAGTCAGACTCCCCTCCTTAATTCTAGCTGACCTCCGCAGTATTGTGATACTACAATACATTGGACATTGCTGGTCTAGGCATCCCTCTTTCTTTCCAGAGATTGCAATCTGACAAACTGATATAAGCAAGATCCCACCTCTTGTAGCAGTAGTTTGCAAGAATAAAAAAAAAAAATACTAAAACAATGGAGTATTGTGACACTACAATACATTGGACATTGCCGGTCTAGGCATCCCTCTTCCTTTCTCCTTAACCTTACTACCCCCTTGTATCCTCCTCTCTGAACTCCCCCCTACCATACCTATCTAGGTTTTGCCCACTTACCTTTTAATGTACATACCTAGATTAATGTTCCCCTGAAATCATCCTCCTTGCATTTCAATATTCACTTTCAATATTCCTCTAACTTCCACCTCTTCATATATATATATATATATATATATATATATATATATATATATATATATATAAATATATATATATATATATATATATATAGCATAACACTGATAGAAATTACAAACTTGACTGATGTCCCGCCCAGGCACTAATGGTGGCGTTTTTTTCCCCTGTCTGCTTTATAAAACTGAAAACTGAGACACTATTAAGGAAGTATTATATATAAAACCATACTCCTGCCAAAACAGTTCCATTTTACTTAATTGCAAAGGAACAGCACATCCCAGAAAATTCACTGCTTGCACATGCGATTGGTTCACAAAATTTTATCAAAAGCCTATATAGTGTTTGAAACAGAATCTTTGGTATGCCCAGTATTGTCCCTAGTTTTACTGCAGTAAAAATGTCATCTTTTTGGGGATATGCTGGCCATATGACTACAAGGGAAGCTGAGGATGCAGTACTTCTCTCTTTACCACAATTGGAGTAATCGTGTAATAAAGCAGACAGACACTCTCACTGTTTACTCACTTTCAGAAAGTAACTTCAAAACCTGACTTAGTATCCACAAAACAGAAGATAAGATTCTGTAACTAAGCTTGACAAACTCTTTGCAATTTATTAAAAAAACTGAAGATTTATTTCTCTCAACAAAAGTGGATGGAATTTCACTTCAAAAAGCCTTTTTCATTTCCGGTGCTTTTGACAGCCTATGTGAACAAGACAAACTATGCGGTAAAACACAGACAAGTTTCTATGCTTTCCTCACTGTCCAAAACTAAAACAATAGTAACTGGAAAAGCTTCAGTAAACATGAAAAGTAAGGAAAGTGAGAGTAGCCAGAAGAGTGGTAGATCAGCAATATTAGGAGAACACAGGACACAACAAGTTAATTATTAGATGCTCATTTGATCCAGTATAAATACAACAACTTATCTTCTACATCAGTTTCATGTACATTCGATTGCATACCTCCCTGGGGACCTGTGGGAAAAAAACAGATAAGCAAATTATGAATACACTCCATTATCTGTTATGTATTTTTTTATATATAGAACACTAAAGCCTAATACACACAATCAGAAAATCATACGAAAAATAGTACTTTTGAAGCGATTGTACGATAATCTGATTGTCAGTTCACAGCTTTTGTCCAAAATTATTAGAAGACAAATACAAAAATGTTTCTCGTACAACACCAGATTGTATGATTTTTGTTTAACCAGCACAGTTTCTGTCCAAAAATACAATACAAATAAATTACAGCACTTTGGAATTTTTTGTTGTACAAGAATATTCGTAATCTTTGTTACTTTAGTAGCCTCTTCACTTTTGATATGAGACTAGCACACATAAAAAAAAAAAAAAAAGGATGATCATTCATCTGATTTTCTCATCATGTGTACGGGGATTTAAGGGGCCTAGCCAGAGATATCACTCTACTGGTGAAATATTGGGGAAATCATGATAACTGTCTCTGAATTCATGGAAACCCCATCAACTCTAATTAGTTTTTAAAAGAGATTTGAACAAAATATGTAAGATGCCATCTGAGAGTGCTAGTTGCCTGTGGCCTAATTATCTTTAAGTTGTCACGAGCCGGGCCCTCCTAACCCGCTTGCATTAAATTGTATTGTAACGTTACCGTCTCTTTTTTTATAAAGATCTGTGCAAACTGTTGGCACAATATAAATTCTGTATAATATTAAAAATTACAACTTAAGGCATAGACCAAAACAGGAGTGTTTTACATGAAGTCAGAACTCCTCATCTGCATATTTATTCCAGATCATTAATGCAAAGTATTGGAGCCGTTTGATCAACACGACAGCCAGGCAACTAACATTTTCAGAAGAAGGTCAGAAATGGCAGCCAATATATGTCTTTCAGCACAAGTTTCCCTAAGCAAAGAAAGCTTTGCTACATTTATTCCTCCTGCTTGCAACAATTATTCTGAATATATGGTCTGAACATTTACACATTTACAGTATTTTAAAAAGTTCAGAACTACAGTATCTATATTTTCTCTTGCTTGTTTTTATTGGTGAATTCATCCTAATTTTTGTACATACATGTCACACCAAATATCCAAAATAAAACTGAACACTGCCATACCTCATAGACGGCAAAACCGATTGTTTCCATGTCCTTCCCAAATCTTCTCTCTTTTCTTCGGTGTTTCTGCATGAGGGCAAGGAGGAAGGTGCAGCCTTTTTCATTGCCATAGTCATCATCTTCATCCTCATAATCCAGCTTTATTTTGAACTGTGGGTTAATCCAGAACGTAGCTATGAAGGAGAAGAAGAAGCATAATAAAAAGGAGGGGAGTAATTTAGCTAGACAGTCATTTATAAGTCAGTTGTTTTCCATGGTCTTCTGGGTCGTTTGGTGTTGCTGAGCTCACCGGTGCGTTCCTTCTTTTTAAGAATGTTCCAAACAGTTGTTTTGGCCACGCCTAATGTTTTTGCTATCTCTCTGATGGGTTTGTTTTGTTTTTTCAGCCTAATGATGGCTTGCTTCACTGATAGTGACAGCTCTTTGGATCTCATCTTGAGAGTTGACAGCAACAGATTCCAAATGCAAATAGCACACTTGAAATGAACTCTGGACCTTTTATCTGCGCATTGTAATTGGGATAATGAGGGAATAACACACACCTGGCCATGGAACAGCTGAGAAGCCAATTGTCCCATTACTTTTGGTCCCTTACAAGTGGGAGGCACACATGCAAACTGTTGTAATTCCTACACCGTTCACCTGATTTGGATGTAAATACCCTCAAATTAAAGCTGACAGTCTGCAGTTAAAGCACATCTTGTTCATTTCATTTCAAATCCATTGTGGTGTATAGAGCCAAAAATGTTAGAATTGTGTCGATGTCCCAATATTTATGGACCTGTCTGTATGTATGTATGTATGTATGTATGTATGTATGTATGTATGTATGTATGTATGTATGTATGTATGTATGTATATATATATATATATATATATATATATATATATATATATATATATATATATATATATATATATATACACACACATACACACACATACATATATATACACACAATTATATTACAGAAGTATTGGGGCACCCCTCCAAATTATTGGATTCAGGTGTTTCAATCACCTCCATGGCCACAGGTGTATAAAATCAAGCACCTAGGCATGCAGACTACTTCTACAAACATTTGTGAAAAAACGGGCCGCTCTCGGGAGCTCAGTGAATTCAAGCGTGGTACCGTGATAGGTTGCCACCTGTGCAATAAGTTCATCCGTCAAATTTCTTTGCTACTAAATATTCCACGGTCAACTGTTAATAGTATTATAACAAAGTGGAAGCAACTGGGAACAACAGCAACTCAGCCACAAAGTGTTAGGCCACATAAAATGACAGAGCAGGGTCAGATCATGCTGAAGCGCACAGTGCGCAGAAGTAGCCAACTGTCTGCAGAGTCAATAGCTGAAGACCTCCAAACTTCGGGTGGCTTCAGTTTGCACAACAACAGTGTGTAGAGAGCTTCATGGAATGGGTTTCCATGGCCGAGCAGCTGCATCCAAGCCTTACATCACCAAGTGCAATACAAAGCGTTGGATGCAGTGGTGTAAAGCATGCCACCACTGGACTCTAGAGCAGTGGAGACATTTTCTCTGGAGTGATGAATCACGCTTCTCTGTCTGGTAATCCGATAGACATGTCTGAGTTTGGCGGTTCCCAGGAGAATAGTACTTGCCTAACTGCATTGTGCCAAGTGTAAAGTTTGGTGAAGGGGGGATTATGGTTTGGGGTTGTTTTTCAGGGGCTGGGCTTAGCCCCTTAGTTCCAGTGAAGGGAACTCTTAAAGCGTCAGCATACCAAGACATTTTGGACAATTTCATGCTCCCAACTTTGGGGATAGCCCCTTCCTGTTCCAACATGACTGCGCACCAGTGCACAAAGCAAGGTCCTTAAAGACATGGATGAGCAAGTCTGGGGTGGAGGAACTTGACTGGCCTGCACAGAGCCCTGACCTCAACCCGATTGAACACCTTTGGGATGAGACCGCGAGCCAGGCCTTCTCATCCGATATCAGTGCCTGACCTCACAAATGCGCTTCTGGAAGAATGGTCAAACATTCCCATAGACATACTCCTAAACTTTGTGGACAGCCTTCCCAGAAGAGTTGATGCTGTTGTAGCTGCAAAGGATGGGCCAACTCAATATTGTACCCTACGGACTAAGACTAGGATGCCATTAAAGTTCATGTGCGTGTAATGGCAGGCACCCCAATACTTTTAGCAATATAGTGTGTATGTATGTATATATATATATGTATATATATATATATATATATATATATATATATATATATATACACACACACATACATACACACATACAGTTGCAAGAAAAAGTATGTGAACCCCTTGGGATTACGTGGAGTTTTGCATGAATTGGGCATAAAATGTGCTCTGAACGTCATCTAAGTCACAACAATAGAAGAACACAGTCTGCTGAACATAATACTACACAAACATTAGATGTTGCCATGGTTTAATTGCACATAACATGTACACATTCACAGTGCAGGGAGGAAAAAGTATGTGAACCTTTGGACTTAATAACTGGTTGACCCTCCTTTGGCAGCAATAACCTCAACCAAACGTTTCCTGTAGTTGCAGATCAGACCTGCACAACGATCTGGAGTCATTTTGGAGCACTGCTCTTCACAAAACTGTTTCAGTGTAGCAATATTCTTGGGATGTCTGGTGTGAATCGCTCTCTTAAGGTCATGCCACAGCATTTCAATCGGGTTGAGGTCAGGATTCTGACTGGGCCACTTCAGAAGGCGTATTCTGTGCTGTTGCAGCCATTGTTTTGTTGAATTACTTGTATGCTTTGGGTCATTGTCCTGTTGCATCACCCAGCCTCTGCGGAGCTTCAGTTGGCGGACAGATGGTCGTACGTTTTCCTGCAAAATGTCTTGATAAACTCTGGAATTCATTTTCCCATCAATGACAACAATCCGTCCAGGCCCTGAGGCAGCAAAGCAGCCCCAAACCATGATGCTCCCTCCGCCATGTTTTACAGTGGGGATGAGGTTTTGATGTTGGTGTGCTGTGCCTTTTTTTCTCCACACATATTGTTGTGTGTTCTTCCCAAACAACTCAATCTTGGTTTCATCTGTCCACAGTATATTTTGCCAGTAGTGCTGTGGAACATCCAGGTGCTCTTTTGCAAACTTCAAACGTGCTGCAATATTCTTTTTGGACAGCAATGGCTTCCTCCGTGGTGTCCTCCCATGTACTCCATTCTTGTTTAATGTTTTCCTTATTGTAGATGTGTCAACAAAAATGTTAGCATGTGCCAGAGATTTCTGTAGGTCTTTAGCTGACACTCTGGGATTCTTCTTTACCTCATGCAGCATTCTGCGCTGTGCTCTTGCAGTCATTTTTACAGGACGACCACGCCTAGGGAGAGTAGCAACAGTGCTAAACTTTCTCCATTTGTAGACAGTCTGTCTTACCGTGGACACATGAACATCAAGGCTTTTGGAGATACTTTTGTAACCCTTTCCAGCTTCATGCAAGTCAACAATTCTTGATCGTAGGTCTTCTGAGAGCTCTTTTCTGCGAGGCATGGTTCACATCAGACAGTGCTTCTTGAAACCAGTAAACCCAAAACAGGTGTGTGTTTTTTAAGGGCAGGACAGCTGTCAGCAACACATCCAATATCATCACACTGATTGGAGTCAAGGTTGGCTCACTCCTGGCTCCAATTAGCTCTGGGAGAAGTCATTAAGCTAGGGCCTCACATACTTTTTCCTCCCTGCACTGTGAATGTTTACATGTTATGTGCAATTAAACCATGGCAACATCTAATGTTTGTGTAGTATTATGTTCAGCAGACTGTGTTCTTCTATTGTTGTGACTTAGATGACGTTCAGAGCACATTTTATGCCCAATTCATGCAAAACTCCACGTAATCCCAAGGGGTTCACATACTTTTTCTTGCAACTGTATACACACACATTTATTACACACATACATACACACAAAAAGATCACCTTTTATTTTTTACCCTTTCTGTATTGAAATCAGTAAAAAGATTTCTATACATTAGACATTCACTGGGCACTTTGTTAGGTACACCCATTCAATTGCTTGGTAACACAAATTGCTTATCAGCCAATCACATGGCAGCAACTCAAGGCATGTAGGCATGGTAAAGTCGACTTGCTGAAGTTCAAATCGAGCATCATAATGGGGAAGAAATGGGATTTAAGTGACTTTGAACATGGCAGGGTTGTTGGTGCCAGACGGCTGGTCTGAGTATTTCAGAAACTTCTGATCTACTGGGATTTTCACACACAACCATCTCTAGGCTTCACAGAGAATGGTCCGAAAAAAAAAAAAAAATATCGAGTGAGTTGTGTGGACAAAAATGCCTTGTTGATATCAAATGTCAGAGGAGAATAGGCAGACTGGTTCGAGATGATAGAAAGGCAACAGTAACTCAAATAACCACTCGTTACAACCAAGGTATGCAGAATACCATCTGTGAACGCACAACATTTCAAACCTTGAAGGAGATGGGCTACAGCAGCAGATCACACCGAGTACCAAGGTATACCTAATAAAGTGGCTGGTGAGTGAATATATAATTTTATAAATTGTTTTCTTAGAAGATAACTATACTGCCATACCCCTACCTTTAACCCTGATCCAGCGATCTTCACTGTGTAAAACTGGTCAAAACTGCACAGCATTACAGAAAATTCATACTGCCTTAAGAAGTCGTCCATATTACAGTTTTCCCATAGAAATACATGGGGCAGGAATGTTCATGTGCAGTATGCACTGGCCCTTTTGGAGATCACACAATGAAGATAGCTGGATCTTGTATTTTCAACAGAGGACTTTCAATAAAATGTTCAAAGTTCTAAGAAGTAGAAGCTAATGTAATAAAATTACCTGGATAGTTTCTACAACCACCAGCTGTGCTCCCTTTTCTCCAGTTTCCATGATAAAATGTTGTGTTCCATTTGCGAATTTTGCGGGCTTTCAAGGCATCTGGTGTGAGATTGCAAATTTCTAGACGCGAAAATTCCCGAAGAAATTCTTGAAATGACATCCTAAAAGAAAAAAATAAATCACACCAGGAATATATCAGTGAAAATGTTTGCAGAAAATTAGGTTTTGATTTGTAAATTATGTAATCTGTCCAGAAATTATAACTAAGTACTTAAAGTGGAATTTTACCTGTAACAACATGATAAAAAATAATGTTATTTAGTAAGGAACATACATTCCACAATAATAATTATGATACCAAAATTATTGTGTGCTGTACATTGCCTCCAGAATAGCTCCTATTTCTTCTTGCTGGAGCCTGCCATTTTACTGAAGCCCAGAGCTCTTGAGCAGCAGTAATATTTACGCTGTCAGCAGATCGGCCTTCTCAAATTCGGCACAGTGCCTAAAAATAAAAAGCAACTGAGCATATGCAGAGCAGGGTGAGACAATGTATTACTGAATTTTAAACAGTATAGGTAATTATTTTTAATGTTTTACATCACTATACCTGCAAAAACGGCAAGCATGAAGTGATCTAGCAGGGCTACATTTTCTGACTAAAATTCCACTTCACATAAAAAAAAAAAACACATTTGAACAGGGGAATACAGGGGCTGCCATCATGGATCTCCTTTTGAAAATGCTAGTTGACTGCTTTACCTGTTGACCCTTTGCCTTTTACACTTTCTAAGTCACAGATTTGGAATAGGTATGCAGATACCATGCATGCATGCTCAGGTTTGGTGGCTCAGAAAGTATTACAAGTCAAGGACAGCCAGGAACTAACATTTTCTGACAAAGGTCAGCAACTGTACCCCCACATTTCTCAGTGGTGGGTCTCCTTTATTGCGGCAAAAGAACTGCTCATTTGTGACACACATTGATTACAGTGGAACTAAAGCCACAAGATTTTTTTTTGCTGTTTTGAATAGAGTAGGGAAGGGTTGGAACCTTTGAATAGTATTTACTATTGTGTTCCCACAGGTGATTTCTCTTACACAGGAATAGTATTGGAGAATAAATCTTCCCAAGACAACAATAAAACAATGACAGAGGTTCTGACCCTTTCCACTTTACCAAGAACCATTCAAAAACATTTTGGCTGGAGTTACATTTTAATCTACAGTAATTTTCTGGTTAGTATGCACCAGTAGTTTAATGGAGATTGTTTGTTGGTAACCTGCCAATAATGTTATCCTCAGACAGCAAATTTGTCACCCTTTACTGACAATACTGCTGTCTACAGAGCAGCATATTTTGAATAACCCCATACTTTGAAAGAATGAGAGCAGAAAAAGACCAAGTGGTCCACAGCATCTGCCCTTTCGTATTTACCATTTGGGTTTGTTTTTGCTGTTTTTTTTTTTTCCTATTTTTTTTTTTGCGTATAAAACCTATGTTTTAAACACTTTTGGTATAATAATACTTCCCAAGGTTGTATACATTGGATGATAACAAGTCAGACAAGAATCAGCTGGAAATTTAGATTCAGCCATATTGTGTACATACCATAGCTACCTTAGAAATTTGTATATATTGGCCACTTATGGCAGAACTATTTTATCTTTGTCTTAACAGTGATTTGTGATAATGGATAAATCAAAAGTGCCACCTGCAATTCTTAACGTACCTCGAATCATAAATATCTGTAAGGGCCACAGCTTAATTCAACATCATTTTGCTGTAACGATAGTATAGGAGCACTCACCAAAATTCACCATCTTCCATTTGTAGTCTGAGATCTCTCTCTGATGGATCCACATAATTCCACTCATTTGAACTAGAAAGATACACATTTGCATTTATACTAATTAGCATATATATATTTTTGAGAC
Organism: Staurois parvus; assembly: GCF_062004578.1. Taxonomy (NCBI): domain Eukaryota; kingdom Metazoa; phylum Chordata; class Amphibia; order Anura; family Ranidae; genus Staurois; species Staurois parvus. Next base: position 468,230 of record NW_028318785.1, read on the forward strand.
AAAGTCAATATATCAATACAATAATAGTCATAAGTAGCATGACAGCTGCGAAATTCTGATATGTACCTATCACTCCAGGCACCAGTCCATTCAACTTCACCCCAGGGATTCCTCATTCGAACTAATTTAGTACTTTGGCCTCTGAAATTAACCTTAAACAAAAAAAAAAAAAAATTCCAAAATGCAATCAAGCTGCAAGATTTACATGCCAAGGATGAAACTGTTTAAATGTTTCCATAAATCAAACAATGGTAACACAATATCAGCATAGCCAGGAAATCCTGCTTAATTTGGAAATATGGGGATGACAATTGAGGGGATTGACTGAATTTCTCCCCTGATCTACAGAAGTTGTTTATTTACGCAACTTCTTTCGATGGAACATGTTAGAAATGTTTCAGATTATCAGTGGCTGCAGCCAATCAACTGCAGCCACTGACAGGTGCCGCTGTCAGAATACACTGGTCAGTGGCTGCAGTTGATTGGCTGCAGGTGCCGCTGTCAGAATATATCCTGGCCAAGCAGATTCCTCCTTTTGCCTTGTTTGTAAGGATGAAGGAATTTGTTAACTCTTCTTCATTCAGCCTGTTGGCTGAACAAAAAAGCGAACCATGAATAGCCAGCCTAACAATCCATATACCTGCCCTTCATCAATTACGTTTGCAGCCTTTATCAGCCTCATTCTGAGCATAGGAATTCTGATTCTTATAGCCCAATACCTGGAGACTCCATGTTTCTGTGCCTCTGCTCTTGGTTGCCTGTCTGTGACCTTGATCTTTAACCATGATTTGCCTGCTGTCCCTCTACCAAGCTTTTATGTTTTGACATCTTGTACCTTGTTCTGGACCCCTGCTGCCAATCCCAGCTCATTCCAGGTTAATTTTCATCACATCCCTGCTACCATGCCCTCTACTGCTAGCATTGGACTGCTGATGTATAAAACAAGCAATCATCTTCTCAAGCTCCATATGCCATATGGGTAAATTCCAACATCTGGGCTTACCACCGCTGCTCTGATAAGTCCTACTAATTTCAGATCATTTTAACTCACTAGCCAGGCAAATTTAAGGCTTCCTATTAACAGGCAGATAAGTTTCTAGTTCAATGGGTGGTGAGATATCTGTCAATCTTTGAGCTTTTCACCACAGTGTGTTCTCCCTGTCTTGATGGTGGTTAAAATTGCACATGTGGTAACAAGCTTTTGTTCCTGTCCTCAAAAGATAATAAAAAGATCAATGCTGAAGGGATTTTGCGTGCAACTCTGTGTTCAATAATGAGCACTTACTTATAGAAGGAAATACTTCAATTATTTCCCCCTTTGCAAGTCCTTCCCTACTCGACATGTGACCAGCAATGCTAGACTCAGCTAGTTTGTGTCATTCATGACCATTCTAAGTGTATAGAAAAGAAACATTCAATACCCAATACATAAAATATCTATGCTTTATAATGTATGTTCACAAATGTCTGTGGCCATTTTCACATTGCAATTAACAAAACAAAAGCATTCTACAAAACACAGGGCTATGCCATACAGTAGAAGTGTCAAAAAATTTGCAAAAATCAGTACTAGGTACCATCATTATTCTACACAAAATTTGACAGCGGCCAGCTCTTTTTGCCAGTAAAACTGGAAGAAATTTGTATTTAATGTAAGGTAAAAACAGTCTTTGTTGTGTGAGCTTCCAAAAATAATTAACATTTTCCTTTTTAGTGCTGTGCCATGGAATGTTGTAAGAAGAGTTCGATATCACCCAGGGTATGTAAGTTGAGGGACCCCAGGATGTCTGTTCTGATTGTAGAAAATGGGTTTTGCAGTTTTCACCAGGACTAGTAACTTCTGGATTGGGTTCTAAAGTCCAGAGGCTTTGTAAAGACTTAGAAGGGATTAATTTTCTAATCCTGTGTCCATGTTTTGCTGGAAACCAGCATTCTGATTACACAGGTGTGCACAGCCCTTTTATTCAAGGAGCTGCCTATACTTTAGGACTTTTTTCCATAGAGACAAGGTGCTGTGGAAGCAGCATGTGTGAAAAGACACTAGGAGAGCGGTATTAAAGTGTTACTTAACCCAGGACCTTGCATTCACTATATCTGGTCTCCCACAGTACACAGAATATGGAAATGCAAAATATTTTAGTAAATATAAACTGCTAAATACCTTTTCTCATCAACAGTTAGAGCAGTCTTATGACCTATCAGTGTCCAGCTGAGCACTGGTTAAAGCTTGTAGGAGGAGTTTTCATTCTGCTCTAGGAGGTTGCAAAACCCCTAACCTCTGTCTGGACAGTGCTGTTTGGCCCTGATCACATGCACTCTCCCAAGAAAAGGGGAGAAAAAAACCTCTGTAGCAATACACACCAAGCTAAGCATGTGCAGAGTGAATCCACACAGTATGTCTTAGCAGGAGATAAGAGGTGGGCACTGGAAGAAGGGGGGGGGGGGAAATCAGAGAATGAGGATTAACCCCTTAGGTTCTACAGGGAGTATAACAAGCATGCTTTACTGCATATACAGACTGATTTTACTGTTGTGGGTTTAGTAACACTTTAAGAGACTGTGGGGTTGATTTACTAACTGCAAATAGACTGTGCAGTTGTACTCCCTTGCAAGTGTAGTTGCTCCACAACTGAGTGAATGAGGAAAAGATTCACTTTGCAAAGAATGCCCAATCACGTGCAAGGAAAATAGAAAAAAAACTGCATTTTTGCTTGCACATGATTGGATGAAGGAAGTCAGCAAAGTGTCTGCTCATTTATGAAGCTCTGGAGCAGCTGCACTTACAGAGTGCAACTGCACTTTGTAAAGTGCATAGTTTATTTGCCTTTAGTAAATCAACCCGTGTGTCATCAGGCAGGAGCCTGTGCAATCCAGGCTGGGCAGTTTGCCACAAGACTGAATGACTTGACGTGGTGAGACAGGCTCAAGGACTATGCAGTCTGGATAAATAGAAGGCGGTAAAAGTTACATTTGTCATTTTGATGGTGAAAGCCCCTGTGAGAGTAACCCTCTGTGTGAGTTTTTGAGCTTTGCTTTTGAAGAAAACTGGGCAAAAATCTCTGAAACATATTTCACTGGCTGGGCTAAAGTTCCTGAAAGGCGCTGCAGATGAGTGAACCCCCACAGTGCACAAATGTGAGAAACCCAAACTTGCAAAAGGCAGCTCAAAAATGCTCAGGTCTATGGGCAGTACAGTGGCTAAGTGGTAAGCACTCTTTTACCTTAGATTCAAATCCTACCTAGGACACTACCTGCTTAAAAATATATACTTGGAGATAATCCTAACTGCAGCAAATGAGGAGCAGCCCCTAGTGATCTCACACATTTGCAATGGAGATGCCCAAATTAAAACATTACTGGGACTCATGGTATACTTATCAGTAACATGCATCTTCTCCACCCCCCTTTACACTAAGAAAGTGGTTCACTAAAGTCCATGAAGTTGGACTTAAAAAAAAACTCAAGAACAAAAATTCTGTAAGAACAGAGGGGAACACTTTGTAAATTCTTTGAGGTCTGGGATGAGGCAGGATGTTCAAAATAGACACTGTAACTATGCCAATATCTTTACTGTATTTGTGATTGCTTATTAAAACTAATATTGTACACAAGTGGGCATTTTTGTTATTCCTTAATGCTTCTCTCATGTATATGTGCCTACAATGTACACTTGTATACATGCTGTTTAGTTGTCGGTCTCTGTATAAAAGAAAAAAAAAAGCTTTTTAAAAAATAAAATCTGATTGTAAAAAATATGTTCATCTGTATTTCCTTCCACAATCTGAAACCATACTGGAAGATCAGCTAGTTTCCCCTTAAAATTGGTTGTGTGTTATTATGCAGTAAGGACTTATCACAAAGTCCTTTGAGAAGAAGAGACTGATGGGAATGTTCTATGTATTCTGTAAACAGGAGGGTAATATGAACTATAGAAATATGGGAAATATAATTTATATATGTACACCAAACTTAGCCTCAACATCAGGTTTTTAACACAATTTTATGGTGTACAATAACTCATGGGCTATAGTTATGCAGAAAGTTGCAATTTTAAAGGCCACTGAAGTAACAGAAATAGATATACTATTGCCAGATAGCATTTGACCTAACAACTGCACTTTAAGTTAAATAACTTCTAGCCTTACCTGTACTGTAACATAGTCAACCCCCCAACCCCTCCCGATGTGAGGACACTGGAGCCGAGGTGTGGGGCTGGTTCTCAGACTTGCCAGTATAAAGTACTGCAGTATGAGGGCTGGAAACCACATATTCATGGACATTTTAGGCCATTTCCTAGAAAAATCATCTACAGTAGCATGCTGGGGTACATAATTATAAAGTGATAAAAGGTGTAAGACTGCAAATGGAGAATTTATTTTGTATTTAATGTATACCTGTCAATAGAGAAATATATTTGTTACCATTATTTATGTCTCCTTCTAAAAATGCTAGTTGTCTGGCTTTCATGCTGATGCTTTACTTTCAATGCTTGCGGAGTCACTATCTCAGACGATAAGGAACTTGTTTGCATATTTGTGTGGGGTCTGTGCATCATGTTGAAGTCAAAGTGCCAGACAACTCATACAAAGGCCACCAAAGCAGCCTACATACAGTATTTCTCTCTTGACAAATGCTCTTTGAGCTGTACATTTATTTATACAGAGCTATAGGCCCAAACTACAATAGGAAGTATTCTGAAGACACACAGAAAAAAATGGAAGACGAAGTTGTTTCTAGTAGCAATAAGTACTTTAAACTGCATCACCACTTTAGTGCTAGGTATACCTCTTTGGCTCCAGTGAGTGAGTATGCATGACCTTTGACCAATTTTTTGAAGGTTACAGCTTCCATATCTGCTACACCACTGATCTAAAAAAGAAAACAAAGATAGATAATAGAGGTAGAATAAAACTGTTAAACAAAGAAAATGACTATAAGTGAACTAAACTGATGTAGTAAAACATGGTGTTGAGTAGAGTTGGCCACATGGGTCTCAAATTTCGGCCAGTTCCTGCTAAATCAGCAGAAATTCAAGCTGTGGTTGTCCCTGTCTGCACTATTTACCGTGACAAAACAGGACTGAAAATTTCAATGAGTGGGGTGGAAAATTGTGAGCTGAGAAGTGACTGCATCCTAACAGTTATTGTTCAGGTGTTTGCTGTGGCTGCTTGAATACAAGCCATGCAGAAAACCAAAGGAACCAATCAGATTTAATTTTGGATAGGTTTTTCAGTCATCAAAATAATAAAGGATGGTTGCTATAGCTTACTGCACATTTGTTTTATAAATCAATGATTAAACAGGGAAGCAGAACATATCATGAGGAAGTTGCTAAAGAAACCTAGACTTTATGATGACACTATTGCAATTTGTAGCAAAGATCATAATGATTCACTTACATCAATGGAGCAGCCCATGAGGGATCCCCTCTCCAAAGCCTTTGAGATGATCGTGAACAGGTCAGCTGGTGGTTTTTTCAGCTCATACCACTCAGTTACTCCTCCAGTAAAGTCTTCAAAGCCCTCAGAAGTGCTCCCACCTGAGAGAGCCTCATAACATCCATTAGCTCTACAAAGATACACAGGTAAAGGTAGGTCAACAAAGGCTTTTATGTCAGAGTCTCATATCTTCAAAGTAAACATTTTTGTAAGGGTAAAATTCTAGTATGAAAAATAAAAAGTGGCTCATACTTGGCATAGGCTTTTTCCAGCAGTGCACTCCAGAATTCGTTACCAGAGGCTGAATGTACAAAGACCAGCTTCCCATCTTTAACTGGAAGGTAATCGTCAATTACGACATCCACCCACTCGCCATACTGCCAGAGCTTTAAAAACAGAATGCACTGTGATTATAATGAAGCAAGCCTTATATACCTTCCCTAAGGGCATTTCATATGTAGATGTAATAATGAGAAAGATCATGTGGTGTCACTGTCAGCATGAACAATGGTTTTGTAAACAGAGCCTAGATGATTTATTTCTGAAAAAGTTTAAATAACTTTGTTTTTAAAGAAGGCAACACAGAAATGTAGCAGATATTCCTGTATCTGTATGGATACATTCCACAGTTAAAGAAAAAGAAGGGAATATACAGAAGAGAAATGTTACTATTTTGTTGTTCAGACCCCAAGGATAAGTATAAAGGACAAAGTTGTAATGTACTGAAAAGTTTGGATGTCCTCGGAATAACTGGTTGTGGTCTCTATGGGGTAAGAAATGCAGGGAAAAGCAAGAAGATAGTTCTGCAGTCATCGGTGTAAGTTGGGTAGATAGGGGAAGAGTAGGATATAAAGGCAGTACAGGTATAGACAGGGAGTTATATAGAGAAAGGCTCCCGCTATGGCTCTGGAGAATGAACAGAAAGTCAGGTCACAAGAGAGATATTACAGAAGCTGTATGGATTGCTTAAATGCTATCCATCCCAAGTATGGAGGGACAGTTCTGTGTAGGCATTATCTTACATCACTAAAGTTGGCCATTGATGGATTTTTTTATTTTTTTATTTTTGCAATCAGCCAACGGGCTCATAAAAAAACAAAGAGATTTCCCCATCCACATAAGAAAGGTGGATGAAGGAATCCTCCCTGCTTTGTTAACGTATTATGACAACAGTGATTCCTCCACTGTCAGAATACACTGATCAGTGCAATAGCCGACTGCCTGCAGGTGCTGATCAAACACAAATTTTCCAATAGTCCCATTAGACATAAGTCGATCATTAGACAGATTTCTCCCCAATGGGAACGGACATAGATGAATCAAAATATGGCCAGTCCCAGCTGAAACGGACAAATTCCAATCCATCTATGGCCAACTGAACTGTTCCATTTGCATTATATGGCCTAGCTGTATGACCTATTCAGCAAAGGTGGGTGCAGATTTGGATTTCCAATGTCAAGGAATTACTGATCTGGCTGGTGTAAAAGACTGTTGTAGGGTGTTTTTTTTTTTTTTTGTGTGGAGCTGATGGAAATTGGGAGCATAAAGAGCTGCATATTGGTAGGAGTGTTAGGAATTAAAATGCCTGTTGGTATATGAGGGATTAACCTGTACCATAATAGTACTAAATACATACAGCTGCTGATCCCTTTCTTTTCCCCTAGTTATACTTTTACTATAACTACATACTCTTGCGTTTCCTTGAGAGTATTTAACCATTTGCTGCCCGGCCTATAGCCGTTTGGCAGCCGCAAAAATGCATTAGCTTTCCTGGGTGTACGCCAATTGGCGTCCTCCCGCACATGCACAGTTCGCGCGGTTGCAGAGCCGTGCAGCGGCGCGATCTATCACCGGCCGTGTACCTCGGACACAGCCAATGACAGATCTGAGTACCGGCCCCTGTTGCTGGTACCATGTGACTTGCTGTGACCAATCACAGCAGGTCACATGACAGTTGTATACAATGGATGGCTTCATTCATGCCATCCATTGTATACTAGTGTCTAGCTGTGAATGGTCACAGCAGGTCACATGCACATGTCATGTGATTAGCTGTGGCCAAATCACAGCTAAGCACAAAAAAAAAAAACCTTAATGAATCGATGTCATTCAGGTAAATGCTTGCTTATAGCAAAGTAATTCTTTGCTATAAGCAAATTGTGTAAAAAAAAAAAAAAAACAAATACTGATCACTTCCCCAAAGTAGTACAATGTTACTATGGTAACATTGTACTACTTTGGTCATAGTAAAATATGAAAAAAAATCTTAAAAAAAATTTAAAAAAATAAAAATATACATATACCAGTCAGTGTCCCTGTTCACTGCCATGCCAGTTATATGATGATGTTGTACTGCACTGGTGACAATGTGTAAAAAAAAAAAAATAGTGAAAATAATTTTTTTAATTTTTTCATTTTCCAAAACTGTCTACTGTCTACTTTACAAAAAGGGGTCATTTGGGGGATATCTGTACTGTTCTGACATTCTTGGACCTCAAGAAATTAGATTGGCTGTCAGTACTTCAGGATTGATCAATTTTCAAATCTATACCATAGTTTGTGAACTCTATAACTTTCCTACAAACTAAATAATACATCCTAATTTGGGTTATTTTCACCAAAGTCATGTAGCAGAATACATCTCGGCCTAAATTTATGAAGAACAATTATTTATTTGTAAACTTTTATAACAGAAACAAAGAAAAACGTGTTTTTTTCAAAATGTTTGGTCTTTTTTTGTTAATTTAGCAAAAAATAAAAACCCTGGCAGTGATTAAATACCACCAAAAGAAAGCTCTAGTTGTGTGAAGAAAATTATAACATTTTAGTTTGGGTACAATGTTGTATGACCGCGCAATTGTCATTCAAAGTGTGAGAGCGCTGAAACCTGAAAAAATGGCCTGGGCAGGAAGGTGTAAAATTGCCCGGTATTGAATTGGTAAAAAAAAAAAAAAAAAAAAAAGCAGAGCCATACATATTACCCATCACAAAAGTATTAGTACTAATTTCTACCGTCATCACCATGAACAGAAGCAGCTTATGTACGTTCATAACCCGTTTAATTTGGTTGATATGATCTGCTACTCCGGGCCCTACACAATTAGGTACCATTCCTTTTTGCATACTGCTTGTTTCTTGACTTTCTATAAGGAATTTCCTTTATTCACTTTCTAACTGGCTTTGGCATTTCTTTTGATCAAATATGTCTTTATGCAAATAATTATCTTCTGCATAATAAATAGAATTCATATTCACAAAACTTATTGAAACATATTTGTTCAAACACCACTAGATGAAAAACTGAAAGAGCAAATAAGGGTAACGTACTATGTAAATGTATACAAGCAGATACATACAGTATATCAAAGGAAAAAAAAAAAGACCATTTGGATCCGATGTATAGGACACTGAGCTGTCAATAAGGATCTAGTGAATTTATTTTACCCTCTAGCAGTTCTCACTCTAAGCCAAGCAGTTCCCACCCAAAAGACTGATTCATCACGGCATTCATTCCACCATGTGACTCTCCAAAAGAGAAAGGCATCTGTTTAAATAGTTCCTGTACTGAAATCTCTGCACTCTCTGACAAGTGCCTATCACTTCCACAGCACTGTGTATTTCTGTTTGTGGGTTCCCACATACAGAACTTTCCTGTGAGCATTAACAATGACTGGGTGGGGTAACTATAAGCAGACATTACTACCAGGTCCAGTTTACTAGATCAGTTAAACATAGGTAGGGGAGGGTTGGGTCCTGAATGCAAATAGTTGACATCTTCACCTAGATAATTCTGTTACCAAAACATATTCCCATCTGTAAAGCTATTCTGACCTCTAATGCACACCTACAGCTGCAGGTCAGGAGGAAGGGTGGTGCCATACTAAATATCAGAATTGTATGCTTTTGTTTTAAAGCAAAATTTTGCTCTGCAAATTTACTTACACTGCCTCCCTCTGCCCCCACCTCCTAAATAATACTACCTTTTTTTGCTACTGGGCTATTTCTTACAAGTTTTGTTTTTTCTTTCCCAGTGCCCCTGCCCCCACCACCATTCTGACCTTTCCTCTTTAATATGTATGATTTATGTATTTCCCATGAAAACATTAAGTAGTAAGGGTGCATATGCATCTGGTTTGGTGGTATGTTCACAGCATGAAAAGTACCCTGCTCAGTATCCCCACCAAACACACACAAACCTAAACAGTGTAAATGTACAACAGATAGCAAGCCTACTAAAAAGAATTGATAATATAATGGCCGGCTTGGCTATACAGCTCTAACTGATTAAACTGCATTGGATGTGGCATTCTGGAAGCCAAAAACATCCAAATTATGTTATTTGCCACATTATAATACTAGTAGATGTAATTGGCCACCCATTCTGTGGTGGTCAAGGTCATTTACATGTTTAGCATTTTTGATGAATTTTCACAACTGGGCAAAAGGCGTGAGACATACTGGTGTATTGCTGTTTTTTTACGTGCATACAATGTGAATGGTGTCAGTATATCTGAACATTTTCATTCTATAGAAATATCTATGTATTATGTACCCAAGGTATCCTAAACAATTTATTAGAAGGTTTATTAGGATTATTTTTTATCAATTTAATTGTCGGGATACACACAAAAACAGAGCAGAGCAATGGTCATAGACCAATTTAAAAGCTAACATTACATGCCCCTTACCTAAAACTCATTGGGGGAGATTTACTAAAACTGGAGCACCCAGAATCTGGTGTAGCTGTGCGTGGCAGCCAATCAGCTTCTAACTTCAGCTTGTTCAATTATGCTTTGACAATAAAATGTGGAAGCTGATTGGTTTCTATGCAGAGCTGAACCAGATTTTGCACCATGCAGTTTTAGTATATAATCCCCATTATGAACTGAAGGACGACACATGCGGAGACCAGTAGGAACGCTTCTAGTGAGTCATAACAATGGCTGTCACTTCACGTTGCACAGATATTAAATTGGAAGGCCAGTACCTGGAAATGGAACACTCCTGCATAGTTCTGCTGGAAGCTCTGACCATGAGGAACCACTCGATGGAGAAGAGTATCATTCAATGTAAGAGATGCTATAGCAGCAAGGAGCCAACAGTCACCTGGGTAGAAGAACAAAGAAAATATATAACAATCTGCACAATAATAAGATTTTCATTGTAACCCTGCATTCACAGATAGAGTAGAGCATATTCCTGATATTTTTGCACCATTTTTGCAGGTCTTTTACAGGCAATTTCTAAGCCTTTTTTACACGCATCAAGCTTCGCATTTGTTTCCCATGCTGGGTAAGGGGAGGAGAGCAATTCTTTTGGACAAGATGAGTTCCCAAGCTTAAAAATGTGAATGAAAAACACGTTTATTACAGGCACTCCCATTGGAGTCTATGGGGTCAAAAATGCCTGAATATGGTCCAAAAAATGCTTGAGTGTAGGGCATACAGCCTAGGGCAATTGAGCGTACAAGTGTGAAAAGGTGCAATTGGAAAGGATTACATTGGTTTAACCTATTAAGTGGATGTGTGATGTCTGTGGTTTTCATCTCTACTTTGAACTGTCTAATGATGCAGTGGAGAGACATCATCATAGGTGGTTTTCCTTTGAGTTTGTACTACTGCTTCTTAAATAGTTATCCAGTTCTTTGTAATGTTATGCACACTTTCTTGCTATCCACCTTAAATTAATATTATATATACACACTATATTGCCAGAAGCATTGGGACACCCCTCCAAATCAATGGATTCAGGTGTTCCAATCACCTCCAAGGCCACAGGTGTATAAAATCAAGCACCTAGGCATGCAGACTGCTTCTCCAAACATCTCTGAAAGAATGGGTCGCTCTCAGGAGCTCAGTGAATTCAAGCGTGGTACCGTGATAGGTTGCCACCTGTGCAATAAGTTCATCCGTGAAATTTCCTTGCTACTAAATATTCAATGGCCAACTGTTAGTGGTATTATAACAAAGGGAACAACAACAACTCAGCCATGAAGTGATAGGCCACTTGAAAATGACAGAGTGGGGTCAGCATATGCTGAAGGGCACAGTACGCAGAAGTCGCCAACTGTCTGCAGAATCAATAGCTAAAGACCTCCAAACTTTGTGTGGCCTTCAGATTAGTACAACAACAGTGCTTAGAGAGCTTCACGGAATGGGTTTTCCATGGCAGGGCAGCTACATCCAAGCCTTACATCACCAAGTGCAATGCAAAGCATTGGATGCAGTGGTGTAAAGCACGCTGCCACTGGACTCTAGAGCAGTGGAGACGTGTTCTCTGGAGTGATGAATCATGCTTCTCTGTCTGGCAATCCGATGAACGTGTCTGGGTTTGGCGGTTGCCAGGAGAACTTTACTTGCCTGACTGCATTGTGCCAAGTGTAAAGTTTCGTGGAGGAGGGATTATGGTGTGGGGTTGTTTTTCAGGGGTTGGGCTTAGCCCCTTAGTTCCAGTGAAGGGAACTCTTAAGGGGTCAGCATACCAAAACATTTTGGACAATTTTATGCTCACAACTTTGTGGGAACAGTTTGGGGATGGCCCCTTCCTGTTCCAACATGACTGCGCACCAGTGCACAAAGCAAGGTCCATAAAGACATGGATGAGAGAGTTTGGGGTGGAGGAACTCGACTGGCCTGCACAGAGTTCTGACTTCAATCCGCTAGAACACCTTTGGGATGAACTAGAGAGGAGATTACGAGCCAGGCTCTCTCATCCAACATTAGTGCCTGGCCTCACAAATGTGCTTCTGGAAGAATGGTCAAACATTCCCATAGACAGACACACTCCTAAACCTTGTGGACAGCCTGCCCTGAAGAGTTGAAGCTGTTATAGCTGCAAAGGGTGGGCCAACTCAATATTGAACCCTATGGAGTAAGACTGGGATGCAATTAAAGTTCATGTGCGTGTAAAGGCAGGTGTAGCAATACTTTTGGCAAGTGTGTGTGTACAAACACAAACACACACACAGCTCAAAAAACATAAAGGAGCACTTTGAAAACACATCAGATCTCAATGGGAGAAAATATCGTGCTGGATATCTATACTGATATGGACTGGGTAATGTATTAGGAAGTATGCTCCGTCGTTTGATGGAAATGAAAATTATCAACCTACAGAGGACTTAATTCAAAGACACCCCAAAAATCAAAGTGAAAAATGATGCAGCAGGCTAGTCCATTTTGCTGAAATTAAATTGCAGCAACTCAAAATGGTACTCAATAGTTTGTATGTCCCCCACATGCTTGTATGCATGCCTGACAACATCGGGGCATGCTCCTAATGAAACGACAGATGGTGTCCTGGGGTATTTCCTCTCAGATCTGGACCAGGGCATCACTGAGCTCCTGGACAGTCTGAGGTGCAACCTGATGGCGTCAGATGGACAGAAACATGATATCCCAGAGGTGTTCTATTGGATTTAGGTCAGGCGAGCACAGGGGCCATTCAATGGTATCAATTCCTTCATCCTCCAGGAACTGCCTGCATACTTTTGCCACATGAGGCCAGGTATTGTTGTGCACCAGGAGAAACCCAGGACTCACTGCATCAGTTTAGGGTCTGACAATGGGTCCAAAGATTTCAACCCGATACCTAATGGCAGTCAGGGTGCCATTTCTAGCCTGTAGAGGTCTGTGCGTACCTCTATGGATATGCCTCCCCAGACCATCAATGACCCACCACCAAGACGGTCATGCTGAATGATGTTACAGGCAGCATAACGTTCTCCAGACCCTTTCATGTCTGTCACATGTGCTTAGGGTGAACCTGCTCTCATCTGTGAAAAGCACAGGGCACCAGTGGTGGACCTGCCAATTCTGGTGTTTAATGGCAAATGCCTATGGAGCTCTATGGTGCCGGGCAGTAAGCACAGGGCCCTCTAGAGGACGTCGGGCCCTCAGGCCACCCTCATGAAGTCTGTTTCTGATTGTTTGGTCAGAGACATTCACACTAGTGGCCTGCTGGAGGTCATTTTGTAGGGCTCTGGGAGGACTCATCCTTATCCTTGCGAAAAGGAGCAGATACCGGTCCTGTTGATGGGTTAAGGACCTTCTACGGCCCTGTCCAGCTCTTCTAGAGTAACTGCCTGCCTCCTGGATTCTCCTCCATGCTCTTGAGACTATGCTGGGAGACACAGCAAACCTTCTGGCAATGGCACATATTGATGTGCCATCCTGGTAGAGTTGACTGGCTTGTGCAAGGTCTGTAGGGTCCAGATATTGCCTCATGCTACCAGTATTGACACTGACCCTAACCAAATGCAAAACTAGTGAAAAACAGTCAGAAAAGAGGAGTAGAGAAAAAAAATGGCAGTGGCCTCCACCTGTAAAACCATTCCTGTTTTGGGGGGTTGTCTCATTGTTGCCTATCTAGTGCACCTGTTGTAAATTTTATTAACACCAAAGCAGCTGAAACTCATTAACAACCCCCTCTGCTACTTAACTGACCAGATCAATATCCCAGTTTAATTAACTTGATGCTATACTCTGATTAAAAAGTGTTCCTTGAATTTTTTTGAGCAGTATGTATGTATGCCGTTCCTTCAGAGTGCATGCGCCAGTGCTCTACACAGGTAAATATCTCCTAAACGGTGCACATTTAGGAGATATTTACAGTACCTACAGGTAAGCCTTATTATAGGCTTACCTGTAAGTACAAGTACAAATACCGGCTTTACTAACACTTTAAGCACGTAATATTTATATACAGTATGTGGAAAGGATCAAAACTAACCAGTAGGTCACCAACCCAACAATAAATACAAAACAGGAAAAGACAGTAAGGGGTAATCTAGGGTGACTTTTTCGGTAATCAATGGAAGATGAAAATATATAAAATACCAAAGTTTAAGCACAAAGTTATCATAAAATACCCAAACAGAAGGATTTACAACCAATTCTGATCACATCAACATGTTCTCAACAAAAACGTTTTTGTTCATCAAGACAATTTAATGGTTTGACAGTTTGGTTGAGGACACAAGCAAATGTGACAGTTAGCAATCCCAGCATTCCAGGAATGTAACTGTTTTTTTAAACTGATGGGTTTCATTTTGCTGCTGTTCAGGGGCTCTGAGCTTCAGTGAAATGGAAGCCTCCAGCAAGAAATAAACAGGAGCAATACTGGAGGCATGTTAAAGCACAAACTCATTTTGGTAGCATAATTATTATTGCGAAATGTATTTTCCTTGCTAAAGAATATTATTTCTTTTTTATCAAGTTGTTATGGGTAAAGTTCTGCTTTAAAGAATATGTAAACACAACATTTCATATTCAGTGTAAGTGTAATATTTCTAGCACCAGACCTCCTCCGTAACACTAAATTGATTACCTGTAGGGGGTTTCTGAAGCGTCGCCAAGAAAAAATATATAGTACTGACGTTTGTCACCATTTCACAGGCGCAAGCAAATTTAAGGTTTGAAATGCTGGGTACCTATTTACTCAGTGCAGCCTCCTCTTTTATGTTTTACCAAAAATCTCAGCCATTTATTGCGTTTGTTTGCCCTAAAGTTCAGTTTAGTTTGTTTTTTACTGAAATGTAATGTCTCCTAGACATTTGCGGTAATATCATGTGACCTACAAAATTGGAACTACCACTATTTTATTCTCTAGGGTGTCTTTTAAAAATATGTTTGGGGGGGTAAGTGTAATCTTAAGACCTAAAATGATTTTTTAAGTGTTCAAAAAAAAAAAAATGGCTCTGGCAGTGAGAAGGTTAACGTTAATTTATTTAAAAAAAAAAAAACCCAACCTGTGGAAGTCACACGTTTCCTGTCAAGAGTGAAGCTTCAGTCTGCAGCCAGATACCCTTGGGAAATGTAGATGCGACAAGAAACATGTGACCACCACTTCCTTGAGCTATTGGTGTCCATTGGTTGTTTGTTAAAGTTCATTAAAAAAAAAAAAAAAGTTGGACTAGATATCACGTTTCCTGTCGTGTGGAGCTCCAGCCCGAAGCCATTGGTTGTTTGTTAGATTAAAGTGCCAGGACCCTGCACTCACTATGTATGGTCTCCCACAGTACACACGGCATGGAAATGCAATTATTTTAGTAAATATAAACTGCTAAAAACCTTTTCTCATCAGTAGTTGGAGCAGTCTTGGGACTTCCATCAGGCTCCATGCACATTGGGTGTTTAAGAATGCTGGTAACGTTAGCTGTGTAAAGTCACGTTAAAAACGTGAGTTTTTCAGCATTTTTTTATTAGCATTTTAAGAGGGTTTTTTTTACCAAACAAAAAAAAATTTTTTGTAAAAAAAAAAACAAAACAAAACAAAAAAAAAAAAAACAGTGTTTTTCCGCAATTTACAGCACTTTTACAGCTAAAAAACTCCTCTAGAAACCCACTAGTCCTGGGGTTTTTTTCCAGCCAGAAAATATTGATTACAGTCTATGTGTGCATGAACACATAGGATAACATAAGGGGGGGTTTACTGGCTGTAGAAAAAAACATCAAAAGCTAAAAAGAGCAGCTGTAAAAACGTCCAGTGTGCATGACGACTCAGTGTTCAGCAGAGCACTGGTTAAAGCTTGTAGGAGGAGTTTTCTTCCTCCTTTAAGAGGATGCAAAACCCCTGACCTCTGTCTGGAAAGTGCTGATTGGCCCTGTGTTGATCACATGCACTCCCAAGAAAAAAAAACCTCTCTAGCAATACACACTAAGCTGAGCATGTGCAGAATGGCTACAGGATCAGTCTGTCTAATCAGGAGATAAGACGTGGACACTTGAACAAAAGAAGGAGCAGAGAAGACAGGATCAAACTGTCTTTTTACACAATGTAGGGGATTAACCCCTTAGGCTCCACATTGAGCATTACAAGCATGCTTTACTACATATACAAACTGATTTTACTTTTGTGGGTTTAAGAACACTTTAAAGTTCATTAAAAAAAAAAAAATAAAAGGTGGCTTGAAGGTCACATGTTTCCTGTCGAAAGTGGAGCTCCAGTCTGCAGCCAAACTTCCTCTAGCTGTGCTGGGAACTGTGTGCTCTCCTCCAATGATCAGACTTATGCTGACATGTTCCCCCACCCCAGCCATTCACTGGGAAGACCAATGTACTCCTGTTTCTCCACCCTCGCCTCTCTATGCAGCTGAGAACAGAGGCTATGTAATCACTTATAAAAAGGGGGAAATTTACTTAAGTTTTTTTTATATCTATTATTGCATGTCTTCCTGGTTTTTCTTCAAATTAAGTTAAAGAACCTTTGAAGCTGTTAATATTCTCCTATAGAACCCTCTAGCGTGACTTTATCTTGTATTGCATGTGTTGTAAACCATCTTTACAACTTAGGAAAAGTTACAAGGCTACCATTTATATTATTTAACTCAGGTTATGGTATTGAACCTAAACACTGAGAAAATTACCGCCCAAACCTTGTGAAGAATACTGCTAAATATAATATAACATTTATAGTAGAAGAGGAATATAGAGAATATGAAAGCAAAAAAACAAAAAAAAAGCACTCCATACAAATGTCTTGCATATCATTCAGGAAGATTTGTCCTAACTAAATATATATTTTTATTTAATTTTAATGACTTTGCAAATTACATTATTTTACAAATTAAATGGACTAAGCATGCTGGGCTTCGAGACTCAAGCTAATACGATGTATTTTTGCCACATCATATTTGATTATTTTGTATACAGTTTGTTAAATATTACCTCAAATAGTCACCTGTACAGTGGTAAATCTTTCTCAGCGGTTTAATGTTGAGGACTTCTGATATATGCTCAGTTAGCCTAAAGGCTTCTTAAGATATGAGATGTGTGAAACTGGCCTATCAGGAGGAAATGACAGTGACTGGAACCGGTTAAAGTGATTGTAAAGGGAAATAATATACACTCACTGGCCACTTTATTAGGTACACCTGCTCAGTTACTTGGTAACAAAAGTCGCTAATCAGCCAATCATATGGCAACAACTAAATACATTTAGACATCTAGATGTGGTGAAGACGATTTGCTGAAGTTCAAACCGAGCATCATAATGGGGAAGAAAGGGGATTTAAGTGACTTTGAACGTGGCATGGTTGTTGGTGCCAGACGGGCTGGTCTGAGTATTTCAAAAACTGGGATTTTCTTTTCCAATAATATTTATTGAAAATAGATATTTCATGACAGTGTGGTACAAGGCAAAAAAAATAAATAAAATAAACGTCATATAGCCACTACATATCAATAACCGGCAGGACGGGATCCTTCCCCCCGCTCCTCAGAATGCAGCAGGTCAATGCCAGGGAGATGACAACCAGAACTAATTGCGCCCTAAGGAGTAGGGTGATTTCCACTAATGCTACAGAAAGGTCCCGCCCACGCCTGAATAATAGGCATCAATATCACCGAACATTCACTAGATACACATTGTATATAATGGAACAGATGAACATAAAGGAAAGGTAAGCTATAACTAAACAACCTCAAGAAATTCCCAGCTACCAACTATAGTCACATTGGGTTGGGAGACCCTTTAAACTTGTACTAATATAAAGATATAAAAATCAGTACAAAATTGGGATAGAAAAGAAAAAAGAGGAAACAAAGTCAAGGAAAGAGAGAAAAGAAGAGAAAGAGGAAGAAGAAGGGTGATCACCTCGTCCCTGCCAATCAGCCCCCAGATGACCCTCGCTTGGTAGGGGGATTGGAGGTACCTTATCCAGGGGTTCCAAATCTTTTCAAATCTGAGCTGTTTATCCTGAAGGATACTGACCAGTTTTTCATTAATCATAATCCAGGAGATTTTGTGTTTAACTAACGCAATGTTGACGACAGGTGTTTTCTACGGTCGAGCCACAGTGATGTTGGCCACTGAAAAGATATAGAAGGCAAGGATTCTGAGGTATTTGGGCATCTTGCTCAACAGGTCAGAGAATAATGCCGTCTTGGCGTTTTTCTGGGGATATTCAGTCCAGTTCTTGCCCACATCCCCTAAAGTATAATGGGTGTAGATCTTGGCTAACTGTGCCGGAACGAGATACCAACGGAATAACACTTTGACTCCACCAGGGATCTACTGGGATTTTCATGCACAACCATCTTGAGGGTTTACAGAGAATGGTCCAAAAAAGAGAAAATATCCCGTGAGCGGCAGTTGTGTGGACGCGATGTCAGAGGTCAAAAGAGAATGGGCAGACTGGTTTGAGATGAGAGACAGGCCAAAATGGACCAAAATCTCTGAGGAATGATTTCCACACCTTCTTAAATCTATGCCATGAAAAATTAAAGAAGTTCTGAAGGCAAAAGGGATTCTGCTAGGTACTAGCAAGGTGTACCTAATAAAGTGGCAAGCTGCTTGCTAAGGGAGAACTCGACAGGAGGGAGGGGCCAGGAGGGAGGGGCCAGGAGCTCCGGCGGGGGACCTGAGAAGAAGAGGATCTGGGCTGCTCTATGCATAACCACTGCACTGAGCGGTTAAGTATAGCATGTTTATTTATTTATGTTTTAATGCCTATAATATCATTTTAATGCATAGAATGCATTAGGGCACAAAATACCTTCTGCCTTTAGAAACACTTTAATAGGTGAAGTTCTCATGTTTATGGAAGGCCCCCAATCCAACCAATTGGCCATTGTCTAGGGTCCAAACTCATCAGAATATAGATGTTTTCATGAAGTTTCAGACTGTTCATCAACGCCCACACATTAAATACTAATTTAAATAATAATACTTTGAATAATTATCATTATCGATAATTCTCTTGTGACCGCTGTTGATACTTCCTCTTGGTATTAACAGCTGCCAATATGGTAGTTAAAATGAAGAGTTTTTAATAAATGCACAGAATTCAGTTCCTTGGCATCACTCCTATTACTATATATGTACTCACTGGTTCTTCAACAGAGTTTGAGATGGTGTATGCATTGGCTCTCTATTAGAGTCTGAGGTGAGGGAATATCCTCAGCGCTAGAAGTGAAGATATACAAATATCCCTCCAAGAAAAAAAGAGGGTGGAAGGTCACAGACAAGGAGACCAGAAAAAACACACAGCTGACAGAGACAGCTCAAGGCCATTCAACCTTGGGTAGCACTGTCTCGCTACTAGCAACTTCACCTTTAGAACTAGGGACTAGTGTAGATCTCCACAGAGACCTCAAAAGATTGATTGACCCCAGAGATGACTTTCCATCATTCATTGGCCACCTCTTATCCCTCAGATAATACTGATCCCTAGCCATTTATCAACCCTTTTGATTATCCCATTAACCCTTGGATGGGGGTTAACATTAACCACTTTGGGGAACCAGGGTTAGTGGGACACTTAAGTGTTGCTTTACTAAAGGCAAATAGACTGTTAAAGCAGAACTATATTCATCTTCAGTCCAGGAATGCGCTGTCCTGGAGCTCCCCGCCGGCCACCGATATCTTTGAGCAGCCAGCTTCTCAGTATCCACATTTGGCTGCTTTCATTGGCCGAAAGCAGGAGTTCAGTCAGCTTTGGCATTTTTTTTTTAATGGCAGTTATGATGATTTGCATGTATTTTTTCGACCTCAAAAAGTGTGCCTGACATTCAGAATGAATGCATGTTGTGTGGTCACCATGTAGACTTAGGCCTCATTCCATGTAGACTTAGGCCTCATTCACACAGTTGTACTACAAAGTACACCTGTACAAGAACCAGGGTGGATAAAAATCAATGATTTTTTTTAAAAATCAAAAAAATCAGATTTTGATTTAAATCGGATTTTTTTTAATAAAATGCTTTTTGAGGAAAATATATTACCATCCAAAGGTTATTCCATCATGAAATAAAGATTAGTTTTTTAATTATGTAGAAAAAGGCTGTATATATTTAATTTTTTTGGTAAATAAATGCCATTAATCCATTCACAATGTCATGCTCTTCCAGAGGTTTTTGTAAGATTATTGGGCATTTTCTCTGCCTACAAGATATTATCACAGATGCTTGGTTTACTTTGCAGTTATCAAAACTGAATTTGACTCAGCGGAGATCACATGCCTCTTCTTCACAGCAAAAATGTTATAACATGAACAGAGTTAAGAAAAAGACCTTAATCCTAACTTCTACAAACCTATGAATACAGAATCAACCCCTTCAGTGCTAAGTTTTAAGAAGTTCAGTGAATAGAATAGAAACAATAATTTTTCTGATTGTTTGGAGTGGAATAGATCTGCACAAGAAGAAAGTGAAACAAAGTGTGAGGAGGAAGGGACTGACAGTCTACGTTTCTTAAAATATATATATTTTGTTTAGCCAAATTAGTTAAACATGGATGTTTGTTTAAGCAAATAACATATGCTGTAATGTGATTATTTCAGTTGAATAAATCTATTTAAATTGTTATTATTAAGGTAATGATTATTTTTCTCCTTCCTAAGTACAACAGAAAAGTTGTCCAAATATGAATGATTAACCTATTAAACTGGGGATAAAAAAACTAATATGAAAAGTTGTTATTCTAAAAATCTTCATCTACTTGCATATTAAAGTTATACCAGCAAGAATTAGTCTATGTAGAAAACTAGGATTTAAATCAAGCCTTACTGACTAGTGATTTAAATCAGTTTGATTTAAATCAAATCCACCCTGACAAGAACCATGCTTACTCCCACAGGGGTGCAAAGGTGTTCCATGCTGCTGCTTCCAACTTACATTCATGCTGGTATGTGTTACACAAATGTCAAATTAGGAGCAGCATCTGTGTCCAAGCAGCCACTGCGTCCCAATTGACATGAATAGGACTGCATGCACAGAGATGCACGGAATACCTGTGCATCAAACTACTCTGCACCCCCGTGTGGGTAAATATGACCCTTACATGGGAGTATGCTGTAGTACACCTGTGTGGATGAGGCCTAAGTATGCATGGTGACCATACAATATGCATTACTTCTGAATGCCAGGTACACATCGTGTTTGAAAAATACATGCAAATCATTGTAATCACCTTATAAAATAGCATGCAGCTCTCAGACATCTGGGTTACTGGTGCATGGTCATTGCATTGAGTACAAAACACAACACTATTCAGCGTTAACCATTGTCAGTACATTTTATGTTTATGGATATGTGCATGTCTCTGCTTGCTTTTCTCTAGTTCGCAATTTTGCGTGAGAGTGGAATTTTATTATTTAAAAAAATCGGAGTATATTTCTTAGGGAATGAAACATAAAATATACCATATAATCCCAAAATCTTTTGTTAATGCTTTATTGTGTAATTGTGTTTATTTTGCAAGCTTTACTTTGAGGACTACGTTTGTCCTCAATTGACATGAATGAGATTGCTGCCAAGGTGATGCACGGAATCCTTTTGCATCTCTGCATAGGTAAACACATCCTTCACATGGGTGTGCACCGTAGTACACCCGGGTGGACAAGAGCATATAATACAAAGTATTAGACAACGGAGATCATGGTTCCCTGCATGGTCCCTGCTATATACAAGAAATCTTTGTGTATACATACCCAGAACATAGTGCAGGGGAAGATAAAGAGTACTGATAAGTACCAGAAAACCCTGAATCAGAGCAGTAATGTTTATGATACATCTATATACCATAAAACAATAAAAATAGAACATTGAGCATTGGGTGCAGCATTCCACATACAACGTTAACATGTAATAAATCTCTATCTTCCGTGTTTAGTGGTAATTCAGTATTGTACCACGTTGGCCATCAATTAATGCAGAAAGTATGGAGTTTAGGGAATACCCTTTATTAGCTAACATATTTTAAATATGCATACTTCTGTGATGCCTTAGAACCCTTCTTTAGGTTTTCTACAATATAAAGCCTGACAAAAAGGGATCCGAGCCATCCCAGAAGTTTTCATCTTCAATAATCTAAAGCAGACCCTCACCATCTTCAAATGACCTTCTATAATTTTCTGCATCCCTTCCCCATTACACATCTGGGCATTTATTTAATTTAACATAAAGCCCCTAGTTCTGCACTTCCAGCTTTCTTTCCTAGGCAAGAATGATGTACCTTCCCTGCCTGATATTTATGTCATGCATTCCAGGAGGCTTCAGAGCAAATTCCACAATATTGTGCACAACCTGGGCAATCTCCAACATATTACACATTCTGCAAGTCATCAGGGGGGTTGGGTGCAAGGACCATGAAGAGGCAGCGAGCTGATGGCATAAGAAAAGAAGATGGTGGCGTGGGAGCACCACTGCAGCAACAGAGCAATGGATTACACGAGACAACTCCAAATTCATTAAGACTTGTGAAAAGGTTTTTAGAAGACAAGCAGAACCAATTGTCTACAAATACTCCCCTCTCCACCAACAACCACAATGTCTCTCGTTGGCGTCTCCCCCCCCCCACCTTTTTCATGTGCCAGGTCTTCAATCGTTATGGACTGGCACTGAATAACATAACTCCTGTGCACACACAGGAGGTCATTTAACCTGGCACACAAGCTCCAGGCCAAGAATGTAACATGGGCTGAGAATTTCAAACAAGAATGCAAACAGGAGGTAAGTTTGTCACAATTTTATGTTTTGGACCTTTAATCCACTTAAGGTTAGTCAATAAGGGGTATCACCTAAAACTCCAAGCTTTCTTTGCAGCCTTTAGGAAGTCTGTCCCTAATTTCTGCACACATTAGGCTTTATACATCCACCATACATACACATTTAGGCTGCACACACTGCTAGTAACACTGACACGCCTCAGCTCCAGAGCAGTGACTCAGAAAAGAGAAATGTGAGACAGGAGGAGGGAGTAACGCCTGAGGGAATCCCTGTGTCACACACCCAAAATAAATCCACACAGAGCACGCCTTCCAATACCCACACCACTACGCCCAACAAAGCCCCTACAGTCTAAACTATTGTTCATGCAGAACACCAAACCTGAAGGGTAACTTTTAACATGTGTCAGCAATCTCCGTATAAACAGTAGCAGGTCACCTACAGAAACAAGTGCCTCTCCATAGGTCTCTACATTCTCAGTCCTCCACCTACAACTACAGATCTTTGTACTCATGCAATTTTCTGTATCTCCTATAAAATCAATACATTTTCCACTGCTGCAAGGTTAACTAAAAAGAGAGAGAGAGAGGGGGAAAAAAAGGTTATAAAAGAGGAAACAGCCCACTGCTCCCAGGCTCAGCACATGGGATCTTTTCACAAATCTACATCTGGAAATCTCAGAATGTCAGTTCACATAAACTGGCACATAGTGACAGAGGTAAGTAATATTAAAGTGCATTAAGAGAGAAGTGTGGCCAAAGCTTTTGTGGTCATACATTTCTTCTGAGTCACAGGACTGCACTCATTTCTATCCTCCTGTGACCCACATTCAACCGACAGTGGACTAAAAGGCCACTGTCAGCTGACATCACAGAGCAGGTTCAGGCTCTGGAAGGATCCCGACTTTAAGGTCGGGATTCACCCAGATGCCTGACTGGCAGCGGGCTCAGCATCTCAGCATGCTTCTGAAAACCTGTGCCAGCCGCTCCCACTGACTGCAGGCAGGAGAGAGCTCTCAACAACACCTGGCATGCCTGAGAACTATGACTTCACCCATAGGCTTACTATGGCCCATCTGTTGTCGGCGCTCCCTTTGCTCCCCTGAAGCGGTCGCTAGCTGACAGAGGGAAGCTGGATCACGTCACTGGATCACGTCACTGGATCGGAATGGCCTGACAACAGTTCTTCACAAATCCTGTAGTTGATTACTTTTAATAAAAAGGATATTTACCTGTCCAGGGATCCAGCACCGTCCTCACCCGGGCTAGTTGTTCACTAGTCTTCAGGTTCCTGGCATCGGCATCTCTAGTGTGAGAAGTTGTCTGTGACAATTTGCAACTTCACAGCTGGCTGCCTATTGGACCTGTACAACCTGTGCTGCACTTTGTAAATGGTCCCGCAGCCTTCTGGAACCTGTGACATGTCCCAGAAAGCTGCGAGTGAAAGGAGAGGGTGGGTGGAGAAAGTGGGAGCAGATACCTGTGAAAACTAGGTACCTACTCCCTCCCCCCAAAAAAAGGATATGCCACATGTCGTAGAGGGGGATGGAGGGAGGGTTGACTTAAAGCAGAACTTCCCTTTTTAGGGGAAGTTCCACTTTAGTGTATACAGATCTATTCCATATTCTTCCATGAGTTAGTTAGTATAGGTTTTAGGAGGTAGGGGGCAGTTTTACCATTAGTTAGGTATATCACCGAAAACAAAAACATCCAATTCCGAGAAATCATAAACCAGTCATATATATCATGCTACATACGCAGTTCTTGGCTGTGTTTAAGGCCCCATGTACACGGGACACTTCTGAACAATGGAACTGACTGCTGGAAAACGTAAGTTAAAAAAAGTCTGTTTAGATGCGTTTGCATAACACGTTTATGCGCGTTTGCGTTTAGAAGCGGTTTTTAAAGATAAGCACAGGAGAACCTCCTAAATGCCCAGAATGCACTGAAAAGGGGTAAATTATTAACTATTTCAGACTGTGTCAGAGAAATACAGAGTAGAAGCAGAGACAGCAGTATGTGTTGAGATAATTAGGTGTGAGTTGCTCATTAACATTTCTTTTGTTTCCAAGGGTGGGAAAGGTGGCTGGTGGAGTGAGTCATTAAGGCCACCTGGCAGTTGGTCTTCATGAGGAATTTGAGGTGTGAATGGTCATTAACATATCTTTTGTTTCCAAGGGTGGGAGAGGTCTGAAGTGTGAATTGGTCCTTACAATGTGTGACCAGCTTGGTAGGAACATCCTGTGTCCAGTGTTTTGTCCATCTGAATACCCCGAAAACACTTTGCATGCATTTTTCATGATGAAAAAAAAATCTGGACAGCATTGGGAACTGGAAGAGTTAAAATAAAATCAAAAAGCAAATGCTTATAAACGCGATTTGCCGCGTTTACAAGCGTTTGGAACGCTGATAAAATCGACTGCTGAACACAAGTTTTCTGTGTTCAAAAAAAAGACTGTAAACTCAAATGCCTGTAAACGAAGATGTGTACATGGACACATAGGAAAACATTAGAGTGAGTTCAGGGGCTGCTGAAAAATGCTGAAACGCGAGTTTATCAGCTGCAGTGTACATGAACTCTAAAAATGTCTGACACATATTCCATGGTGCAGCCTCTTACTTTGTGAATTGCTACAAAGTTAAAATATCATAGCATGATCACTGGGGAGATTTATTTGTGTACACAGGGGCAGCCATATTTTTACATTACATACACAGACTCTAATATCTGCTCTGCAGTGCAACACAATTGCTATGTTTTAGTGCTGCTTTGTATGGACCCTTTCACAAGGGCGTTCCGTCAGTCTGTTTTTCAACTGGACAGCAATTAATTTCTATGGACAAACTAATGTAAACAGATTATCATCTGGTTGCATCCGTGCCCATGCGGTTCCATTATTTTAAGCGGAACAGCCAATGTCCAGATTCATTGAAACGGCATAGAAAAGATGTAAATGGATGTTGTCCATTTACATCTGTTTCGCTTTTAGGCAAGAAACATTTGTTTATACAATTGTCATCTCTGATTGGTTTCTGCAACAAACTAAGAAAAAAGGATGCACAAATGGATGCAGACTGAACTGATGCGCAAACTTGAATAAACTGAACGGAATTGCACTGAAAACTGATATAAAACTGATGTAAACTAAAATTATTTCCTTTGAAAAAAACGTGACTGACTGCATGACACCCATGTGAAAGGGGCCTAAGGACCGTTTGGACCATCCATCACACTGTATGGAGCGGAAGATGTAAACGGACATGGGTCAGTTTACACCTGTCTGCATCCGATCTGCTAAAAATAGACAGATAGGGGATTCATTTCCCATCCATCTAGTGGATTGGACGACAGTCGAACGCAAACAGACAGGTGGTCCGTTTACATTCAATCGCCTATAGAGGAAAGCCAGCTGTATCTGATCTGCATAAGCAGAGCAGACACAGGCCTATCACCCGCCTGCTCAGTGGAGATCAGAGGACAGATCACGCGCTGAATAGGTGGATCTACTCGTGGAATCTGCCTGTGTAAAAGTGACCTTAGTCTGAGATGGACAGCTTATGTACCCTCTTTGTGCCTTAAATGTTATTTCAAAAGTTGTTAAAATGAGTTTCCACAAAGCCACTGAGCATTCCCATTCATGGCTAATCTCTAAATCTCAGCAAAAAAAAAATACAAGAGGAATCTTATAAAATATTAAGTCATATAAAAAATTACTTTTAGGCCAACACTTGTGGTACTAAAGCGGTATTAAACTCTTAATAAAACTTGTTTAACCTGGCCCCAATCAGGTTTATGTGATCATTTCCTAGAATGCATTAGCACATTATGACAGGCTTACCTGTCAAAGGAAGCCCTCCAGCATTGTGCTGTCACCACTCCCATCATTGCCTACTTTTTCTTCTGGTTCTGTCGCTTTGGCCGCTTGAATGGCCAATGCAGGATGATGCCACTCCTGTGCACGTGCACACACCCATGAGTCACATAACCACTGCACAGATTGGGTACTATAAATGAATTCTAAGCATGTACGGCTCAGTGTGCATGGCAGCTTACAAGCAGGGGGAAGCATTTATTATTATACAGGATTTATATAGCACCAACAGTTTGCTCAGCGCTTTTATGACAGAAGAGACCGATAGGGTCTCTTCTATTATAAAACCTTATTAAAACGTGGGTTTAATACCACTTTGATAAACTCAAAAAATTTGTTTGCATATATTCCCTATGCTTTCCTCTTACGTTTATTCCATCTATTGTGAGGCTATTAATCTTTTGCTTTTGGGTTTTTCTAATGCTTTCGGCTTGTGTTATGCATTATTTTTAATAAATCATATTTAAAGTGTTACTAAACCCAGGATCCTACACTCACTATCTTGTCTCCCACAGTACCAGAACATGGAAATGCAATTACTTTAGTAATAATAAACTAGTAAATACCTTTTCTCATCAGCAATTAGAGCAGACTTGTGACTTCTATCAGTGTCCAGCTGAGCACTGGTTAAAGCTTGTAGGAGTTTTCATTCTTCTCTCACTGCCCTATAAGATTGCATAATCCCTGACCCTCTATCTGGACAGTGCTGATTGGCCCTGTGCTGATCACATGCACCCTCCCAAAGAAAAAGAAAAAACTCTCTAGCAGTATACACCAAACTGAGCATGTGCAGAGTGTCCGAGAGGCTGTGTTCTATCAGGAGATGAAATGGGGAACATGGAAGAAGGGGGGGGGGATCAGAGAAGACAGGATCAAAAATCCTTTTTACACAATGCAGAGGATTAATCCCTTAAGTTCCACAGTGAGTATAACAGGCATGCTTTACTGCATGTACAGACTGATTTTACTGTTGTGGGTTTAGTAACACTTTACTAAGTAATCCACATTTACTTGCAAACCTGCTACTTTATAATCTTTTTTGAGAGTTGCACTTTCCAAGCAGCACAGTGAACATAAGTAATTAAAGTGGTAGATACTATAGATTTATACACCTATAGTACTTTCTTTCTTTATACAGTTGTGTTATATTTATTGATTTTAGCAGTAGAGTGTCTATATTGATTATAGCTATACAGTTTCCCATCAACAAAGATAGATACACAGTAGATCTGATTCCTAAATGGTGATATCTCTGTCCATAAAAATAAATATAATAAAAATAAATATAATAATAATAATAATAATAATAAATAATGCTTTGGTTTTACTCCTTACCGAGAGCCCCTTGGCAGATGTCTGTCCTTGTAGCACCATCCACTATAAACTGAGGATTAGACACAAGTTGCTGTAAACAATAAAAAGAAGAAGAATTAGCACAATGAGAATAAAATAACTTAAAATATGATTGTATGTATGTGCATATTGTAGCTGTGATTAACCAGGCAAAGTAAAGACGTTAAAGCAAATGCTATATTTAATCACCTGCTATGCCATATGTTCAACCTTCACTGAACCTTGAATGCACTAAGGGCTCAATCACATGGGTGCCGACAGCCAGGTACCATGAAAAACTAGAGTATTTCTGTATTGGCAGTCACAGGTGTCTTATAGAGTGGTCTGTACAAATCAACGACAGGCTGTGATTAAATACTGGTAACTGCACATCCGAGTGTTTACTTTCGTACAGGGATGGATGAGCGGTCCTGTACGCAAATGTCTGTGTCCAGGGGTGCACTCCTGTCCCTGTACACAAGTAAATGCTTACATGTGTGGTTACCAGTGTACAGTCGGAAATCATTGATTTGTCCAAACAGCTAAATGCAAACATCTGTGACTGCCGGGCCAAAAAATAGGCTTGTTTTTCACAGTATACGGCTCTCCGTGTGAATCAGCCCTTAAATGTAAACCTATCTTTGAAAACATTCTAACTAGACTTCTGTTTGTACATAATGGACTTTTTTTTTTTCAACCTATGTTACTACTTAACTTACATGTTACCAATTCTCTTTTTCACATATATCTTTTTGCTGTTATAGAAGTCAATGAATATATGAAGTATACTTTGTCTGAACACAATGAGCATTTTTTTCACGCTATGTAAAATTTGTTACCAATTTTCTTTTTTTGCGTATCTTTTTCCTGTTATTGACATGAACGACTATATGAAATATATGAATACGACATATAAATGAGACAAATGATATGAGTCACAAGTATATCCTCGTAAAAACAACACTTTGCTTATCATAGCCATAACAATTTGCTTAAAATAATACCAATAATGAAACACATAGTAATAAAAAGGTCTAAATAAATAAAAATTCTATGGAGTATCTTCCACAACTGTAGTAGAGTGAAAAAGGATAAAGTCCACCACATAGATCTTTTTTAGGGAAAGTCTCTATAATTCATATAGTTCCGCTCCAGCACATTCCTTAAGTGACAATCTCCCCATCAGACTACACACTCACCAAAACATGGTGTTAATTAGGCACAATATCCTCCTCTTGGTCCCCCAATCGCCACCACAAATAATGGGTCCAATCAGTCCAGTTCACAAATCTTTTCCAGCCAGATTGCACAGCAGTCAGTAAACTTCTGTTCTCTGCCCAATGTTCAGGAAGCAGCACATGGTCAATGGCTTCAGCTCATCTTTGAATCTCCCGACTTCGTATCAACTGACTGCTGTGTGATCTGGCTGGAAAAGATAGTTGTACCTAATTAACACCATGATTTGGTATGTAGTCTGATGGGGAGATTGTCACCTAAGGAACACGGTGGTGTTGGAGTGGATCTACAGTTGTGTTCAAAATAATAGCAGTGTGTTGAAAAAAGTGAATAAAGCTCAAAATCCTTCTAATAGCTTTTATTTCCATACACACAAATGCATTGGGAACACTACACATTCTATTCCAAATAAAAAAACATGAAGAAAAATATATCAAATTTGTGTTGTTCCTCTAAAAAAAAAGTGACTATTAGACTGTTCAAAAAAATAGCAGTGTTTGTATTCTTCTTTACAAACTCAAACATTCACTATAGAAACTGAAAAATGTTTGAAGATTTTGCTTTCCTTTGAATCAATTAATATTTAGTTGTATAAGCACTGTTTCTGAGAACTGCTGTACATCTGTGTTCATGGAGTCAACCAACTACTGGCACCTGTGAACAGGTATTCCAGCCCAGGATGATTGGACTACATTCCACAGTTCTTCTCTATTTCTTGGTTTTGCCTCAGAAACTGCATTTTTGATGTCACCCCACAAGTTTTCTATTGGATTAAGATCCGGGGATTGGGCTGGCCACTCCATAACGTCAATCTTGTTGGTCTGGAACCAAGATGTTGCACGTTTACTGATGTGTTTGGGGTCGTCTTGTTGGAACACCCATTTCAAGGGCATTTCGTCTTCAGCATAAGGCAGCATGACCTCTTCAAGTATTCTAATGTATTCAATCTGATCCATGATCCCTGGTATGCGATAAATAGGCCCAACACCATAGTATGAGAAACATCCCCATATCATGATGCTTGCGCAACCATGCTTCACTGTCTTCACAGTGTACTGTGGCTTGAATTCAGTGTTTGGGGGTCGTCTGACAAACTGTCTCCGGCCACTAGACCCAAAGAGAACAATCTTACTTTCATCAGTCCACAAAATGTTGCGCCATTTCTCTTTAGGCCAGTCAATGTGCTCTTTGGCAAATTGTAACCTCTTCAGCAGGTCTTTTTTTCAACAGTGGGACTTTGCGGGGGCTTCTTGCAGATAGCTTGGCTTCACATAGGCGTCTTCAAAGTGTAACAGTACTCACAGGTAACTTTAGACCTTCTTTGATCTTCCTGAAGCTGATTGTTGGCTGAGTCCTTGCCATTTTGGCTATTCTTCTATCCATTCGAATGGTAGTTTTTCGCTTTCTTCCACGTCTTTTAGGTTTTGGTTGCCATTTTAAATCATTTGCGATCATTTTAGCTGAGCAGCCTATCATTTTCTGCACTTCTTTATATGTTTTCCCCTCTCCAATCAACTTTTTAATCAAGGTACACTGTTCTTCTGAACAATGTCTGGAACGACCCATTTTCCTCAGAATTTCAGAGAGAAATGCACTGTAACCAGCATGTACAACATTTGCTGCCTTCCTTCCTTAAATAAGGGCAATAATTGCCACCTGTTTTTCAAAGAATGAATGACCTCACTAATAGAACTCCACACTGCTATTATTTTGAACATGCCCCTTTCAATTAGTGATTCAATTACACAGAATAACCAGCATGCATGTCATGACTGTTGGGTCTGTTGGATTTCTATTACTCTACTACACCTGCTAGTAAATTATTTGCCATGTAGAAATATCATTTCTACCAAAAACAGTGATTGATCAGGTTAGTGATGTCTGACTGCTATTATTTTCAACACAACTATATATGAATTATAGAGACTTTCCCTAAAAAAAGATCTATGTAGTGGACTTTATCCTTTTTCACTCTACTACACTTTGGTGGAAGATACTTCATATAACATTTATTGATTTAGACCTTTTTATTACTATGGGTTTCATTATTGGTAGAATTTTAAGCAAATTATTATGGCTACAATAGGTAAAGTGCTGTTTTTATGAGGATATACTTGTGACTCATAGAATTTGTCTTGTTTGTTTATTGAAAACAGCAACTCATTGGGTTAATATCTCATAGCCTTGATTCAGCAGTACGTAAGCGTGTAGTTTCCACTCAGAGAGTGATAAGTTGTTTAGGATATATAGATGATCTACAGATTCAACATGGATTACCATAACATTTTCATTAACAAAGATGTGTACATACACGTATGAAGGACATTTGATAGACTTTGCAAAAGTGTCTACAATTCACATATAAAGATTGTAATAATAAAAAATGTATCTATTGGCCATCTGTATGATGGCCAATATGAAGATTGAGGTTAAAAGGGTAAAAAGAAAGTAGGCAATAAGAGTGGGCAGTAAGGGGATGTCGGTGCAGGGAAGCCAAGAAGGTATGGGTATGGGGAGTGTGGGAGAGACAAAGAAAAGTGGAGGGGGTGGAAAGGTAGATTTTCTGAATGCAAAAAACCCTGCTGGAGTCGCCTTCTCCATAGGCACAGTTTATCCAGCAGAGTGCCTAGACTGAATGGTTTTTCGCAGAGAGAGAGGGTGTGATTGGTTGAGAGAAGCAGGTGAAACAAACAATCTGTTTGTAGTCTTAACAGATTCTGAATTTGATCCAGCAGTCCCATGTGTGAACAACATGGTACATCATAAATCCAAAATATTAATGACTATTTGATTGCTTTCATCAAATATGACAACTGACTCACAAATCTTGAACAACATGCAATTACTTCCTTAGCTGTGCAGTATCTTCCTTCTGGGAAATGAATCCACTCATATATTATAAACACACTTATGCAATAGTAGGTAGGATGCTGCTTTACATAGAACGACAGTTCTTGTTCATTTACAAATCTCTGATGGGAAAACAAAGATTTGGCAGTGTGCAGTTACTACATGTTCCAACGTCTCTTCTCCATCATCTCTGATCATATAGATGTCTGTAGATGTATATTAACCAAAGCAAAAAAAGTCTCCTCTTCCACTGACTATATTTACATAATGAACTAAAGTAGTATGGTCGCAGACAAAGGATTTCCCAGCAACACTTACCAGCCAGCCTGCAAAACAACCAATTTGGCCCTGTCTAACAGTTTGTGTTAAAAACAGAGGGTTTTGTATGCACACATTTGCAAATACATGCGTAAGCCACAGTCCCGCATCAAGGGTCCTCTGTATACTGTGGACCTAACTCTATAATTTCCAGAGCCTCCATAGTAGGAGTACATATATTAATGGATAGGTTAAGGTTCAGGTATGCCTAGAGGAGCCCATCCCTCCTTAAAAGGTAGAGGGACACACGTGACGGCCAGCTATAGCAAAATTACAGTAAAGGCACCCAGTGCATCTCTGCATCCAAATTAGCCAATGCCACGAAAAAAAAAAAGAATGGGCTCCTCCAGCCACACCTGCCTTTAACCTATCCATTGATATGTGTGCTCCTACTATGAAGGCTCTGGAGATTTCAGAGTTAGGTCCACAGTATACAGAGGACCCTTTACACAGGACTGGGGCTTTTGCATGTGTTTGCATTAAAAACAGAGGGTTTAGTTTGGCCACATTTGTAAACTGTTAGACAGGGCAAAATTGGAGGTTTTGCAGGCTGGCAGGTAAGTGTTGCTAGGAAATCCTTGGTTTGTTTGCGATGTGCATTGCCCTTCCATGTGAACCTGCCAAGACTGGTTATAGATTGGGACGGTTGCCATTTTTTTTTGTAAAGTAGTGTGGTGGCTGTTTCACATGACAGCAAAAGGAACATATGTATTAATTATTTCATTTGGCTGTTTTGGGCACCCATTCCTCTTATTTTTGTTTTGGTATACCAATCTCTGTGCTTTCAAATTAAAAGAAAAAAAGTTGTCTTCAGAAATGTTAAATAAGTTTATTTGTGTTAAAACACGGATACTACATGTAGAAAACGGTTGAGGTACCACCCAAAACCACAGTGTGGCTAATGCACAATCATCGAAGCTGCAGGCTATATCTAGATCTTGTGTATGACCTTACTTGACATGCTTTAACTTATCACAACAGAGACAAATAATGTTATTTTTTACCAGTTTTTTCAATCAACGGGACAGAGGCCTAGAATTAGTAGAATTCACAAGTATGTGTTTTGAGGATAGAGGGATTTAAAAAAAAAAAAAAGTATGAAGTTCTGCTTTAAGGACTTGTTTACATGGGCATTTGTTTCAAGTCAGAACTGCTTTTCTCCGAATACAGGTTAATAAGAATGAAAATGCAGCTTGAAAAGGCTTGATGTCAGAGACACCTATGAAGGAACCAAGTTCTCAGGTGTGTCTCAAACAGATCTTCAATATTACCTAAATGCACCTGGAAGCATGCTGGAATCACCCATGTACAGGAGCCCTAAACATACCACTGTCAGTTTTAAGCCCACAGTATCTGATGAATAAAAATGATGCAGCAATCTTTTATGCCACTAGAGAAAATCAAGTTGAATGGCAGATATTAACTTTCTGCAGTGGCAATAGCTGCGGCAGGCCAGAAAAATAGCAAGGGCTATAATATCCAGCCTCAATGAAAGTTTAAATATTAAAGAAAGTAAAGCCATAATTAAAGTAGCATACACCTCATGAAACTTAACTTTTTCTTTACATTGTACTGTAGATAAATAAATGCCTGAAGTTCCATTTTAAAATAAGGTTAAATAAAGCATGCAAAAAAAAACAAAAAAACACACCTTTCGTTATTGAGAAGGACCGCCTCAAAGTGGCAAGAACTGTTTCAGGAGGGTGGCCTGCACACTTTGTCAGCTTGTGATTTAATTTAAATCAAGCAGTATATATACAGTACAAACACACATACAGGTTCCATGCACACCAGAAATTTTTTAAGCTCAAAAAACGCTGGAAATAGGGTTTTTTAGTAGCGCTTAAAAGCATTAGAATTGTATTAGCATTTTTACAGTACATGTAGAGGAAACAAAAGCTGAAAAAAAAGCTGTTAGGAGCATTTAGCATTTTTTTTCTGCTGAAAAAACGTTCCAAAAAAACTGTACAAAAAAAATTTTGATCCTTGATGCTGAAACTCAAAAAATGATAATAGTAGTAGTAGTTATCAGTAGTGCGCATGGGCACATAGGATAACACTATTTAGCTTCTAAGAGCAGAAAAAAATGCTAATAGCTTCTAGGAGCTTAACAAATGCTAGTGTGCATGAAACCATAAAAATTGAAAGGACAAACGTGTTACAACTAGCAGTAAAGTTTAACAGAGATCATACATTATTCATAAACTAAGCCAAGGGAGAAACCACTTGCTAAAAGCTGTATTATGTAAAACGTGTAAATTACCAAGCCAGTCAATTTCCCAGTGCGTCCAAAAATAAATGTATTAAAACACAAAATGAATTTAAACATACTTGAGATAAACATTGGTCTATAACCAGACAGAAAGATTAAAACATAACAAAAACACACATCCATCTTTTGAAAATAGTATTTGAGTTAATGGTGACACTTTGTGGATCGAGCCACCCAGTGTTTTTCTATAGGGGATTCCAGTGGTGATATTCCCAATCATAGTTCCTAGTTCTGTCCCCACCCATGTCTTAATTATGGATGTTTCTCCCCACAGTAGGTTGTTTTTACTTCTCCTGATGCTTTCTTTGCACATGAAATAAAATAAAAATCTAACAAGGAAAGAAGGGTTCCCACCTGAGAATTTGAGTGCCAAGATCTCACTAAAAGGAGTTACTGAGAAAATTAAAACATTAGGTGGTTTAAATCTCAAATCTTGCCAAAGAAAAGATGTTTTCTCCTACTGTATGAGACATACAACAATACATGCAAAAGCATGGAAAATGACACGGCTTGGGTGGGGCACTTAGAGGAGTGTGTGAACAGAAGCAATCTAACATCAGTACGGTGGTTATTTTCTTGTTAACAACTTTCATATTCACAAATCTGTTTGCGTAAGCTGCCCTCAGTTCTGCATCAAAAACTGTCCAAAAGACAAAAGTGAGCCAATAGTGTATGTATAGCCTTTTTTTTTTTAGTTTTGAACAGAGTGAGGAAACACTGAAAACCCCTTTTGCGTTGTTTTTAGTACAACAGGCTGATATGGTAAATATCTAGCTTGCTGGTGCCCAAGCTTTGGCCTTTTGGTTCTTGCTATACAGTCTTTTGTAGATTTCAGCTGTGAGAATGTGAGTGCTGATTTGTAAAGGTCCTCTAATGACAGTGTTCAGCAGTAACACTTCCCTTGCTGAACACACATGCAGAATGTCCACAGTCTCTAACCAACTCTTACAGTGAGTTGGCAGTCTGACAGTCTTCTGAAGTATTACATATACTGAATATTATGCCCAATCCTTTAGTAATGTCAGGGGTAGTGGATGAAGTCCCCATATACCTCATCAGTTAACCAGATCACGCTGCAATAAAAAGGGGCAGAACAACTGACTGTCCTCCAGGGAAGAAAATTCTGCTGTCCTCAGAGAGAGGAATATAAAAAGGAAGGTTGCTCTGGATGGAATGTCATACAGTATTAATGGTATGGGAGGGTAGACATGTTAAACCAGTCATAACCGGTCCAACAAATGTGTGAATTCACCCCCTGAAGGCTCCTAACCCAGCACACTGCTTTATACAAGTTGAGCCATCAGCATGCAGCTCCTAACCCTGAAGGTATACAGTGTGTGGTTTCAATAATAAGGGTTTATGCAGTGCTATATCAATACGTATTTTATATATTTTAGACTTCAGTTTAACAGTGATTTTCCAGTCTTGCATTTTATATTCACGGAAATAATTTTAAAATTCTTGTTTGACATTTTAGATTGACAACATATTTTTTTACTATTACTCGTTGTATACCTGACATTCTAGAGAACTGTTGATATGAAAAATGTTGTAAAGTGTGTTTCCCCATGAAGTGTTAACAGAAAAGAGACACAAAATTTGTTATAAAGAATGTACAGATAAAAGGGGAATGCCATATGGCCGTATCTGTGAAAACAATATACAGGCCCAAGGTTAGGGTGGCAAATTTGGAGAGGATTCTTTTTTTCACAGATGTATGTAATTTTGTATTCTGTACAATATAGAATTGGTAAGCTGCAATTTTTGTTTTTTGGGTTTAATACTTATAATGTTTTAAAAGCCATGTGTCTGTGTATCATTTGTAATTGTATACTGTATGTACAGTGAAGGAAATAAGTATTTCATCCAATGCTGATTTTTAATGTTTGCCCACTCACAAAGAAATGATCAGTCTAAAAATCAAATGGTTGGTGTATTGTAACACTGAGAGACAGAATAGCAATGAAAAATTCAAAAGAAATGCATGTCTAACAAATTATGCTCTGATTTGCATGTTCATGAGGGAAATAAGTATTTGATCCCCTATTGTTCAGCAGGATTTCTGGCTACCAGGTGTCTTTCATACAGGTAACAAGCTGAGATTAGAAGCAGTCTCTTAAAGGGAGTGCTGTTAATCTCATTTTGTTACCTGTAAAAAAAAAAGACACCTGTCCACAGGAGCAATCAAACAATCAGATTCCAAATTCTCCACCACGGCGAAGACCAAAGAGCTGTCCAAGGATGTCAGGAACAAGATTGTAGACCTACACAAGGCTGGACTGGGCTACCAAACTATCATCAATCAGCTTGGTGAGAAGGTGACAACAGTTGGTTCAATCATTCGCAAATCGAAGAAACACAAAACAACTGTCAGTCTCCCTAGATCTGGTGCACCATGCACGATCTCACCTCGTGGAGTGTCAATGATCATGAGAACAGTGAGGAATCATCCCAGAACTACATGTGAGGATCTTGTCAATGATCTCCAGGTAGCTGGGATCACAGTCACCAAGAAAACAATTGGTAACACACTACGCCGACAAGGATTGAAATCCTGCAGTGCCCGCAAGGTCCCTCTGCTCAAAAAAGCACATTTACAGGCCCATCTGAAGTTTGCCACTGAACCTTTGAATGATGCAGAGGAGGACTGGTTGAAAGTGTTGTGGTCAGATGAGACCAAAATTGTGCTCTTTGGCATCAACTCAACTTGTCATGTTTGGAGGAGGAATACTGCCGATGACCCCAAGAACACCATCCCAACTGTCAAACATGGTGGTGGAAACATTCTGCTTTGGGGGTGTTTTTCTGCTAAGGGGACAGGACAACTGCACCACATCAAAGGGACGATGGACGCGACAATGTACCGTCAAATCTTGGGTGAGAACCTTCTTCCCTCAGCCAGGGCATTGAAAATGGGTCGAGGATGGATGTTCCAGCATAACAATGACCCAAAACACACGGCCAAGGCAACAAAGGAGTGGCTCAAGAAGAAGCACATTAAGGTCCTGGAGTGGCTTAGCCAGTCTCCAGACCTTAATCCGATTGAAAATCTGTGGAGGGAGCTGAAAGTTCGAGTTGCCAAACGTCAGCCACCAAACCTTAATGACTTGGAGAGGATCTGCCAAGAGGAGTGGACCAAAATCCCTCCTGAGATGTGTGTAAACCTGGTGGCCAACTACAGGAAACATCTGACCTTTGTGATTGCCAACAAGGGATTTGCCACCAAGTACTAAGTCATGTTTTGTGAAGGGGATCAAATACTTATTTCCCTCACTAACATGCAAATCAGTGCATAATTTGTTAGACATGCATTTATTTTGCATTTTTTGTTGCTATTCTGTCTCTCAGTGTTACAACACACCTACCATTCAGTTTTTAGACTGATCCCTTCTTTGTAAGTTGGCAAGCATTCAAAATCAGCAGGGGATCAAATACTTCTTTCCTTCACTGTACATGGGGGCAGCCATATTTGCTTACTACATATGTCAACTCTGCTTCCAGATTTACAGTTCTACTCAATGATTTTCATCTACTAAAATTTTGATTTGCATAATATAAGTGCATACATTATGTCACTTTTTGAAAACAACAGTGGTGCCCCCAAATCTGCATCCTCGCCCTTTCCAAATGCTCTCCTTTATGTAAACCATGCAACA
Source organism: Staurois parvus (assembly GCF_062004578.1). Taxonomy (NCBI): domain Eukaryota; kingdom Metazoa; phylum Chordata; class Amphibia; order Anura; family Ranidae; genus Staurois; species Staurois parvus. Next base: position 506,650 of record NW_028318785.1, read on the forward strand.
CAACAGGCTATACAGCACTGTAATATGCAAAATTGTAGGTTATGTATAAAGGTGCTGACTAAGCTTTTATCTTGACCTTAATAACTAGGTTCAAGTTATATCAATTACTAGCTGTGACTGTCACAAGAAAGTCATAGGTGTCTGACTTGTAGGCCATGATTGATAGCCTGGATTCACTTTCTCTATGCTGTGCATGAGGCAACATGGTGGTGCTCAATAACTGTATATCTGCTTTTGTACTGGTAAATTAAGAAGGTCAACAGCTGATATGTGGTGGTGGTTTCTGTAAAATATGAGACAATAAGAAAATAAAAGGTGGTAGATGAAGAAGGCAAAGGCAAGGCTGAAATAGATCTGTTCTTTTAGGTGCCAAATTTAGATTTTCCATCTTAACAAAAAAAAAAAAGAAAAACAGCTCATATAAGCTTATTTACACATTACCACAACACTGCAAGCCAAGTTAGGACAAGTAAAACCAGAAAGTGTTTTGGGTGAAGAAGGCAAACCTAGGTGTACTGCTTTGGGTGCCAAAAGTTAAAGGACTACAGGCTCCATGGATGTACTGTATATTACAGGAGAGGGAGGAAGGTAGGGTACTGAAAGGAAAAAGAAATTAATGGATGGGGGCATGGATTTTAAACCAAGAACTCAAAGCCTAAAGTCCCATCATAACTACAAATGTTATTAAGCTGTATTACTGAAATGTCTAGTTCATTGAAACTGCACCTGGTTTGAAGAACTCTAGCAAGCAAGAGCCTTGTTATATCAAAATACACACACACAAAACAAAACACCTTTAGTGACTACTAGCTTAAGAGCTTGAGGAGAGGCATGTACTCTTGATTTGGCATCCTTAACCCTGACTAGTAATTTTTTGAGGTGCAAACTACTCCAAGAGAAAGCAAGCAATATATACAATCCAAAATGCAGTATGTGGATCTAAACAAAATCAATTAAAAGCATGTTGCAACAATCAAATTTAAAACTTCCTGAGGATGGCAGTCACAAACTACTGATGTCCACAATTCATAATTTGTTTCAATGCCTTACCGCTAGCACAAATCACCATTATAGCAATGTATAGTCATAATGTAACACATGTTCTAGTTTAAGCTTAATGGACAGGAATTTAGATATATTTTTCTGCATTTCACAGTCTGATCCACTATACCAGGGGTCTCCAAACTTTCTAAGCAAAGGGCCAGTTTACTGTGCTTCAGGCTTTAGGGAGGCCGGACTGTGGCCAGTGGGAATAGAAAATGCTCCTGTATCAGTGCCATCATTGGTTTTAATGGGTAGAAAAGCTCCCCATTGTTGAAATCAATAAGATGAATACTGCCCCATTGATGGTGTTAGTAGGGCAACTGGTGCTCCATCATTGGTGGAGTAATGCCCCAAGGTCCAGATAAAGGCGGGCAAAGGTTCACATCCGGCCCCCGGGCCGCAGTTTGGAGACCACTGCACTATACCACAAGAAAGGTCTATATACTTGTACGGTTGATCCACAGACAGGCAATGGGGCTGATTTACTAAAAGCAAATAGACTGTGCACTTTGCAAGTGCAGTTGCCCCACAGCTTAGTAAATGAAGGGAAGCTCTGCTAACTTCCATCATCCAATCATGTGCAAGCAAAAATGTTTTTTTAATCTCCTTGCATTAGATTGGGTATTCTTTACTAAGTGAAGCTTCTCATTTACTAAGCTCTGGAGCAACTTCACTTGCAAACTGCAGTCTATTTGCCTTTAGTAAGCCAACCCTAATGTTTCATTATGCCATAACCTTGATCAAACTATGACAAATAGGTAAAACAAATCTGGTACATATTAGCCAAACTAGCAGCATTGTTGTAATATTTACATAGATGTGCCATCACTATACTAGTTGGAACAAGATCTGTTCATAGATACAGACATGGCTCATGGGGCTATTAAATAGGCAGAATGTGACAGATCCTGTTTTTCTTCCTCCTGCTTGCTCTGTCTTGCTCAGATAGACCATCTCAGTTCATTGGGTTTTACTGTCAAAAATTTGGTGGTTAAAGCTTCAGAATTTTTTCTGTCATTTTGGTATGTTCTAAATGGCTCAAAGGTGAAATTTTATATGTACTTGTTTTTCTAATCCACTGTTACTTACAGCAACAGTTTGACACCAAACCCTTTCAATAAAATGAGCTATAGGAGGAAATAGGGGAATTGAAGGGTTCTAGTGACAGCCCACTCTGGTTAATCTCCTAAAAATATATCTGTAATCGTCAATAGCTGTGTCTTAGTATGTACTGCAGGTTGGTGCCAATTCTTTGTTCTTTTATATAGACACGTGAAGGATCAAAAATGTAACAAGTGGCTGCTGTCTCCATTAGGTAAAGACTGCAACACATCTGTGCCATTCTATATACAGTTGCAAGAAAAAGTATGTGAACCCCTTGGGATTACGTGGCGTTTTGCATGAATTGGGCATAAAATGTGCTCTGAACGTCATCTAAGTCACAACAATAGAAGAACAGTGTCTGCTGAACATAATACTACATAAACATTAGATGTTGCCATGGTTTAATTGCACATAACATGTAAACATTCACAGTGCAGGGAGGAAAAAGTATGTGAACGTTTGGACTTAATAACTGGTTGATCCTCCTTTGGCAGCAATAACCTCAACCAAACGTTTCCTGTAGTTGCAGATCAGACCTGCATAACGATCTGGAGTCATTTTGGACCACTCCTCTTCACAAAACTGTTTCAGTGTAGCAATATTCTTGGGATGTCTGGTGTGAATCGCTCTCTTAAGGTCATGCCACAGCATTTCAATCGGGTTGAGGTCAGGACTGACTGGGCCACTCCAGGTGGTGTATTCTGTGCTGTTGCAGCCATTGTTTTGTTGAATTACTTGTATGCTTTGGGTCATTGTCCTGTTGCATCACCCATCCTCTGCGGAGCTTCAGTTGGCGGACAGATGGTCGTACGTTTTCCTGCAAAATGTCTTGATAAACTCTGGAATTCATTTTCCCATCAATGACAACAACCCATCCAGGCCCTGAGGCAGCAAAGCAGCCCCAAACCATGATGCTCCCTCCGCCACGTTTTACAGTGGGGATGAGGTTTTGATGTTGGTGTGCTGTGCCTTTTTTTCTCCACACATAGTGTTGTGTGTTCTTCCCAAACAACTCAATCTTGGTTTCATCTGTCCACAGTATATTTTGCCAGTAGTGCTGTGGAACATCCAGGTGCTCTTTTGCAAACTTCAAACGTGCGGCAATATTATTTTTGGACAGCAATGGCTTCCTCCGTGGTGTCCTCCCATGTACTCCATTCTTTTTAATGTTTTCCTTTTTGTAGATGTGTCAACAAAAATGTTAGCATGTGCCAGAGATTTCTGTAGGCCTTTAGCTGACACTCTGGGATTCTTCTTTACCTCATGCAGCATTCTGCGCTGTGCTCTTGCAGTCATTTTTACAGGACGACCACGCCTAGGGAGAGTAGCAACCGTGCTAAACTTTCTCCATTTGTAGACAGTCTGTCTTACCGTGGACACATGAACATCAAGGCTTTTAAAGATACTTTTGTAACCCTTTCCAGCTTCATGCAAGTCAACAATTCTTGATCGTAGGTCTTCTGAGAGCTCTTTTCTGCGAGGCATGGTTCACATCAGACAGTGCTTCTTGAAACCAGTAAACCCAAAACAGGTGTGTGTTTAAGGGCAGGACAGCTGTCAGCAACACATCCAATATCATCACACTGATTGGAGTCAAGGTTGGCTCACTCCTGGCTCCAATTAGCTCTGGGAGAAGTCATTAAGCTAGGGCCTCACATACTTTTTCCTCCCTGCACTGTGAATGTTAACATGTGATGTGCAATTAAACCATGGCAACATCTAATGTTTGTGTAGTATTATGTTCAGCAGACTGTGTTCTTCTATTGTTGTGACTTAAATGATGTTCAGAGCACATTTTATGCCCAATTCATGCAAAACCCCACGTAATCCCAAGGGGTTCACATACTTTTTCTTGCAACTGTACTATACAAAGGTTGGCAGATAATGCCCCACTCAATGTTCTTGGGAAGATATCGGACCACCTATGGCCACCCTCAGAGTGTGGTGAAGGGCCTCAATTTCATAAATGCTGACTTTGTTGGTCAGGAATCAGACTGAATAAACAGACCACAATGCAGTCATGAGCTTCTGTATTCTGCTTTGAACAATAACCCAACAACTGCATTATTTAGAACCATGGTTCAGCTTTTCTCACCACATGATTTAAATCCTACATAGAATGCATCAGCCTTGGGTTTGTTATGACAAGCCTTCAAGAACTTGCTGGTTTGAGTGAACCAAACAAAATTCCAAATTGCATTAGGACTTTCAAAAAACAGTACATGATTAACTAGGCAAAGTAGGGGATGTATTTAATCAGACAGGTGGCATCAGTAACTAGTAGAGGGGTTCTGAAAGTGGCATGGCAGAGTTCATATTTGCACATAATTTTAGCCACCTATATTCTCCTGATTATCTGCACATGCATGTATAACTGAACTTAAAGTGTTACTAAACCCAGGACCCTGCATTCACTATATCCTGTCTCCCACAGTACACAGAACATGGAAATGTAATTATTTTAGCAAATATAAACTGCTAAATACCTTTTCTCATCAGCAGTTAGATAAGTCCTGTGACTTCTTTCAGTGTCCAGCAGTAAACTGGTTAAAGCTTGTAGGAGGAGTTTTCATTCTCCCCTGATAAGGCTGCATAACCCCTGATCCTCTGTCTGAACAGTGCTGATTGGTCCTGTGCAGATTATGTGTACTCTCCCAAGAAAAAAAATAAAAAAAAAACCTCTCTACAAATACACAACAAACTGATCATGTGCAGCTTGCCCCCAAGGCTCTGTTCTATCAGCAGATGGATGGGGGACAGTAAAAGTAGGGGAGGATCAGAGAAGACATGATCAAAACATCCTATTTACACAGTGCAGAGGATTAACCCCTTAGGTTCCACCGTGAGTATAACAAGCATGCTTTACTGCATATACAGACTGATTTTACTGTTGTGGATTTAGCAACACTTTAACCTCCAATATGTGTTTTTTTAATCACATGGTTAACCTGAAATAGGACAGGTCCACTTCAAGTAGTGTATATACTACCTATGTTGGTGCAAGGATTTTGAGGATAGTTACCCAAAAATATGAGGTTGTATATAAAATTGCAAGGGTGGTTGATATCACTGATTAACCACTTGTCTACCGGGCACTTTCACCCCCTTCTTGCCCAGGTCAATTTTCAGCTTTCAGCGGTGTCACATTTTAAATGACAATTGCGCAATCATGCAACACTGTACTCATTAAATTTTTATCATTTTTTTAGACAGATTGAGCTTTCTTTTGGTGGTATTTAATCACCTCTGGGTTTTAAATTTTTTGCTAAATAAACCAAAACACAACTGATAATTTTGAAAAAAAAAGTTTTTTCTTAGTTTCTGTTATAACATTTTGTAAATAAGCGATTTTTTCACTGATGTGTGCTAATGAGGCTGCAGTGGTGGGCACTGATAGGTAGCACTAATGGGCATTGACAGACATTATCGATGGGCACTGAAAGGCAGAACTCATTTATGGCACTGATAGGTGGCACTGACTGGCACTGATAGGTGGCATTGATGTTCACTGGTAGGCACTGATAGGTGGTATTGATGTGGCACTGATAGGTGGCATTGATGTAGCACGGATAGGTGGCACTGACGGGGCTACACTGTTCATCAGGACACTGATTGGCTGAGGCAGCAGAGGGAGCCATTGGCTCAATCAAAAGAGGGAGGGGGTGGGGCCTTTTAAATGCTGCCTCCTCAATGCGCTTCATATATTTATAGTATAAAAGCAAATTCTAAATACCCTTTGTCTATGTGGTCACAAGACCACAGACTTTCTCCCCTCTGTGTAATGTGTAGCTGGTGGGAGGGAACTTTTTTCCCGCCAGCAATGCCTAGAGCAGAGAACATTGATGGATGACCTTACTGCTTTACAGAGTTAAGTACTGCACAGCACACATGGCTTAATAGGAAAACAAAAAGGGGAAAAAAAAATTTGAAACTGCAATTTATATTTGAAGGGCAATGAAAGGCAATGTGGAGGCAACTTTTTAAAAAGGTAGTATGTGATATAGCCAAAACTTTACATCTTCTAAAAATAAACTTAAAAAACGAATGGAGAATGTAGCTGCTGAACCAACATGGCTACTCTTTGTGCATTGTTAACCATCATTGCCTATCAGTGTAAACCATAAATCATCGCTCTTCTATTATTAGCAAATAGTTTGAATTGCCCGCTGAGCCTAAATAGCCTCATCTACACTGGGTATAAAATATTACAAAAAATAAAAAATACTTGAGCGCATCCTTCTATACCAGGGGTCTCCAAACTTTTCAAACTAAGGGCTAGTATACGGTCCTTTAGACTTTAGGAGGGCCAGTGAGGATAGAAAATGTCCTGGCCCCAACATCAGTGAGAATAAACATGGCCTCAGGGTTGATGGTCAGTAGGAGGAGTAGTGTCCCATCATTGGTATTAGTGGGAAGAATAGTACACCATCATTGGTTCTAGTGGGAACAATAGTACACCATGATTGGTTTCAATGGAAGAAGTGCTGCCCCGTGGTTGGTCTCAGTGGGAGGAATAGTGCCCCAAGGGCCAGATAAAGGGCAGCAAAAGGCCATATCAGACCCTCAGGCCACAGTTTGGAGACCCATGTTCTATACTGTGTACTTGTCTCTATCCAGAGCACCGAAGGCGATTTCGCTCTGCTGCCTTGCACCTCTGTTATCTGCAAAAGTCATTTCTGACAGTTTTTCCAAACTCCAACAGATTATTGGTGAAGGAGGGAGGAGAGCTACAGCACACAGCCTGTGATCAACAGCCATAGCTGTGCATTTTCCTGTGTACTATGAGCAGGGGTGTATTTCCTTTCCCCCAAATCAGAGCCCAGGGCTGTCCTCACTGAGCTATGCAGTGCGAAACTTCAGATCTCAACTCCCTGCTTTTCAGAGCTAAGAGATGCTCTGTAAAATGTGTGTTTTAGAAAGCTGTTGAGAAGAGCATACAGCAGATAAACAGGTACAATTTATGTAGGATGATTTGTTTCATCTCTATGTAACATCTGAGGTTGGTCACTTCACTGGATATACAGTACTTAAGGGTTTTCACTGCAGATGGTAGTATGAAGACTCTTCTTATATAGGTTTTACCGGTAATATAATGATGAAGATGTCATTCTTGGGCCATTGTTGCATTGTATGGCTATTGTAAAAAAGCACTAAAAGACCACAGTGAAGCTTTTGTAATGAAGAGATCACTTGGTGCCTGGGCAGCCATTCACCAGGCCTGAGGGTGGTCACGTGGGAGAGCATGCAAAGTTCTCTGTATGTTTCGATTTGTAAGTCAAAACGTACTCAGGTATGTTGGGTAGCTTAGTAGTGGATCGGAAAGGAAGGGCATATTGTGGGGGACAGGGAAGCTGGTCAGAGTTGATGGGAAGATGGATGGAGTCAAATACAGGGCAATCTTAGAAGTAAACCTATTTGAGTCTGCAAAAGACTTGAGACTGGGGTGGAGGTTCACCTTCCAGCAGGACAACCCTAAACATAAAGCCAGAGGTACAATGGAATGGTTTAGATCAAAGCATATTCATGTGTTAGAATGGACCAGTCAAAGTCCAGACATACTGTAAATCCAATTGAGAATCTGTGGCAAGACTTGAAAATTGCTGTTCACAGATGCTCTCCATCCAATCTGACAGAGCTTGAGCTATTCTGCAAAGAAGAATGGGCAAAAATTTCACTTTCTAAATGTGCAAAGCTGGTAGAGACATACCGAAAAAGACTTGCAACTGTAGTTACAGCGAAAGGTGGTTCTACAAAGTATTGACTCAGGGGGCTGAATACAAATGCACGCCACACTTTTCGGATAATTGTAAAAAATTTTGAAAACCATTTATTTTCCTTTCACTTCACAATTATGTGCCACTTTGTATTGGTCTATCACATAAAATCCCAATAAAATAAATTGACGTTTTTGATTGTAACATGACAAAATGTGGAAAATTTCAAAGGGTATGGATACTTTTTCAAGGCACTGTACATAAAATTTGAATTCATGGCACCTTGAAGTCACAGGTTGCTTAGGTAGCTCATTGCCTTTAAAAAATGCATTTTGTGAGATAGCAAAGTATTCCCCCAATAACTTGTCCAGGCTATCCTTAGCTTTACAGGAAACAATGTTTTATGAAATTCTGCAGCCCCTTATCCCTCCAGTCCAGTTTTTGTTCTTGAAATGCACGAACAATCCAGTTGAGGTGTTATGATATTATCAATACTTATAAAAAAAGCAGGAAGCAGCTCTCAGGAAATATTACCTTATTGTAATTGTGCTTCTTTGTCCACTTGCCTCTGCTGGACTCAACTGTGCCAGTTCATTATTTATATATATATTACATTTTAAACAACCTGAAAAAATGTTCTTTCAAAATGGGAAACAAAATAAAAAAGAGGTAACTGAGCAGAAATTCCAAAATAATATTGCCTGACTGCATCTACTGCCTCTCAGCAGGAAGTCTACTGTGCACAGCCAAAACCCTTTCCCTGTAATAACAAATTGATCTGAGTTATATGTAGCTTGACTTTAGGCACAACCTTTTTTTTGGATAGAGTGGCAAACGGATAGATTCTATGTCAGGTTTTGATTACTGTGTCCCTATTGTAAATATTCACTATTTTTACTTGGTACTATTGTCACCAAGAAAAGTGAAGGGAAATCCAACAATTTAGAGTTGTTCCCAGAACAACACGTAAAAAAGGAAATCTAAAAAGGACGTCTAAAACTTTGTGGGGTACTGTAAAAAGATTGGGTTTAGGAGTAACAAAAAGGTCAACAATGTATTCTCCTGCAAGAAAGACACATCAAATTACTTTCCTTTGATTACCAAATTGATGATAAAAATAAAATGAAAAAACATTTCATGTTACAAAATGGTTTCATATTTTGCTTAATAACAGAGCTGGCAAGGCTACGAAAATGCAGCTGCTCTGGAAACGCAGCAGCTTGTAGATAAGGAAGCCCGGGCAACATTTCAATTTGCTTTTCTACAGAAGCTGCTGCAATAACCATTCTGCTAAGTGGTTTGGACTGGAAACTATATTGTCCTTATAAATTAGTTTGTGGAACAGACAAATGGCATCTGTAGGACCAGGCATTTGGGGAACATGACTAATGCAGGAGGTCTTGGGCCTACAAAACCTCATATTGTAGTGCAATATCACAAAAACACTATGGTTCAGTGACTGTAGTTCACCAATATGCAGGACCCTGACATTACAATAATTGCAGTATAGAAGGTAGCCACCATCACCCTCCCAACCAGTATGGTGCACAGGTCTTCCAGTACTTCCTTTCAGCTGTGTATCTTGTGGTCACGTAACAAATCACATGGTAGAGATGAAGGGTTTCTTGGGAGGATTTCTATCTAATTCACACTGGACATCATATGAATTGCTAAGTCTGACATACAGCACTTAACGCAGACTCTAACAGGGCCAGAGCAGGAGTGACCCCTGGCTTTACAAAGACACCTGAAGTATTGTTTACTACTGCTGCTTATAAGTCTTTTGATACGATCGATGCATAAGTTTTATTTTTTCAAGCTTTCTTTCCTATATTTCCTCCTGGTGATTCTGCCAGTAACACACTTCCAGTCCTAGGATGACAACACTCACGTTCCCCTCTGCATCAGGACAACAGAAACAAGATAGAAATATGGAAATCCACCCCTCTTGCATTCTCCATATAATGGAGAGGAATGGTTCTGTAGTCCTTGGAGATAGTTAAGAAAATATAATTGAAAATAGGGCAGCAGAGGTAGAAAGCACAGGGAGTTTCAGCTCATAAGAAATCTGGCAAAAAACACGTTTTTTTTTTTTTGCTTTTCTTTTCAAACACATAACAAAACACTTTCAATTGTATATTCAAAAAGCATTTTACACTTACAAATGTTTTTGTTGTTTTAGCTAGGTATTACTGTAGTTACGTTCCCATGTTATTTGTTTGCCTTACCCTATTGTAATGATGGGCTTACATATTGCGGCTGCAGTTTGTAGTGTCATGGCTGATCAATCCACTTATTGTCTATGTCACATAGCTTGTCCCTATGTACTAAAGGGACAGGCAACTTCTTGTTCTTATTAACACCTTATTAAGCCTTAGTTCAGTTTCACACATACAGTTGTGTTCAAAATAATTGCAGTGTGTTGAAAAAAAGTGAATAAAGCTCAAATTCCTTCTAATAGCTTATTTCCATACACACAAATGCATTGGGAACACTACACATTCTATTCTAAATCAAAACATGAAGAAAAATATATCAAATTTGTGTTGTTTCTCTAAAAAAATTGAAGAAAAGTGAATATTAGACTGTTCAAAAAAATAGCAGTGTTTGTATTCTTCTTTACAAACAACTCAAACATTCACTATATAAACTGAAAAATGTTTGAAGATTTTGCTTTCCTTGGAATCACTTAATGAATATTTCGTTGTATAAGCACTGTTTCTGAGAACTGCTGTACATCTGTGTTCATGGAGTCAACCAACTTCTGGCACCTGTGAACAGGTATTCCAGCCCAGGATGATTGGACTACATTCCACAGGTCTTCTCTATTTCTTGGTTTTGCCTCAGAAACTGCATTTTTGATGTCACCCCACAAGTTTTCTATCGGATTAAGATCCGGGGATTGGGCTGACCACTCCATAACGTCATCTTGTTGGTCTGGAACCAAGATGTTGCATGTTTACTGGTGTGTTTGGGGTCGTTGTCTTGTTGGAACACCCATTTCAAGGGCATTACCTCTTCAGCATAAGGCAGCATGACCTCTTCAAGTATTCTGATGTATTCAAAACTGATCCATGATCCCTGGTATGCGATAAATAGGCCCAACACCGTAGTATGAGAAACATCCCCATATCATGATGCTTGCGCAACCATGCTTCACTGTCTTCACAGTGTACTGTGGCTTGAATTCAGTGTTTGGGGGTCGTCTGACAAACTGTCTCCGGCCACTAGACCCAAAAAGAACAATCTTACTTTCATCAGTCCACAAAATGTTGCGCCATTTCTCTTTAGGCCAGTCAATGTGCTCTTTGGCAAATTGTAACCTCTTCAGCACATGTCTTTTTTTCAACAGTGGGACTTTGCGGGGGCTTCTTGCAGATAGCTTGCCTTCACATAGGCGTCTTCTAATTGTAACAGTACTCACAGGTAACTTTAGACCTTCTTTGATCTTCCTGGAGCTGATTGTTGGCTGAGTCCTTGCCATTTTGGCTATTCTTCTATCCATTCGAATGGTAGTTTTTCGCTTTCTTCCACACGTCTTTCAGGTTTTGGTTGCCATTTTAAATCATTTGCAATCATTTTAGCTGAGCAGCCTATCATTTTCTGCACTTCTTTATATGTTTTCCCCTCTCCAATCAACTTTTTAATCAAGGTACGCTGTTCTTCTGAACAATGTCTGGAACGACCCATTTTCTTCAGAATTTCAGAGAGAAATGCACTGTAACCAGCATGTACAACATTTGCTGCCTTCCTTCCTTAAATAAGGGCAATAATTGCCACCTGTTTTTCAAAGAAAGAATGACCTCACTAATAGAACTCCACACTGCTATTCTTTTTGAACATGCCCCTTTCAATTAGTGATTCAATTACACAGAATCAGCAGCATGCATGTCATGACTGTTGGGTCTGTTGGATTTCTATTACTCTACTACACCTGCTAGTAAATTATTTGCCATGTAGAAATATCATTTCTACCAAAAACAGTGATTGATCAGGTTAGTGATGTCTGACTGCTATTATTTTGAACACAACTGTATGTGGTGCAGAAAATGCTGAAATCCCAGCTCGTTTCCCACAATGCATTGCAACCACACTGCTGCAGGTATCAATTCAAAGGTAACGACACCCCAAAAGCAGGTCACAAATGCAGTGCGCTTGCCTGCACAAGATCGCATGGTGCAAAACTACCATGCAATCCAGTTCCAGCGTGATTAACATGCAGCTTTCAGGTTTCAAAACAAAAGTAGAACAAAACCCCAAAATGTATAAGGCCAAAGGAGGAGCTAACAGAGCGTGGCGTCACTGCCGCCGAAGCCACGAGGAAGCCCGGCGGCCATCTTTACTAGGGTCAGTACTGCTGCATAACTCTGCATTTATCATTACAGTTATTGGAGATTTACTACCCTGTTTTTATGTGCATTTACCTGAATAAACATACTTGATCATACTACACTATGGGCACCTGTTTTTTGGCTCCCATTTGGAGCTAATTAACTTGCAAGATACCCCTATTTTGATCCAACAACGAGAGGGAGGGAGCCCTGTATCCAGGCTGAGCACCCATCCATCCTTAAGGGGACCTCTGGACCCAGCAGATTTTCCACAATTTCCCAAGACTTGATGACCAACCCATAGATGGAAGCTCACCCATTCATTCCGCCTACCTAAGAGATCCTTGTGGTTATTGATTATATGCGCATTATCCATGCGCGTCCGGTGAGTGCGCAATTCTATTATCGGTTCCTGTCACAAGCCTGTTTTTGAAATCTGCTGTAGAAGTGCATCATCACAATTACATACTACATGAACTATTCACCTTTTGGATATATTTATTTATTATATATATTTATTATTATTTTATTATTCTTTTAGCCCTGCACTTTATTTATTTTTTTCCTAACACATTACCCAGTCCATATCAGTATAGATATTCAGCATGATATTTTTCCCCATTGAGATCTGATGTGTTTTCAAAGTGTTCCTTTAATTTTATTGAGCAGTGTATATTTCCCAACCAGACTAACTATGTGACTATGAGCTTTTCTAGTCTTAACCCAGGCTTAAATAACATTACACCACCCTTAGCTATTTTTTGTGGGTTTTTTAACAGTATTTCTAGTTTTTATCCATTTATATTTAACCTTTTTTCTTATTTGTCGGTTTTATTTAACGTGCATTGAAAAAAATGTGCAAAATAAAAGTTCTTGATCACACTTGTGAATAACTTTGCAAAGCACTGCACCAGAATCGTAATAGTAGTGTCATTATAAGCGGGACAAATTACTGATCAACATTTATCTGTTTTTGTACAGCAACACCAGGGGATCTCTTTACAAATGTTTTTCACCTAAGATACCAACAGGTTTCTACCTGGATTCAACTGGAATGTTTGAATCCTGGATAGCATTCCACTGCTTTCAATAGGACTGTCTACCGCAGCTAATCATCAGGAGTCCCTGCATGTAATTGCACATGGGGCAATTTGGCCTTACCCTTACTGCTCTCCCAAAATGGATCATACAGTTCACTTGCAGAATATCTTGTTCCATTCATATATTATATTCTTCAATAGAATGTTAGTGAAGGAAGGGTTTCTCATCGCATTTCTCAAAACTTGTGTCTGCTTCAGCAGGGATTATAGGAAGTAAGTTCATAATCTGACATTTTATGTCATCAACATTAATCCAGTTATCCAAAATAAACAGCCAGATGTCTTAAAGGGGATGGGCTACCTTTTAAGGAATGTATTGAATCGAGGAGAAGCACAAATAACCCTAACTGACCCCAATCCTGAAGACCCAGTGTAAAATGGAGAAATATCCAGCAGCCCAAGATAAATATCTTAAGTGTTGACATTCTCAGCCATAATTTTAAATATATATGTAAGCTATTTAGGATCTCCACAGACTATCTGCATAGTGCAGATCAGTGATTAAAAAGGGCAGGGATGTCAGAGCGTGTGTGTTTATATATACACACACACATACATACATATACACACATTCTGGATTCTATACTGCAATACAGTATGTATATCCTTGAACTGGAATGAGAGGCAACTAAAAAAAAAAACAAAAAAAAACAACTCTTACCGAAGGCCGGACCCATTTAACTCCGTAGGTCTTGGAGGAATTTGGGCCAAGTTCTTTAAAACCCAATGAATAAGCACTAGGAGGAAAAGTGTCATCTTTAAACAGAGTTCCATTTGCCAAGCACTCTTGCTGAATCCGCTCAAATTCCTGTCCCAGAAACTTCACAGCATTTTCGTGTTTTCCTATACCCAGCTCCTGGTCCCGTTCTTTCTGTAGTTGGGCAGAGATCCCTGTGGCGTATACAGGAACAATCACTTCCTCAGTCATCTTGGCTTCCCCAAAGACCTAAGTTAATGTCCGGAAAACATGTGTCATAACTTGTAAATACAAAATTCAAATAGGCTGCTTAAAGAACACATTCAAGTATTATAAAGTCCCTTGCTCCCACCATAATGTGCTCTAATTTAAATCCCCTGAGCCTAACCATTCACAGCCTCCTGCAGTGTTTACATTCTACATTCAGAAATCTTACTGGTGCTATCTATACATGCAAAGTACGTTATAATCTCCCATCATTCTAATGAATTTGAATGGGGGCTTTCTCCCATGGTACAGGTATGGCCCACTCAAGTGTTTGGGAATTTACAGCGCAGACATGGGCAGCACTATGAAGTATGTTTTATGGAGTAGGTAAACACCTTCTGGGCAGTGCCGAGGAGGTGTCCATGGGAGGCTGTGGCTGTCAAAAACAGGCAAGTGGGCACAGGGATGGGTTCGGTGGCAATAGTGGAGGGGTTAGCTTAGAGCAGGTTAGGGAGGTAGGGAGTGTGAACTGAGGGCTTTTTGGTTAGTCCTATCAATTTCAGAAAAAAAACAAAAATAAATAAATTGAAATCCTTACTAAACACTTTATCATATGTTGTTTTCCTTTTTGTTTTTACATTTATTTACCTGATCCTCTGCACCAGAGCACTGCTATAGCAATCCAGGTAGCATCTTCTCCCCTTCACTCCTGTGGTCTAAGGTCCTCTGACATCATCAAGATCAGTACAGGGTCCATAGCCCTGCACTGCATGTAAACATGAAGAGAGGAAAAGCCCACCAACGGAGCACAGGGGAGCGGAAGATCATGTAAGTAAAAGTGCTATTTCCTTCCCCTACATTAAACATGCAGTTAACTCTTGCCATGCAGGTGCAGCCCCACTGCCAGGGAGGCATTTTTTACAGCAGATGGGATTTAAAGACATTTAATAGCTTATCTAAACCACATCCTAATGTCAGGAAGATAGCCCAACATTTAAATCCACACCTTAAACCAATTACCATGAAATGTGTAGATGCTGATTACCTAAGAACAGGATGGGAGATGTGAAAGTTGTAGAACCACCCTGTTCTGGTTACATAATCCCATAGCTGGTGTCAAGAAGACTGCATAGGTGTAAATGCCTTGATTTACATGGTTAAAGGTATGAACTGTTGTCAAATCACGGGAAAGATGGTAAAATGGCATTATATGTGGAAGACAGATGGTGATGAAGATCCTGTTCAGGGATGGGGGCTGGGGTATCTTCATGACATTCATTAAAACTGAAGAAATAGCTTGGATGAGCTCTAAAGCATCTCTAACATTGCAGAACAAGTCAGGTTGAAAGGGACTAACTTCTACTAGCTAGACCATGCCCAGATCAGTGGTCTGAAAACTGTGGCTCAGGGGTTGGACGTGGCCCTTTGCTTGCCTATATCTGGCTCTTGAGGCACTAGTAATCCCACTGATACGAGTCACTATTCCTTCCACTGACACCAACAATGGGGCATAATTCCTACCACTGGCACCAAAAATGGAGCACTATTCCTCTCCTCATATCAAACATAGGGCACTATTTACTCCTACTTACCCCCACTGGCCATAGTTCAGCCACCCATAATGTCTGAAAAGCAGAAAGTTTGGAAACCCCTGCCCTAGATACATTAGAAGATAAACAGTAAAATTACACACAATAATGCCCAACATGAAAATAAATAATTCAGCTTAGAGCTAAGTATTATTCCATGGGAGCACAAGGCAAATTCTGACACTGGGGTCCTCTTTATTGAGAGCGGAAATCCCTTTTCACAGCAGTACATTTGTAAAGAAAAAGCAAAGCTTGTCCCCATGTTAGGAGTCAAGCTTATAGTGTATGTGACTCCAAAATCCATTTAGTTTTGTATAGAACAGGGGTCTCCAAACTTTTTAAACAAAGGGCCATTTTACTGGGCTTTAGGAGGGCCATACTGTGGCCAGTGGGATTAAACAATGCTTCATCATTGGTTTTAGTGGAAGAAATAGTGCCTCATTGTTGGTATGAGTAGGCGGAATAATGCCACACCTATGGTGTCTGTAAAAGAAATAGGGCCAACTCATTGGTATAGAAGGAAAAGCGTCTCAAGGGCCGGATAAAGGCAAGCAAAGGGCTGCATCTGGCCCCCGGGCCACAGTTTGGGGAACACTGGTATGGAATAAGTACTGGGTTAATAACAGGTGGGTGAATAACGGTGACTGCTCAGCCCGTACAAAGCAATGACAGGCTGACAGCAGCCACAGCTATTCATGAATGTTCGCATAGACAGATTATCTTCACATATGGACAGATGGACATAGTTGGATACACTCTGCCTGTTTCCAGCCACGATCATTGCAGGTATATACAAACAGAACCAGTATGACTACTGCAGGTAATTACTGGTTTTGCAAACAGTCAAGGATAGCTGTGGCCGCCATCAGCCTGTCACTGCATTGTATGGGCAGAACTGCTACAGGACTTTGCACACACCTGTCATTCCAGACACAGGCATGTGCATTGTGTACTACAGTCAGGTCCATAAATATTGGGACATCGACACAATTCTAACATTTTTGGCTCTATACACCGCCACAATGGATTTGAAACAAACAAGATGTGCTTTAACTGCAGACTGTCAGCTTTAATTAATTAGAGGATATTTACATCCAAATCATGTGAACGGTGTATGAATTACATTAGTTTGCATATGTGCCTCCCACTTGGTAAGCGACCAAAAGTAATGGGACAGAATAATAATTATAAATCAAACTTTCACTTTTTAATACTTGGTTGCAAATCCTTTGCAGTCAATTACAGCCTGAAGTCTGGAACGCATAGACATCACCAGACGCTGGGTTTCATCCCTGGTGATGCTCTGCCAGGCCTCTACTACAACTGTTTCAGTTCCTGCTTGTTCTTGGGGCATTTTCCCTTCAGTTTTGTCTTCAGCAAGTGAAATGCATGCTCAATCAGACTCAGGTCAGGTGATTGACTTGGCCATTGCACAACATTCCACTTCTTTCCCTTAAAAAACTCTTTGGTTGCTTTTGCAGTATGCTTTGGGTCATTGTCCATCTGCACTGTGAAGCGGCGTCCAATGAGTTGTGAAGCATTTGGCTGAATATGAGCAGATAATATTGCCCAAAACACTTCAGAATTCATCCTGCTGCTTTTGTCAGCAGTCACATCATCAATAAATACAAGAGAACCAGTTCCATTGGCAGCCATATATGCCCACGCCATGACACTACCACCACCATGCTTCACTGATGAGGTGGTATGCTTAGGATCATGAGCAGTTCCTTTCCTTCTCCATACTCTTCTCTTCCCATCACTCTGGTACAAGTTGATCTTGGTCTCATCTGTCCATAGGATGTTGTTCCAGAACTGTGAAGGCTTTTTTAGATGTCATTTGGCAAACTCTAATCTGGCCTTCCTGTTTTTGAGGCTCACAAATGGTTTACATCTTGTGGTGAACCCTCTGTATTCACTCTGGTAAAGTCTTCTCTTGATTGTTGACTTTGACACACATACACCTACCTCCTGGAGAGTGTTCTTGATCTGGCCAACTGTTTTGAAGGGTGTTTTCTTCACCAGGGAAAGAATTCTTCGGTCATCCACCACAGTCGTTTTCCGTGATCTTCCGGGTCTTTTGGTGTTGCTGAGCTCACCGGTGCGTTCCTTCTTTTTAAGGATGTTCCAAACAGTTGTTTTGGCCACGCCTAATGTTTTTGCTATTTCTCTGATGGGTTTGTTTTGTTTTTTCAGCCTAATGATGGCTTGCTTCACTGATAGTGACAGCTCTTTGGATCTCATCTTGAGAGTTGATAGCAACAGATTCCAAATGCAAATAGTACGCTTGAAATGAACTCTAGACCTTTTATCTGCTCATTGTAATTGGGATAATGAGGGAATAACACACACCTGGCCATGGAACAGCTGAGAAGACAATTGTCCCATTACTTTTGGTCCCTTAACAAGTGGGAGGCACATATGCAAACTGTTGTAATTCCTACACCGTTCACCTGATTTGGATGTAAATACCCTCAAATTAAAGCTGACAGTCTGCAGTTAAAGCACATCTTGTTCATTTCATTTCAAATCTATTGTGGTGGTGTATAGAGCCAAAAATGTTAGAATTGTGTCGATGTCCCAATATTTATGGACCTGACTGTAAATCCTTCGTTTTTCACCAGAACAGGTTTGTGCCTTGGAAGTTTTCCCCTTACCTCCTGTTCCTGTGACACCTGTAAAATTTTGGAATTCCCATCACTTTCTGTGCCCGAAAAATGGTTATCAAAGGCTCATCAGAAAAAGAGAGGGTGAGTTTTTCAAGCAGGGACAGAAACAGCAACAAAAAATCTGACAGGGGTGCTAAGCCTTCCACATTCTATTGAAAACTAAAGTTTTTGATTTACATAAGCAGGGAATAAACATTTTTAGACACATGATGATCCAAATGGCTCATGGGGTGTTTTGGCCGGGCTCTTCACTGAACCCACTATTCTAAGGCTGCCCATACAGGGTTCAGTTTTTTTTACTCAGCTCAGCCAACGGAGCAAAAAAACTGAACTGATTCCCCAATCCACATATTTGGTATCGATGGGGAAATCCTCCCGGCTGTGTCATTGTATTCTGACAGCAGGGAGACTCCCCAGCCTCCCCACCATCACAACACACAGATCAACGCTGCAGAGCTCATCAAACTGAAATTTTCCAGCAGTCCAGTTTGAGAGACAGATCGACTTCTCACAAATGGAAGTGGCCATACAAGGATCGAAATTCAGCCAGTTCCCACTGAACCAGACAAATTTCGATCCATGTATGGCCAGTTTCTCTCATTCAGCCCACAGGTTAAACAGCACAGGTGGAAGAATTTCTTCTATCAGCTACTGTATTCTGACAGCAGGCTCCAGTGGCAATATGTTAACAGTGGCTGCATCTGACTGGATGCAGCCACTGTTTGAGCAACAATTTTAGCCCAGCTCCATTGTTTTTCGGATCGGAGGATGTTGGGTAAAAGGAGGACAACACGACCACACATGGCTCAAATTTGAACTGCTTTATCTGGAAGTATATGGCCATCTCTCCCATACAGGTAACTGAAAAGCTACAGACACAGTCCCAGCTTCATCTCACATCGGATGACATTTTATAACCTGTCCATTCTATGTCAATATCTTTAAGGTCCCTTTCAGATGGGACAGACTCTGTCCTGATCAAAGTAGAGTGGGCAGATGTCAGGTTTGTATCTGCTCAGTTTCTGCAGAGAGGACATGGACAGAGCCCGCTCTCCTCTATGAGTGGCTGGGTGTAAAGGCACTCCTCTGTCCTTTTACACCCAACTACCCTCCAATCCGATCTGCCTAAATGGAGGGGGTTGGATCCCCTTCTGGTTTTAGTAAGGTGACTGGATCAGACCTGAAGGTTGGCGGGTGTATATGGGCACAAGTCTGTTTACACCCGCCTGTCCATAGGGGAGAATGGACCATCCAATCAGATCTGTCTGAAAAACTGACATACGGACCTGATTGGATCTCCCGTGTAAAAGTGGATTTCGATGCATTAGACAACATTTAGCTATTTACACCACTATGAAACTACAAGAAACAGCAAGACATCCTAGAACAATGAAGCTAGGAATATTACTTCTAGGACGACCATTTGCAGTTTTAAAGGAGAAAAACAGTCAAAGCTCTTTGGCTGTACTTCTCCTGTGGATCATAGGAGTGCAGTTCGTTCTGCACTCCTGTGATCTCTTTTCAACTGACAGTGGGCTGACATCACTCAGTCAGTCCAGGCATGAGAAAGATCCTGACTTTAAAGTCAGGATCCTTCCCAGAGTGAGGAGTGGCACCTAGGCCAGATCTGCTGAGAGCCTGAGCCAGCTGCTCCCTCCCCCTCCACAGCCCGGTGCTCCAGGAAGCACTGGGGGGTGGCAGAACAGAGAATGGTGACTGACAATCACTGCTCTCTGCTCAGAGCGGCTGTGAAAACTCAACGATCATGTGATCACTGAGCTCTCACACTAGGAGCCAGTGGGGAACTGATGCTTCAACCACCTAGGTAGGTAATAATGGGGGGGGGCTATTTCTCTTTTACTACCTTGATGATCAGATAGAAAAACAAAATATCAAATCCACAGCATGAACATTAGAGGATCCTTGGAAAGTATAGCTGTGACATCTCACCGTTTATGCAGAGGTACTTTAATCTAATGATGTTTACAAACATTTTATTTAGGGTGAAAAAACAGACTGTAGCGGGTTCATCGCTAGATTTGGACTCATTGCGGCAAGTAGGGTTTCCTTTATGTCTGTCTAGTCTGTGATGTCATCAGTGTGATGGGTACCTTCTAGAAGACGTGCTCACTATAGATATAGGACATACGAATGCTCATTTCTAGGGGGACAGATGACAGATGATAAGGGGGGCATAGAATGTGGAAGGCTCCTTTCTAGCTGTAGATGGTGTCTGTATATGACTTCTAGATAGATAGCATAGGGAGCAGAGTTGTAGAAGACAGAGATACAATAGAGTGGTGTACAGTCTCCTCCCAGGAACAGACGATCTCTATCCTCATACAATGGGCATCCCTGTGCTGTGATCGTACGATACACACAGATACATAACTAGATAGAAATCGGGAGCTGCAGACGGTCCTCTCACATCAACAGAACTTTCCCCGGCTCTGCCCCGTCCTAGCACTGTCCATATAATTCCCCCATATCACAATTGAGAGGGTTTATAGCGCCTACCTGGGCAGTAGAGCAGTATGCTGTCGGTATGCTCTCCTTCCTTCTTCCCCTGTACTTGTCTGCAGTCTCCTCCCTGCTCTGGCCCTGTGCCGGTTACTCCCTAGGGTTGTCTCTGTAGCAGACACTCCCTGCCCGCCCCCTCCCTGTAAGAGCGCTTCACCCCTCCTCACTGTCACATCTCCCGTATATCTTCCATCTTCTACCCGGCCCTCTGTATGTGTCCGCATACACCGAGTTCTATCACATGCTGACCGCCATTCTTTAGAAAGAGTTCAGCCAGTCATGCTGGGTCAGGGAGGGTGTGTAGGGAGGGAGACGCCTCGTCCTGCAGAGAGACTCAGAGCCAAAATCCGGCCTGAGGAGATATCACACCGTGTATATGGAGGAATACGAGGGCTCTCTCATAGGAGTATACGAGGTAAAAGGAGGGCCCCCTTCAGGCGAGTACACAGTGATAAAAGGCCCCCCTCAGTGGAGTATACAAAGTAATAAAAGCCCCCTCCCCATTTAGGGAAGTATACAGAATAATAAAAGCCCCCCTCAGAGGAGTATACAGAGTAATAAAAGGCCCCCCTCAGAAGAGTATACTGAGTAATAAAAGCCCCCCCCTTTAGGAAAGTATACAGAGTAATAAAAGTCCCCACCCTCGGGAGTATACAATGTAATAAAATAAAAGGCCCCCCTCGGAGGAGTATACAGACTATTACGAGGGCCCCCCTCACAGGAATATCCAGAGTAATAAAAGGCCCCCTCAGGTGAGTATACAGAGTAATAAAAGGCCCCCCTCAGAGGAGTATACAGAATATTAGGAGGACCCCCCCTTAGGAGTATACCCAGTAATAAAAGGCCCCCCTCAGGGGAGTATACAGAGTAATAAAAGGCCCCCCACTCGGGAGTATACAGAGTAATAAAAGGCCCCCTCAGGGGAGTATACCGAGTAATAAAAGGCCCCCCTCAGGGGAGTATACAGAGTAATAAAAGGCCCCCCACTCGGGAGTATACAGAGTAATAAAAGGCCCCCTCAGGGGAGTATACCGAGTAATAAAAGGCCCCCCTCAGGGGAGTATACAGAGTAATAAAAGGCCCCCCTCAGGGGCGTATACCGAGTAATAAAAGGCCCCCCTCAGGGGAGTATACAGAGTAATAAAAGGCCCCCCACTCGGGAGTATACAGAGTAATAAAAGGCCCCCTCAGGGGAGTATACCGAGTAATAAAAGGCCCCCCTCAGGGGAGTATACAGAGTAATAAAAGGCCCCCCTCAGGGGCGTATACCGAGTAATAAAAGGCCCCCCTCAGGGGAGTATACCGAGTAATAAAAGGCCCCCCTCAGGGGAGTATACCGAGTAATAAAAGGCCCCCCTCAGGGGCGTATATCGAGTAATAAAAGGCCCCCCTCAGGGGAGTATACAGAGTAATAAAAGGCCCCCCTCGGGAGTATACCGAGTAATAAAAGGCCCCCCTCAGGGGAGTATACAGAGTAATAAAAGGCAGGGGATCTGGTGTCTGTTACTTTAAAAGTGGACAGTCCCAAGTAGGTAGCGAATGTGGTTTCCCACCAGAGTGCTCCTTCCCCTATCCAACTAGGGGGTGCAGGGGTACTCGCTCAGATCCCCTCCTGTACCACTGATGGGTTGGTGGCTGCTACCAGGCCTTTTAGTTGGGCCGCTCCTTCCCTGCTTTACAGATGGTCCTCGCTCTGGGGGCCAGTGAAACACTGAGCTTTCTTCCAGCTCTGTTGCCTGTAGGTGAGCCACTCTCTCCATCTGGCCCCCCCCCCCCAGGCTCCTGCCTTCAGCCTCACATCTTCCTCACTATCTTCCACCCAAACTCTCCTGCAACTAAGCAGGCTCACTTACTTTTAAAGTTGTCCTAGCCCCTTGCCAAGCCTCCTGTTGGGGATTGGCTAGGATCGCTCAAGAGTACAAGCCAGAATCCTCTCAGATCCACCCACTACCTCTAGGCCTTCCTCCAAAGCTCTAGAGTAGTGGGAAATTCCAGAGGGGCTGGTCTGCAGAGCCTCTCAGCTCCTGACCCAAATTTGAACTTCTGATTATTACACCCAGGCTGCTACTCAGTCTTCCTGACTAACAATCAGGATTCTAGCTCCACCTAGCTAACTAGGAGGGCACTACACATCAGTTTTTATGCATGTACGGTGTGAACAAGGCCTTGAAGAAATATGGAGGGCAATACAAGGGCCCTCTCAGAGGAATACACAGAGTAATGCAAGTGACCTCTCAGAGGAGTACACAGAGAAATATGAGGGCCCCCTCAGAGAAGTACACAAAGTAAAATGAGGGCCTTCTCAGAGAAGTACATGGAGGACTATGGGGGCCATCTCAGAGGCTTATATTAAGCAATACCATGGTCCTCTCAGAGGAGTACACAAAGAAATATGAGGGTCTTCTCAGAGAAATACATAGATGATTAATGAGGCCTTCTCAGAGGCGTACATGAAGTAATAACCATGGCCCTCTCAGAGAAGTACATGGAGGATTACGGAGGCCTTCTCAGAGGCGTGCATGAAGTAATACCATGGCCCTCTCAAAGGAGTACATGGAGGATTACGGAGGCCTTCTCAGAGGCGTGCATAAAGTAATACCATGGCCCTCTCAGAGAAGTACATGGAGGATTACGGAGGCCTTCTCAGAGGCGTACATGAAGTAATACCATGGCCCTCTCAGAGGAGTACATGGAGGATTACGGAGGCCTTCTCAGAGGCGTACATGAAGTAATACCATGGCCCTCTCAGAGGAGTACACAGAGTAAAACGAAGGCCCTCTCAGCAGAGTACATGTAATATGAGGGCCCTCTACCCCTCCCCAAACAGCAGAACAGCTGAAACACACACAGACATTTCTATTACTGCTCATGTCCCTCATGCTGCCAATACATAACACGAACCAGACATTCTCCTGCTCATGTAAACATGCCTTGCCATGGTAATGGTTCTAAGAATATTTTATAAAAGTTGTAACAAAATCATCCTTAGAAGTCACAAATGTATCTAGACCCTATTGTTTTAAGCCATGTTTCACACCGCTGCGACTTCAGGTGTGACATGAGATTTACACATTGTACCTGAGGTCTCATCTAATGTATTTCTATGACACTGTCTTAATAGGTGTGATTTCAAGCAGCACAATTTAAAAAATAGTTCCTGCATTATTTTTAACCATTTCAGTGCGATTTAACTCTCATAGACTATAAGGTAAATGGCACTGAAATCATACCTGTGTCTATATCAGTGCCATTTTGAAGTCGCGCTTTAAATGGGACCAAATAATACCACTTTGAAATCACATTCGGTGCGAACCAGGGCTTTGATTCGTATATTGTGACAAGGAGTTAGGACCCCCGTCATGTTTTTATGGTTATTATAAGATATCATTATTAGTCATACACTTTTTAAAAAAATCATACTTACCTAGGTGGATGCTGCCTCTGCCCCCCACTGGCTCTAAGGGTGAGAACTCAGTGATCACATGGCCGCTGATCGCTGAGTTCTCACCACTGTTGTGAGCAGAGAGTGGTGACTGCTAGTCACCGCTGTCTGCTTCCCCACTGTGCTCACTGGAGCACTGGGCTGTGGAGGGAGAGGGAGCGGTTGGCTCAGGCTCTCAGCAGCTCGCTGAGAGGCTGAGCCAGGTGCAGCTCTAGATTCTGGGGTGGATCCCGACCATTTAGTTGTGATCCTTCCCAGCCTACACGTTCTCTGTGATGTCAGCTTACAGCGGGCTTCAGTCCGCTGAAAACGAGTCACAGGAGTGCAGAACAAACTGCACTCCTGTTATCCATAGGAGAAGTACAGCCAAAAGAGCTTTAGCTGTACTTCTTTAACCTGTGGCATCAAAGACTTGTTTACACTAGAGTTAGCCCTTTGAAGAGCTATCCACTGTGGGTGTTTGACAGGTGGTGAGGAGATATTACGTCACCTATGCGCTGCCTGTCTTAACCCCTTAAAATCAGTACCCCACGCCACAACCACGTGCATTGCACAATGTGGAAGCATAGCCCATGCAGGTGGATGGTTTGTTTTCAGTGTGTGGTAGTGCCCACCAAGAGCATGGGGGGGGGGGGGGGTAATTTTTGCATGAAGTCCAAGGCATGGTTTCCAACCCTAATACAGAAGACTTTGTTACAATTTACAAATGTTTCTTTTACTCTGTGCCCAGGACTTCATATGTACAGCACTTTACTGCGTAGCAGGCGTGACGCACAATCCCCATGAGCCTGTCTATTACCTATCAGAGTATTATTTATTGTTACCAGTATTGAGGTGTAGTGTTACAGTTTTTTCACTTAACCTACACTTTTGAGGGGTAACTTTGCCCCCTAATAGCTCTATCATATAAGAATTCTATTTCTGGATTCAAAAATACCTATAAAGTACATCCAATATATTTAACGGGATAACCAGACCAAAGCAATGACCTATATTGGTAATACAGAGCTAGTTGTCAGTGTAGACTATCTGCATAGGAAGCCTCCCAAATCATTGCTTCCAGTAGCAGTCACTAATCTCCTCTCAAATTACCTGAGGATACCAACTCATGGAGATTACTTACAGGGATACACCAAAACCCAGTGGAGACAACTATGATATTGAATCTGAAAATATAAGAATTTCATTCTTTTAATATTCATATAGTTGTCTTAAACGGACTATAGCTGGATGCTGGAGGAGGAATAATGCCCCTACAATAGGCGAATACTCCTCACCTTGTACAATGGGTATAAGAGATAATCGCAGGTTTGCGATATCTCCTAGCTGACTACAGGCACAAGATTCTAAACAAACACATTGGCTACTGAAGGTCTTGGCTGACTTCCCTGTAGCCCGACAGGCCAACTGTTCCTATTTCCAGTCTGGTTACATATAGTTACATAGTTAGTCTGGCTGAAAAAAGACAAAAGTTCATCCAGTTCAGCCAAAATAAAAAGTCATAATCCTATACCTTTGATACAGAGGAATGCAAAAAAGAAACCCAGCAAAGCACGATCCAATTTTCTCCTGCAAGGGAAAAAATTCCTTCCTGATACCCCCTAGAGGCAGTCAGATATTCCCTGGATCAACTTTACTTATTATATAACATAAATAGTGCAGCGCTAAAAGATATATGACTGCAGCAGTGCTTGTAAGGTAGTGCAAAATCCCTTGAATTAATATCAAATAGTATAGGCCACATATAATGTGTGTGACCTTCCCAAACAACAATGAAAATGAAGTAATGGCGTGTACCCCACACGCCTTCACTTCACAATAAAAACGCGCAATATGAATGCACAATAAAAAAATAGTCCAATAATAGTCTAGTAATCAAAAAAAGGCCACAGATGGATGTATTTTGATAATATCCCTGTGACGTATATAGTCCGGCGCTGTGCAGAAAAATGAATAAATTGCGCACTCACCGGAAGCACAATTTAATTGCGCGTTTATGTCTCATACACCAAAGATCACTCCAGCTGTGGATGGAAAGAAGCTCGGAACAGGTGATTCCGTGATGGGGGTGCCACATCTGGGGGTCCCTTATAGTAGGCCTGGCTCCAAACAGGATCAGCTGAATGTTACTCTGGGCCCTGGGATAGTCACCTTGTGGTCCAGCTGGTATAGGAGAGTGGCCGCCGGTCCTCCTTGATCCGGCGGCTTGACGTCACGGCTAGCAGGGGCTCCTCCTTGACGCGCGTTTCGTATCACACGTACATCATCAGAAGGGATAAGAGCTCTATATACGTCACAGGGATATTATCAAAATACATCCATCTGTGGCCTTTTTTTGATTACTAGACTATTATTGGACTATTTTTTTATTGTGCATTCATATTGTGCGTTTTTATTGTGAAGTGAAGGCGTGTGGGGTACACGCCATTACTTCATTTTCATTGTTGTTTGGGAAGGTCACACACATTATATGTGGCCTACTATTTGATATTAATTCAAGGGATTTTGCACTACCTTACAAACACTGGTGCAGTCATATATCTTTTAGCACTGCACTATTTATGTTATATTGTCAGTTTGAAGGTTTATGGTTTTTCCTTTTTAGTGTATCAGCTGCTGTATTAGTTAGCGCTCACTGAACCCCCTACTATTATAACTTTACTTATTGTTTAGTTAGGGTTTTGAGATTGTATTCCTCATGTGCAAAGAGAGATCACACAAATACTTGTAAGTAAAACATTTATTACAAGTAATGACAGATAAAGATAAAAAAAAATAACAAGAATACTTATCTAAAGATGCTGTTTCTGCCACGGGTCCCTCCATTATATGGCCTGGCCGATGATCAGATTAGACACATGCTTAAATCCTCATGCACACTGGACATTTTTACAGCTGCTGTTTTTGGCGTTTTTTTCTACAGCTAGTAAACCCCCCAGCATGTTATCCTATGTGTCCCTGCACACATAGACTGTAATCAACGTTTCTTGGCAGGGACAATTTTTGGCTGGAAAAAAACCCCAGGACTATTGGGTTTCTAGAGTAGTTTTTTAGCTGTAAAAACGCTCTAACGCTGAAAGACGTGGTAAAACGCACCCCCCCCCCCACACACACACACACACACACACACATTGCAAGTAATATGACCGTTTAAGGACTTGGTCAGTTTGTTGTAACTTTCCTTTGGTGTGAGTCATCTAAAGTGAACGTCCTTGTCTCCTTATTACTGTACATATTGTGAGCCAACAATAATAAGGAAATATAAAATACAATTTCCCCATCACTCCACCCCCTGGCTCACAAATATCATACAGTGATGCATCCCACTGTGCATAAAGACAACATCCCCCCCCCCCCGGTTAAATTTACCTGAAATGAAATGGGGGATCTAAAGTGTATCTGTCTAGAGCAGGGGTAGCGAATACGCGGCTCTCAAGCCGCGTGCGGCTCCCGGCCAAAATGAATGCGGCTCTTTGCCTCTTATCATATTTTGTATACTGTGGCTCTTTGCCAAGTTTCATGTTTCTCTTATTTTTACCTGTTCCTCTATCCAGCGGCGCGCTGTCTTCCGGCTTCTGTAGTGTGGGCACTGGGCATAACAGCCGGGTGCCAAGTGCGCATGCGCAAGAAGCGGTGCTTTTTGTGAATGGTAAGGCGGTACCTGGGACACATGACAGATCCCAGAAGCCGCCGGACCAATCACAAAGCGCAAGTGCTTCTCGCTCATGCGCACTGGGCACCCGGCTGTCATGCCGAGCGCCATTACAGAAGCCGAGAAGACAGCGCGCGGCTGGATCGAGGAACAGGTAAGATCAAACAAAAACTCTGCGGAAGTAAGAGCGGGTACCTGTCAAATTCAGGTACCCGCTCCCCACCTCCCCAAAGGTCAGCAGTCATCTGTACTGTCCGCAGTCTCTGGTCATCCCTGTGCTGTCCGCAGTCTCTGGTCATCCCTGTGCTGTCCGCAGTCTCTGGTCATCCCTGTGCTGTCCGCAGTCTCTGGTCATCCCTGTGCTGTCCGCAGTCTCTGGTACTGTGTCTGCAGTCCATTAGTTCAGAATTTTTTTTTGTATACTTGTGTGTTAGAGTGAGAGAGAGAAGGAAGAGAGAGAGAGAGACAGGTGCCACAGCAACCTCCAGGGTAGTTGATGTGTTAACTCTGGCTAAGTTGCATTTGATGTGTGTGTTGAGGGTGGACACTTACCTTGAAATGAACACATTGTTGTTTTGTAAGGGGAAGAAAGTGTTATGGTGAATAATATGGTTTTAATTATGTGTTTTTGTGTGAGTGTTTGTCTGTTTTGGCAGGTCACTGCGTGGTGTGGCTCTCTGACTTTCACAGTTTAAACTTTTGGCTCTTTGTGTCTAACTTGTTCGCCACCCCTGGTCTAGAGTATAGATGTCTACGTTCCCTTTCTGATTTTACCTATACAAAAAAATCTCATTCAGCTATGTTAGGGCTGAAAAATATCAAAATTACCAAAATTTAAAAAAAAATTACAAAAGCTACATGTTGTACCAACAAAAGAACACCAAAGTTTTCCTTTCAAGAATTGGAAAGCACAGGAGCCGACATGAACATCAGACTTTCTTTTCCAAGAGTTTAGAAGCATAGAAGCTTGTCACAGTCCTCCATATCTGGACAGCAGAGTCTTAGTCATCCGATCATCAGATCACAGCGGCAGCACAGCACATGCAACGCTGTAAAAATCAAAGAACTATAGAATACATAATCCATTTTATCCTCCGGAAATTACAGTTCACAAATCATAGACATGCAGACACTTGACCACCATGGTAGATGGAACTTTTGACTTGACCATCATGACAGTTCAGGTACTTGACCATGATAGCAGATGGAACAATTCAGGTAATTGACCATCAGAGCAGGTGGAACTTGCACCAACAGTTCAGCTGCTGATCAGCGGCAAAGTCTTTAATGACGGTTGCTGCTGTCAAAAGATTTTGTCTCCTTTCTCCAACATGTTTCTGGTTGACGTCAAGGAAGGTGTGTTACCAAGGCTGTCAGTCCAACATTCCATAACTAACAATGCCCATATAGCCCATTATAGATTTCTGAACAGGCAAATTCATGATCTCTAGTGACCTGACCTTACACTAAAGAAAAACAGCTTATTTTGTTAAAGTGATGCTAAACCCAGGACCCTGCATTTGCTATATCTGGTCTCCCACAGTACACACAGCATGGAAATGCAATTATTTTAGTAAATATAAACTGCTAAATACCTTTTCTCATCAGCAGTTAGAGCAGTCTTGTGACTCCAGCAGAGCACTGGTGAAAGCTTGTTTTGTTTCTGATCTAGGAGGATGTGAAAACCCTGACCCTCTGTCTGGACAGTGCTGATTGGCCCTGTGCTAATCACATGCACTCCCCCAAGAAAAAAAAACTATTTAGCAATACACACTAAACTGAGCATGTGCATGTGACTACGGATTCAGTCTTTTAGTCTGTATCAGGTGGTCATTTCAACAAGAGGAGGAGCAGAGAAGAAAGGATCAAACAGTCTTTTTACAGAATGCAGAAGATTAATCCCTTAGGTTCCACAGTGAGTATAACAAGCATGCTTTACTGCATATACAGACTGATTTTACTGTTTTGGGTTTAGTAACACTTTAAGGGTGAAATATTGTTACAGGAACACCACACATCTACCACCTGAACTCTACACTACTCTGTATCTGCATAAACTATAGGCCCATCTTCAAATGTATGTGTTTCCTCTGTGTACTCTGGTCTCCTCCCACATTCTAAAGCTATTCTGGCAGGCTAACTGGCTCTTGTCTGCACTGACCCCAGTTTGTTTGTACAAATTACACATACGTGTCACCATACTCTACATGCCAGTCCCACACCCAAGCAATCGGGGAAGGTTGAGGAAAATCAAACCTGGGAACCCATTTCACAATGATGATTCACCAAGAAAATTTTATGAACACTCAATCAGGTGTATCAAAGGTAGTGGCCAAAGAATCGCTGAGTGTCAGATATAACAATGTATATATCAGTATTTAGAGCACCTTATTTTAACCGCTAGCCTACAGGGCACTTATACCCCCTTCCTGCCCAGGCCAGTTTCCAGCTTTCAGTGCTGTCGCACTTTGAATGAAAATTGCGCGGTCATGCAACATTGTACCCATATGAAATGTTTAACATTTTTTTGTGACAGATAGAGATTTATTTTGGTGGTATTTAATCACCTCTGGGTTTTTTATTTATTCTTAAACAAACCAAAAACCACTGAAAATTTTGAAAAAAACACGTTTTTTTCTTAGTTTTTGTTATAACATTATGTAAATAAGTGATTTTTCTCCTTCACTGATATGCGCTAATGAGGCTGCAGTGATGGGCACTTATAGGCTGCACTGATGGACACTGGTAGGTGGCACTGATGGGCATTGACAGGCATCACTGATGAGCACTGAAAGGCAGCACTGATAGGCGGCACTGACTGGCACTGATAGGCGGCACTGGCTGGCAGCACTGATAGGTGGCACTGATTGGCATTGATAGGTGGCACTGACTGGCACTGATGGGTGACACTGAAAGGCAGCTCAGATGGGCACTGATATGTGGCATTGATGTGCACTGGTAGGCACTGGTATATCGCATTGATGTGGCACTGATGGGCACTGGCATGAGGCACTGATGAGCACTGACACAGGGCACTGATGGACACTGACAGGTGGCACTGCTGGGGTTACACTGATCATCAGGGCACACTGATCATCAGTGCCCTGATAATCAGTGTACATGTCCCCTCCGCGGAAAGCCGATTACCGGCTCTCCTCTCCTCTCGAGCTGTCAGCGTGACAGCTCGAGAGGAGAGAAATGCCGATAACCTGTATTTCCCTGTTTACATGTGATCAGCTGTGATTGGACACAGCTGATCACATGACCGAGCCGACATCTTCGGCTCTTTCCGTGATCGGTGATCCGCTGTGTCCGCATGCGCGGTGAGAATGGGAGGACGTCATATAATGTCCTCCCAGAACGAGAGAACCACCTTGCGTCCGTCATATTACTATATGGCGGGCGGGAGGTGGTTAAAGAACTTATTTGCATCCATTGTAATAAACCAAAATGATATGAATAGCATAAATTACTAATAACTAAACACTACGTTTTTCTCTATTGTTGTTTCATATTCAACTTAACCAGAGAAAACTCTTAAATAGCCATCATGCAGCATCAAAATTATTAGCTGCTCTGTTTACAATTGGCTCTAGCAAAAACTTTCATTACATTCACATATTTCACAGAAACATAAAAAAAACAGTAATAAAACAGTGCAAATTGTCCATGGAGTCTGTAATCTTCTTCTTTAATTTTTTCCGGTCAACCATATACTAATGGTGTTTAGTATTATCTAAAGACTAAACAAAATAAAAGGTCTTGGTGAGGTATCAATACATTTCCTTCCTAGAAATAAACAAATGGTTAACACAGAACACATATTACACAAGACACAAAACATATGTCCATTATTGTTGATTCCTGAGTGCATTCTATTACCCATAATAAATAAGCTCGTATTAATTAATAATACAATAATTATTACCACATGGATTTTCATTAACCGCGTCCTGTCCATCCTACAGCAGAAATACTGCTACAATGAGGCAGAGGTGCGTAAAATCACGTATATATACGTGATTCTGCATTTCTGGGTAGGGGGCGTGTGCACGCCCTACCCGCGCCAGTCTTTTTTTTTATATAGTGCAAAAAATAAAATACGCACAGGCGATCAAATACCACTGAAAGAAAGCTCAATTTGTGGGGAAAAAAATTACGTAAATTTAATTTGGGTGCAGCATTGCATGACCGTGCGATTGTCAGTTAAAATAATGCAGTGCCGTAATGCAAAAAATGGCCTTGGCGGGAAAGGCAAGTGGTTAAAGGACGTCCATAAAAAATTGTCAGTAATTTACCATGGTTGAGATGACATTCACAGACTCACCACATTTGTGCACAAACATTATACGTCACCATCCATTTTGATTTTTCTATTTCATCCAGATTGAATTCCATACAGATCTTGGAATCTCCTAAACTTCTAGGAACAGATCTGGTTCTATGTTAACAAGAAAGCTTGAAAAAAAATCATTAGTGTTGTATTCTTAAAATATTACACTTTATTACAATCAACAATAAGGACAACACAAAGATATACATGTACATATCTAGTGATCATTCACCATTGTCCTAACATAAGCTGTTACTCTTAGCTTGGTCATACATTTAACATGTTATGTAGAACGTTACTAGTCAACTATCTTGTACAACTGACAGTCGTTAATAACCACTTGCCTACCGGGCACTTATACCCCCTCCCTTACCAGGCCAATTTTCAGCTTTCAGCGCTGTCCCACTTTGAATGACAATTGCGCGATCGTGCAACACTGTACCCATATGAAGTTTTTATAATTTTTTTCTCACAAATAGAGCTTTCTTTTGGTGGTATTAACTTGCCGCTGGGTGTTTTACTTTTTGCACTATAAACAAAAAAATAGCAAAAAATTTGAGGAAAAAAAAAGTTTCTTTGTTTCTATTATAAAATTTGACAAACAGGTAATTTTTCTCCTTCACTGATGTGCGTTGATGAGGTTGCACTGATAGGCAGCACTGATGGGCACTGATAGGCAGCACGGATAGGCGGCACTGATGATGGGTACTGATAGTCGGCACTGACAGGCGGCACTGCTGGGCACTGACTGGTGCAACTGCTGGACACTGACTGGTGGCACTGCTGGGCACTGACTGGCGGTACTGCTGGGCACTGACTGACGGCACTGCTGCACACTGACTGGTGGCACTGTTGGGCTGCACTGCTGGGCACTGATGGGCACAGGTGGACGGCACTGCTGGGTACAGGTGGGTGGCACTGCTGAGCACAGGTGGGCGGCACTGCTGGGCACCGATCATCAGAGCACTGATCATCAGTGCCCTGATGATCGGTGCCGATCCCTGCTCTGACAACTGCCAGTTCTCAGCAGTACTTTCCTCACAATCTGACAGCGTGAGGAAAGTGCAGCCGAGAACCGGCAATTGCATTTCCCGATGATCAGCGTGTCATTGGACACGCCTGATCACATGGCCTTTTACCACATCACATGATCAGCTGTGTCCGTAGGACACAGCGATCACGGAGATCGCCGGGTGCGAGCCCCCGGGGGTGCTCAGGAAAGTGCATTTTGGGAGGACATCATACGACGCCCTCCCAGAACTGGACGGCTGCAGTGCAGCCTTCATTTGGCTATCTGCGGTCGGCAACTAGTTAAAGGAGAACAAACAGGTTTTGTCAGTGGGTGGAGTCTTCTTATATTTTCCATGCCCAGTAAGCTGGAATGGGAGATAAACATTTAAATAATTATAATAATCACTGCTACTTTTAGGAATTTAAAAGGTGTTGGCCACAATCAGCCATTTTCTTTTCTTTGTTTAAAATTACCTAATGACTTACATAGTAGAAACTAACAATGTCACCAGGATTGTATTTTGCAACATAATCAAACATTTCCCTTTGCCTTGCAAATGAGGTTTAATGTTGATAAATATAAGGTTATGCACTTGGGGGCTAAGAATATGCATGCATTATACATACTAGGGGAAGTACAACTGAGGGAATCAATGGTGGAGAAGGATCTGGGACTTCTGGTAGATCACAAGCTTAATAATGGCATGCAATGCCAAGCTGTGGTTTCTAAAGCGAGCAAAATACTCTCTTGTATTAAAAGAGATATAGACTCCAGAGAGAGATATTGTCAGGAATGGACTTGCCAATGGTGGTGGGACTCACCTGCCTTGTGGGCTGCAGTACCAGGGCTGGCCAGCGGGTACTCTCAGCAACCAGAAGCTCACTCCTGCAGTCAGCCATCACCTGAGGCTGATTGCAGGAGGTGTATTTAAGGAATGGCCAGACCTGCAGTCAGGGCCTTGGTGTTTGTTTCCCATGTGCCCTGTTTCCTGTATCCTGTCTCCTGCCTGCTCGACTCCCCTGCTTGACTCTGACTCTGATAGAACTCCGCCTGCACTGACCCCGGCTATTCCTGACCATTCTTCTGCCTGCTCCCGTTGTACCTTTCTGCCTGATTGTTCCTGACCTGGCCTGCCTGACCACTCCACCTCTCCAGCCCTGACTGCACCTGTACCTATTAGTTTAAGGTTTGTTTTGTTTTGCACTGTATTTTGTGCAGCTCATAATAAATATTATTATTATTTAATCATTTCTGAAGCCTGCTGTTTCCCTGTGTCAGTCCACACATCTCTGGTCATACCTGGATCCCTGACATTACACCAAGGCCATTCCTGACCAGAAGTGACTGCACAGGGAAGCCATCTTGGCTTATTGTTGTGAAGGATGCATCCGGAGGAGGTTATATACTTGTGTCTGCTTGTCTTTGATGACAAAGAATATGCCTATGAGACTCTGCAGGAGTATGCCAGTGATCAGCTGCTAGAATGCATAGGGGTCGCGCATTCCCTGGTAGATCAGGGCACAGAGTTCTCTGAGGTGCAACCATTAATTCAGGCTTGTGTGGAGTTGGCTTCAGCTAGTACCCCTGAAAGCAGGAATGACTTTTTTCCCCCATTCAGTGCAGATCAAGTGGAATCGCTGGTATGGTTGTTGGAGGAGGGTCCAGATTGCTTCCATGAGCATTATGCAGCTTGTCCATCACATGTGCTAGTGGAGTGTATAGACGCAGTGCAGGCTTTGGTCAGACAGGCTATGTGTAAGCGGAGTTGTGTTCAACCCATACTACAGTCCTGGGCAGACTTGTTACACCCAGCCTCAGTCAGCTTGCAACAAACCAGTCCTGCTTCTCATCATTCCTCTGCTCAAAGCTCTCTTCCTGCACTCCCGACAGCACCCCCAATGACAGCCCAGTATACCCTGCTAGCTACCAGGTCAGTCCCCTGCTCCCACTCGCTGCACCTATCCTGCCTTTAACCCTGTAAAGAAGTCCTCTGTAGCAACTGCTCCCTCCTTTGTTCCATTCCCCAGCTCTTCTCTGCCTACAGCTGCTCTATCCGTTTACAAACCTGCGCTTACTTACAGTGCTCCAGTAACTAAAACCAGGAAAAGGCGAAAATTCTTTCCAACCAGTACCATCCTGCCAGTTTCCAAACCGGTCAGCTTGCCATCTGAGAACCCGCCTTCCGTGGTTCAGCCTTGTGCCCCAGCGCGCGCAATTCAGCCTGATACCCTGATGCCCGATGACCCAGCGTATGCTACCCGGCCTGATGTTCCTACCTAGTCTGATGTTCCTACCCAGCCTGATGTTCCTACCCAGCCTGACGATCTAGTGCCCGCTATCCAGCCTGATGACCCGATCCGGCCTGATGATATTATCCAGCTTGATGATCTAGTGTACGCCACCCAGCCTGATGACCCGATCCGGCCTGATGACCCGATCCAGCTTGATGATCTGGTATACGCTACCCAGCCTGATGACCCGATCCGGCCTGATGACCCGATCCGGCCTGATGACCCGATCCGGCCTGATGACCCGATCCAGCCTGATGACCCGATCCAGCCTGATGACCTGATCCAGCCTGATGACCTGGTGTTCATGATCCAGCCTGATGACCCGATCCAGCCTGACGACCCAGTCCGGCCCGATGACCCGGTCCGGCCCGATGACCCGATCCAGCCTGATGACCTGGTGTTCATGATCCAGCCCGATGACCCGATCCAGCCTGACGACCTGGTCCGACCTGGTGCCTCGGTGCCCGTGGTCCGGCCTGGTGTCTCGGTGCCCGCGGTCCGACCTGGTACCTCCGTGCCCGCGGTCCGGCCTGGTGCCTCAGTGCCCGCTGTCGTGCCAGATGACTCGGTGCCTGCTGTCATGCCAGATGACTCGAAGCCCGCTGTCGTGCCAGATGACTCGGTGCCCGCTGTCGAGCTTGGTGACCCGGTGCCTGCGGTTCTGCTAGATGGCTCGGTGCCCACTGTCCTGCCAGATGGCTCGGTGCCCACTATCCTGCCAGATGGCTTGGTGCCCGCTGTTCCGCCTGATGGCCCGGTGCCCGCTGCTCCGCCTGATGGCCCGGTGCCCGCTGCTCCTCCTGATGGCCCGGTGCCTGCTGCTCCTCCTGATGGCCCGGTGCCCGCTGCTCCGCCTGATGGCCCGGTGCCCGCTGCTCCGCCTGATGGCCCTGTGCCCGCTGCCCAGCCTGACGTGCCTCTGCCGGCTGCCCAGCCTGACGTGCCTCTGCCGGCTGCCCAGCCTGACGTGCCTCTGCCGGCTGCCCAGCCTGACGTGCCTCCGTCCGCTGCCCAGCCTGACGTGCCTCCGTCCGCTGCCCAGCCTGACGTGCCTCCGTCCGCTACCCAGCCTGACGTGCCTCTGTCCGCTGCCCAGCCTGATGTGCCAGCCCCTGATATTCAGCCAGTTACCTGACCCGGGCAGTGGAACATTTTGCCCACTAAGGACTGTTTGGAGTGTCCTGAGGCCGCTCCTTGAGGGGGGGGTACTGTCAGGAATGGACTCGCCAATGGTGGTGGGACTCACCTGCCTTGTGGGCTGCAGTACCAGGGCTGGCCAGCAGGTGCTCTCAGCAACCAGAAGCTCACTCCTGCAGTCAGCCATCACCTGAGGCTGATTGCAGGAGGTGTATTTAAGGAATGGCCAGACCTGCAGTCAGGGCCTTGGTGTTTGTTTCCCATGTGCCCTGTTTCCTGTATCCTGTCTCCTGCCTGCTCGACTCTCCTGCTTGACTCTGATAGAACTCTGCCTGCGCTGACCCCAGCTATTCCTGACCATTCTTCTGCCTGCTCCCGTTGTACCTTTCTGCCTGATTGTTCCTGACCCGGCCTGCCTGACCACTCCACCTCTCCAGCCCTGACTGCACCTGTACCTATTAGTTTAAGGTTTGTTTTGTTTTGCACTGTGTTTGTTTATTTTGTGCTGCTCATAATAAATATTATTATTATTTAATCATTTCTGAAGCCTGCTGTTTCCCTGTGTCAGTCCACACATCTCTGGTCATACCCGGATCCCTGACAGATATCATTTTACCCCTGTACAAATCATTATACCTCATCTGGAATATGCAGTTCAGTTTGGGCACCAATTTATAAAAAGAACATTGAGGAACTGGAGAAAGTACAGAGAAGGGCAACCAAACTGATAAGAGGTATGGAGGAGCTCAGCTATGAGGAAAGATTAGAGGAACTGAATTTATTCTCTCTTGAGAAGAGGAGATTAAGGGGCGATAGGATCAACATGTATAAATACATCAGTGGTTCATATAGTGAACTTGGTGTAGAGTTATTTACCTATAGGTCATCACAAAGGACAAGGGGGCACTCTTTACGTCTGGAGGAAAAGAGATTTTATCTCCAAACACAGAAAGGTTTCTTTACAGTAAGAGCTGTGAAAATGTGGAATAGACTCCCTCAAGAGTTGGTTCTGGCCAGCTCAGTGGATTGCTTTAAGAAAGGCCTGGATTCTTTTCCTAGATACACAGAATATAACTGGATACTAACATTTATAGGTGAAGGGGAAATTGTATATTTTATATTTCCTTATTATTGTTGGCTCACAATATCTAACAAAGAGACAAGGATGGTTGCTTTAGATTACTCACACCAAAGGAATGTTACTGCAAACTGACCAAGTCGTTAAATGGTCATATTACTTGCAGTGGGGGGGGGGGGGGGGGGTGATGCTGGACATTCCCCACACACAAGTCCAGCATCTTTAGTTAAATAAATTTAATTAATTTGAACTATGATATGATACCCTAATGAGATTGGAAGCTGGATCAGTGTGGAATGAGAGGAGCCATTTCTCATCTATGCTATTGGACATTTAAAGTCCAGTAAGGTGCATGGTTTGGAAGGTGGCGGCGAGTGGATTTTGTTGCACTAGTGGTGTTGAAGAGGGGAACACATATTATTAGATGTCTAAAGGATACTACGCTATCATACGTTTCTCCGGAGATATTCTTTATGAAGATAAGGATGCATTCGAAGGATCAGTTTTTGAGTGGATTCTAATATGGAAGGAGATTTAAAGTTATGTACAAGTATTTTTAGGGTAAGAGTATTTAATTCAGCCACATAGAAGTGGACACTGGGTGATTTAAGCAAATCTTGAACACAATATACGCTGAGATTTTGATTTTGAGTTTTTGTTTATGCAATAAGGATAATGCACTATATGTAGTAGTTTTTGTTTTTTTTTAGGCACACGTGGATATTTAAGAGTGATATTTTTGGAGATGGTTCAAGTGGAAATATGAATTTTAAATAATATTTGAAGATTCACAGATGCTGAGAAGGTTTATTTGAGATCAGGTGATTGACTCAGCCATTGCAGAATATGCCACTTCTTTTCCTTCAAAAGCTCTTGGGTTGCTTTTGCAGTGTGTTTTGGATCATTGTCCATCTGTACTGTGAAGCTCCGTCCAATCAACTTTGCATTTGGCTGAATCTGGGCTGACAGTATATCTCTAAACACTACAGAATTCATCTGGCTGCTTCTGTCTTCTGTCACATCATCAATAAACACCAATGACCCAGTGCCATTGGAAGCCATGCATACCCATGCCATCACATTGCCTCCACCATGTTTTATAGATGACATTGTGTGCTTTGGATCATGAGCTGTTCCAAGCCTTCTCCACACTTTTTTCTTCTCGCCATTCTGGTACAGATTAATCTTAGTTTCATCCGTCCAAAGAATGCTTTTCCAGAACTGGTCTGAATTTTTTAGATGTTTTTTGGCAAAGTCTAATCTTGCTTTTCTATTCTTCAGGCTTATGAATGGTTTGCACTTTGTGGTGAACCCTCTGTATTTGCTCTTGTGAAGTCTTCTCTTGATTGTAGACTTTGACAATGATACGCCCACCTCCTGGAGAGTGTCCTTCACTTGTTTTAATGTTGTGAATGGGTTTTTCTTTACCATAGAAAGGATCTTGCGATCATCCACCACTATTGTCTTCTGTGAACATCCATGCCTTTTATGTTTCTGAGCTCACCAGTGCGTTCGTCTTTCCTCAGAATGTACCAAACTGTTGATTTAGCCAATAATGTTGCTGCTATCTCTCTGATGGATTTGTTTCATTTTTGAAGCCTTAAAATGGCTTGATTCACTTGCATGGACAACTCCTTTGAAAGCATGATGTAGGTTCACAGCAATAGATTCCAAATGCAAATACCACACTTAGAATCAACTCCAGACCTTTTACCTGCTTAATTGATGAAGAAATAATGAAGGAGTAGCCCACACCTGGCCATGAAACAGCTTTTGATTCAATTGTCCAATTACTTTTGGTCCCTTTTAAAAGGAGGGATAGATACTCTTAAGAGCTGTAATTCCTAAACCCTTCCTCCAATTTGGATGTACATACCCTTAAATGAAACCTGAGAGTGTGCACTTTCAGTCCATTTCCATTATATAAGTATAGCTTGAATATGTTTTGGTAAATATCTGAAAAAATCTAAAATTGTGCCAATGTGCAAATATATATGGACCTAACTGTATATAGCAGTACTTCTGCTATAGGGCGGTCGGGAAGCAGTTAAAGTAGAAGTTTTCTCTTGAACTAACTATGCTTAAAATGGCTCCCACCCGCCTTCTAACACCAATAATCACTACCCTGTAAAAGGAAGATGCATATTCTTACCTATTCTCAGAGTGCTCCGGTCTGGTCATGTGATCTCCTTAGCGTCTGGTTTTAAGGGAGAGTAGAGAGCACTGACAACAGATGAAATGCCTAGGCGGTGATGTCACCCATAGGCTTAAAGTGGCATTAAACGCTCTATGGTGATTTTTACCTGGAGGTAAGCTTATGGTAAGACTTACCGTTATGTAAAATTAATATCTCCTAAATGTGCACCATTTAGGAGATATTCCAGTTAGCAGCAGCTGGTGAAGTCACTGGCACATGCACTCTGAAGGAATGGCATACCTGTGCCATTCCTTCCTAGCTCTGTGTAGTACCCCAGGTTCCCACGCGCATGCACGGGAGTGACATCATCATGGCTTGGCCAGTCAGAAGGCTGGAGCCTGCCAACCTGGAAGGAAGACTGGTGAAGATGGAAGCCCTGTCAGTGGTGACAGCGCACCGCTGGAGGGCTTCGTTTTAAGGTAAGTCTTTCACAATGTGCTAGTATGCGATGCATACTTGCACATTATGATATTACCTTACAGGGGGAAACTTTTTTTTTTTTTCTAGAAGCTTTACTATCGCTTTAATATGGACCAACTGCCACTAGGAGCCGATCACTTTCCCAGAACGGAGAGCCCTGAGAATTGGTAAGTATAGACATCTTTCTTTTATAGGGCAGTTAGTATAGATGTTAGAAGGTGGGTGGGAGCTGTTTTAAGAATAGTTAGTTCTAGCTCAGACTTCTACTTTATGGCTGACCATAGATGATTTGTTGTTTTGATCAGACCAATTTTTTGAGGTAACATACTAAAAGGAATGACAGAATGGAATGCATATAGACTTTAACAGGGCAGTCCGAACCATTCACAACACCAAATAAATCTTTAGCAGACATATTCTCCAAATTCAGTAGTGATGTTTAAAATTGAAATTAGTCAGGATTATTATTGTTTTCTATGGACTGCCCAGGGTGAATGACAGAAGGGAATGCCAATAGAATATAAAGGGAAGCAAGATGTGACTTGAGGTCAAAACCATCAGGTGTATATAAAAAAATGTTAGCAGACATACTCTCCACGTTCAGTGGTGATGTTTAAAATTGAGATTAAGCGGGATTATCATTGCTTTTGTCAGGGATCCTCTCGATCCCCGCCGCGATGGTCCCGGCGCAGGCGCAGTGTGCCGCCCTGTGCAGGGACTCGAGCACTAGGTCCGGGCCGGCCGCGGCGTTCGAGTTCGCGCATGCGCAGTAGAAGCCGCGGCCGCCCGCTGGGCACCAATGGCAGCGCAGGGCGGAATATTTAAACGACCCTGAGCTGTCATTCAGTGCCTTCTGGTCTTACCTGTATCCTGTATCTGCGAACCTGTGTATTGTAAGTTGCTGACCTGGATTGTACCTGACCTTGCTGTATTTCTCCTGCCCTGACCCTTGCTTTGCCTGACCTCTCTCCTGAATGCCCCCTATTGGATTTGACCTGCTGTTGCTGACCTGGCGTGTGACCCGACCATTCTATGCCCGCTGCCTTGTACCTTGCCGCCCTCTCTGTTACCGACCCGGCCCGTCTGACCTTGCTCATCCATCCATCCCGTGCAGTGGGGTCTGCTGACCTCCTCATATCAGACTCTTCCCCGTGGGAGCCCTTGGCGCATACCACTACCACTGACGGACGCACCCAGTAGCCACGACCTGGTCTCAGGGGGCTCCAAGTCCATCCCCACCATCAGGGGCCCTGGTGAACAAGCACCCTGGGACTTAGACTCCGTGCGCTGGGGACGCCTATTCAGTGGAGTGCTAGTGGTACCGCCAGGCGGTCCCTTACAGTACCAGAAGGCCATGACTGAGTCTAGAGGAGGGCCCTCGCCGCTTGAGGAGATCTGCAGGCACCTGTCTAACTTGACACAGGCCGTATCGGCCCTGCAGGACAGATGTCAGCAGATTGAGAATCACTTCCAGACCTGCACTATATCCGTTTCTGCCCCACAGGCCGCGGTCCCCGCACCCCCGGCCGTAGCAGCCCCTGTGCCGGTTTCTGGGGCGTCCGCCCCACTCCCGGCGGCCGAACCCCGAGTACCCTTACCGGAACGTTTTCACGGGGACCGCACACGCTTCAGGTCATTCCGTG
Source organism: Staurois parvus (assembly GCF_062004578.1). Lineage (NCBI taxonomy): Eukaryota > Metazoa > Chordata > Amphibia > Anura > Ranidae > Staurois > Staurois parvus. Next base: position 548,830 of record NW_028318785.1, read on the forward strand.
TGTCCTGTCTTCTCTATTTTGAGTTGCAACCACGAACCTTTGTGACTGAATCCGTGAAGGTGGGGTTCGTCATCTCCCTCCTGCAGGGTGAACCCCAAGACTGGGCCCACCGACTGCGGGGAAAAAATGACCCTCACCTCAGTTCGGTTGACAATTTTTTTGACGCAATGGCCATCCTATACGATGACCCACAGCGGGCAGCTTCTGCTGAAGCTACTTTGTACACGCTCCGGCAAGGCCGCCGAGCGGCGGAGGAGTACGCGTCTGAATTTAGGCGCTGGATGGGGGACACACGCTGGAACGAGTTTGCTCTCCTGCATCAGTTCCGTATAGGCCTATCAGAAGGCCTGAAAGATGAGCTCGCCCGGGTGGAGGTGCCTGAGACTTTAGAGGACTTAATTGCACTGACTATTAAGATTGACCGTAGACTGCGGGAACGCAGGTTTGAGAGGTCCGGCCAGGGTCATGGAAATCCCTGGGGGTCATTTCAAGGTCCCAGTCAAGCACCTAGGCCAAACATCCAGAACCGGCCACCTGGAGATATCCCTGAACCTATGCAACTCGGCCTGGCACGGCCTAAACTATCTCCAGAGGAACATCAGCGCAGACGATCCCAGAACCTGTGCCTCTACTGTGGTGAAGCTGGTCACATGGTACGATCCTGCCCGCAGAAACTGAGTAAGTGCACCTCTTCTTCCTTGTCCATTGGCAATGTTAGTCCACCCCAATACTTAGTGGTGCCCCTTTCCTTTCAGCTTCCGGAAAGGACCGTGGAAGTATCGGCCATAGTTGATTCGGGGGCATGCAGCTGCTTCTTGGACATTAATTTTGCTCACCAGCAGGGTATTCCTCTCCAATTGAAACAGAAGGGGTTCAATATTTATTTGGCCGACGGTTCCCGGATAAAATCAGGGGTAGTGAACCAGGAAACCCCCTCCATCGCCACTGTCATTGCCGGCCAGCACCAGGAACTGCTCCGCCTGGATGCTATAGCTTCACCCCTCTTCCCAGTCATTTTGGGGCTCCCATGGTTACGGGCCCATAACCCCCAAATTGACTGGGAGACCGGAGTAATTTCGTTCCCTTCTCCATACTGTCGGGTATACTGCCGCACTTCGGGCCCGGGGGTCCCCCAAATCCTCCTGTGCTCTGAGGGGGAAGCCGAATTAAAACAGGTAATCCCGGCAGCCTACCATGAGTTTCTAGATGTGTTCAGCAAGCGGGGAGCTGATACTCTACCCCCCCACCGCCCTTATGACTGTCCCATTGACCTGTTACCCGGTTCAGAAATTCCTTTTGGGCGAATCTTCCCCCTTTCAGAGCTCGAATTGGGGGCCCTGAAGGAATATATCGAGGACAGCCTCCAAAAGGGGTTCATCCGCCCCTCCACTTCACCGGCGGGGGCGGGAATTTTCTTTGTTGAAAAAAAGGACAAAACCTTGAGGCCGTGTATCGATTACCGGGAGTTGAACAGGGTCACGATAAAGAACCGTTACCCACTGCCGTTAGTACCAGAGTTATTCCAAAGTTTAAAAACAGCAGTGGTTTTTACAAAGCTGGATTTGAGGGGAGCATACAACTTGGTTCGCATAAGGGAGGGGGACGAGTGGAAGACGGCCTTCCACACCCGCTTCGGCCATTTTGAATATTTGGTCATGCCGTTCGGGTTGTGTAATGCTCCGGCCACGTTTCAACACTTTGTGAATGATATTTTTAGGGACTTCCTGGATGTCTTTGTTATCGTCTATTTAGACGACATTTTGATTTTCTCCCCTTCCTTGGGGGAACACAGAATACATGTAGCGAGGGTATTGGGGCGATTGCGGCAGCATGGGTTGTACGCCAAGGCAGAGAAATGTTGTTTCGAACAATCCAGCATTACTTTCTTGGGCCTGATTATCTCCACCGCGGGGGTCGCGATGGATCCCCAGAAAGTCGCTGCAATACTGGATTGGCCTGAACCCACGGACAGGAAAGGCGTCCAACGATTTATTGGTTTTGCAAATTTTTACCGAAAGTTCATCAAGAACTTCTCAGGTCTGGTCTCCCCCATTACTCAGCTAACCAAGCTGGGAACCCGGTTCAGATGGACACCAGAAGCTTAGGAAGCTTTTGAAGCCTTGAAGAAGTTGTTCACCTCGGCACCCATTTTGGGTCACCCAGACGCCGCCCTGCCCTACATCCTGGAAGTGGATGCATCGGAGAATGCGGTAGGTTCCATCCTCTCCCAGCGGAAAGGCACCAAGGAATTGCTCCATCCTGTAGCATTCTTCTCACGGAAGCTTACCCCAGCAGAGAAGAATTATGATATCGGTGATCGAGAGCTACTGGCGATCAAAACGGCATTAGAGGAATGGAGGTACCTGCTGGAAGGTGCTGTGCACCCCATCTTAATATTTACTGATCACAAAAACCTAGAATATCTGAGAACCGCCAAGCATCTACACCCGCGACAGGCAAGATGGGCACTATTCTTTTCTAGATTCAACTTCCACATTATGTACCGGCCTGGATCAAAGAACACTAAGCTAGATGCGTTATCACGTATGTACGAGGACGCCAAGGAGATCCCAGTACCCGACACCATTCTGTCCTCGGGTAACTTCTTGGCCCTTCAGTCGGACCTTCGTTCCAAGATAATGGAGGCATCCACAACCATCTCTACCCAAGCCGGAGGGCTCCTCCAGAACAAGGGGGAACTCCTATGGAGGGAAGACCGGATTGTGGTGCCGGAGGAAGCCCGAACCCTGGTCTTGGACCATTGCCATGACCATCCGATGGCGGGGCACTTTGGCCCAGAAAAGACCCTGGAACTTCTCCGACGCTCCTTCTGGTGGCCGGACATGGCTAAAGATTGTAAGGGCTATGTAAGGTCCTGTATCACCTGCCAAAAGAACAAGCCATCCAGAAACAAAGTTTGGGGTCTGCTGCGACCCTTACCGATTCCTGAACGGCCTTGGCAAAAGATCTCGTTAGACTTTATAGTCGAGCTTCCGCCATCACTAGACCACACGGCAATCCTGGTGGTCGTGGACCGCTTGTCCAAGATGGCCCACTTCATCCCGTTGAAGAAAACCCCCTCGGCAGCCGAGACTGCGCGAGTTTTCATTCGTGAGGTAGTAAGGCTGCATGGGGTCCCCGAAGACATTGTCTCGGACCGAGGGGTCCAGTTCACGTCAAGATTTTGGAGGGCACTGTGCAAAGCCCTGGACATCAAATTGTCCCTTTCCTCTGCATTCCACCCTCAAACTAACGGTCAAACCGAAAGGACCAATCAGACCCTGGAGCAATACTTGAGATGCTACACTTCGTTTACTCAAGATGACTGGATGCCACTTCTCCCCCTAGCGGAATTCGCGTACAACACCGCCCGTCACTCAGCGACGGGACAGTCCCCGTTCTTTGCCAACTATGGTTTTCACCCCGTCTTCCTCCCGGATTTGGTCCCGGAATGCCCAGTACCAGCAACGCAAGATGTGGTAACGTTTTTCTCCACGAACAATAAGAAGCTTCAAGAGGCCATCAGTCGGGCCCAGGAAGACTACAGGAAGGCATTCAACAGGAAACGGAGGGGAGATCTGGTGTTGCGGCCTGGGGAGAAGGTTTGGCTAGCGACGTCCAATTTAAAGATGCTTTGTCCGTCGAAGAAATTGGGACCCAAGTTTATAGGCCCCTTCTGCATTAAACGGATGGTCAACGAAGCGGCCTACGAACTCGTCCTTCCTGACACACTCAAAATCCACCCAGTCTTCCATGTGTCCCTGCTGAAGCCAGTAATCCCAGATGCCTTCCCTGACCGAGAATCAAGACCCCCAGAAGCCATAACGGTCGAGGGAGAAGAAGAATTTGAGGTGGAAGCAATCCTAAAGTGCCGAAGGAGGGGGGGCCAGGCCCAATTCCTAATCAAATGGAAGGGCTATGGCCCTGAGGACAATTCTTGGGAACCAGCCCAGAATGTCCACCTAGACTTGTCCGGAGGTTCTTTCGCGATCACCCGTGGTGGAGAGATCGGGTGGGCATCCGGAGGTTGCCCGTAGGGGGGGGCAATGTCAGGGATCCTCTCGATCCCCGCCGCGATGGTCCCGGCGCAGGCGCAGTGTGCCGCCCTGTGCAGGGACTCGAGCACTAGGTCCGGGCCGGCCGCGGCGTTCGAGTTCGCGCATGCGCAGTAGAAGCCGTGGCCGCCCGCTGGGCACCAATGGCAGCGCAGGGCGGGATATTTAAACGACCCTGAGCTGTCATTCAGTGCCTTCTGGTCTTACCTGTATCCTGTATCTGCGAACCTGTGTATTGTAAGTTGCTGACCTGGATTGTACCTGACCTTGCTGTATTTCTCCTGCCTGACCCTTGCTTTGCCTGACCTCTCTCCTGAATGCCCCCTATTGGATTTGACCTGCTGTTGCTGACCTGGCGTGTGACCCGACCATTCTATACCCGCTGCCTTGTACCTTGCCGTCCTCTCTGTTACCGACCCGGCCCGTCTGACCTTGCTCATCCATCCATCCATCCCGTGCAGTGGGGTCTGCTGACCTCCTCATATCAGACTCTTCCCCGTGGGAGCCCTTGGCGCATACCACTACCACTGACGGACGCACCCAGTAGCCACGACCTGGTCTCAGGGGGCTCCAAGTCCATCCCCACCATCAGGGGCCCTGGTGAACAAGCACCCTGGGACTTAGACTCCGTGCGCTGGGGACGCCTATTCAGTGGAGTGCTAGTGGTACCGCCAGGCGGTCCCTTACAGCTTTCTATGGACTGACAAGGGTGGATGACAAAAGGGAATGCCCATAGACTATAATGGGAAGCAAAATATGAATTTATTTGCAGATAAATCGGTGTCATGTAACAATTTAACCTTTCCTACAGGTGTTCCCCAAGTAGATCAGCAGATTGTAAAATTGAAATTATTTGGAATTATAGCTGTTTTCTAGGGAATGACATTTGGATGACACAGAGGAATGCCGATAGAGTATAATGGGAAGCAAAATGTGAAAAACTTTCCAAATTCAGGTGTAATGTTAAAAATGGAGATTAAGCAGGATTATTATTGTTTTCTATGGAATGACAAAAGTGGAAAACGGAAGGGAATGCCCACAGAATATGATGGGAATCAAAATATAAACTAATTTGTAGGCAAATCTGAAAAACATAGCAATTTCACATTTACCACGTGTTCCCCAAGCAGATTAGCAGATTGTAAAATTGAAACTATTTGGTATTATAGCTGTTTTCTATGGAATGATAAAGGTGAATAACAAAAGGGAAAGCCCATAGAGTATAATCGGAAGCAAAATGTGACCTAGACTCAGAACCATTCAACATGCCAAATTAACCCTTAGCAGATTTATGCAGGCCATAGGCAGGTCGTTTATCGGCCGAATTTTTGCCCGCGCGAAAAATTAGCCGATATTCACGCCGTTAGTGGGGCAATGCCGTTGGCCATTTTTTGTGAATATTCTTGTTTCTTTTTATCAGTCATGCTGGAAAATCCACAAAAAATGGATGTTTTTCATAGACATTGGTGGCAGCATCAACAACGGCAACGACTGTTTTTTTGTTTATCGGCCGACAATTCGGCCTGCAATACTCTCCAAATTCAGCAGTGATGTTTAAAATTGAGATTAAGCAGGATTATTATTGCTTTCTATGAAATAACAATGGTGAATGACAGAAGGGAATGCCCATAGAATATAATGGGAAGCAAGATGCAAGTTCAAGTCAAAATCATTAGGTGTATAACAAGATAACATTAGCAGACATACTCTGCAAATTCAGTGGTGATGTTTAAAACTGAGATTAAGTGGGATTATCAGTGCTTTCTATAGAATGACAGATGGGAATGTCTACAGGGTATAATGGGAAGCAAAATATGAATTTATTTGCAGATGGATTTGTGTCATGTTGTAATGTAACCTTTTCCACAGGTGTTCCCAAAATAGAGTAGCAGATGGTAAAATTGAATTTTTTTGGGATTATAGCTATTTTTTTGTGAATGACACAAAGGAATACCCTTAGAGTATAATGGGAAGCAAAATGTGACCTGGAGACAGAACCATTAGACATATCACATACTCTGCAAACTCAGCGGTGATGAATAAAATTGAGATTAAGTAGGATTATTATTGTTTTATATGGAATGGCAAAGGTGAATGATAGAAGGGAATGCCCATAGAGTATAATGAAAACAAAATATGAATGTATTTGCAGACAAATCTGTGCCATGTAGCAATTTACCTTTACCATAGGTGTTGCCTAAGTAGAGTAGCAAATTGTAAAATTGAAATTATCTAGGGTTATAGCGGTTTTCTATAGAAAGACAAAAGTAAATGACAGAATGTAATGCCGATAGGGTATATTGGCAATTAAGATGTGACTTGACGTCAGAACCATTAGACGTATCAAATAAATCCTTTCAATAGAAAACAGTTATAATCCTAAATAATGTTATTTTTACAATCTAATACTCTACTTGGGGAACACCTGTAGGAAAGGTTAGTTTGCTACGCGACACAGATTTGTTTGCAAAAACATTCACATTTTGCTTTTTATTTTATTCTATGGGCATTCCCTTCTGTCATCCACATTTCTCATGCCATAGAAAGCAATGATAATCCCACTTATTCTCAATTTTAAACATCACCACTGAATGTGGAGAGTATGTCTGCCAACTTTTTTTCTCATACACCTAATGGTTTTAACTCCAGGTCACATCTTGCTTCTTATTTTACTCGATGGGCATTCCCTTCTGTCATTTACCCTTCTTGTTCCATAGAAAACAATGATAATCCCACTGCATCTCAATTTTAAACATCACCACTGAACTTGAAGAGTATGCTGGCTAGAGATTTATTTGATATGTCTAATGCTTCTGATGTCGTCACATCTTATTTTCCATTATACTCTATGGGCATTCCCTTTTGTCATTCACCTTTGTCACTCTATAGAAAACAGGTATAATCCCAAATTATTTCAATCTGACAATCTGCTACTCTACTTGGGGAACACCTGTGGTAAAGATTAGTTTGCTATGTGGTATAGATTTGTCTGCAAATACATTCATATTGCTTCTCATTATATTCAATGGGCATTCCCTTCTGTCATTTGCCTTTCTTTTTCAATAGAGAGCAATAATAATCCCGCTTAATCTCAATTTTAAACATCCCCACTGAACTTGGAGAGTATGTCTGCTAAGGATTTATTTAGAATGTTGAATGGTTCTGACTTCCGGTCGCATCTTGGTTCCCATTATATCCTATGGGCATTCTCTTTTGTCATTCAGCTTTGTCATTCCATTGAAAACAGCTATAATCCCAAATGATTCCAATTTTACAATCTGCTACTCTACTTGGGGAAAACCTGTGGTAAAGGTTAAATTGCTATGTTTCACAGATTTCTCTGCAAATGAGTTTATATTTTGTTTCCCATTATATTCTGTGCGCATTGCCTTCTGTATTTCACTTTTGTCATTTCATAGAAAACAATAATAATCCTGTTTAATCTAAATTTTTAATGTTACCACTGAATTTGGAAAGTATGTCTGCTAAGAATTTATGTGGTATGTCTAGTGGTTCTGACTCCAGGTCACAATTTGCTTCCCATTATACTCTATGGGCATTCCTTTGTGTCATTCATCTGTCATTCCAAAGAAAACAGCCATAATTCCAAATACTTTTATTATTACAATCTGCTACTCTACTTGGGGATAATTGGAGAAAAAAATAGGGGGAAGTGCCACCTAAGTGTAATATTAAATTGTACCATTTATTAAACCCAAGGTTAAAAGCACTCACAAGATTGAAGATAAAACTCGCTCATCATAATATAAATGTGTAATCAGCTCTCATCTCTATCCTGTACTCTACTGTAGTGTATCAGATGTGGTGTAGAAGCATGGACACCTTGGGAAGAAATGGGAAGTCCTCCTGGGCCAGGTTGGAACGCACAAGCAGAAGTGACATCATTGGGGAGAGAGACAGACTGGAAGACAGGCTACACTGCCACTGTAGGAATTAGTTCTCCTTATGGACTTTAATGAACTTTTGTGCATTTCCAAGGACGTTCTAACAGCCAGTTGACCATGGTCTTATACGTGCACCAGACACCTTTTTTACTCTACTTGGAGAACACCTGTGGCGAAAGTTGCATTGTTATGTTTCTCAGATTTGTCTGCAAATGAGTTTATATTTTGCTTCCCATTATACTCTATGGGCATTCCCTTTTATCATTCACTTTTTTCATTCTGTAGAAAACAATAATAATCCCACTTAATTTAAATTTTTAACATCACCACTGAACTTGGAGACTATGTCTGCTAAGGATTTATGCGATATGTCTAATGGTTCTGACTCCATTATTCTCTATGGGCATTCCCTTTTGCTCCATTATTCTCTATGGGCATTCCACTGCCCTGTTAAAATCTATGGGCATTGCATGCTGTCATTCCTTTTAGTATTTTCCTTTTATTTGGGGAGGGGTAAAAATGACCAGCCCGTGTATCAGATGTTGTAGGTACGCCACGGAGAATAAGGGCCCATTTCATCTGTAGACTAAAAGCAAACTACCTCTAACACTTAGAAAATGTGTAAATTATTATACTCATCTGTATAGATTCAGGGATATCCGCATTTTTTGCCTTTACCAAAAAACAAATGGATTCTCCTATCCACACAAGCAGAGTGGATGGATTCTTTATTAATACAGCTGTACCTCGGTTTACGAACGCCTCGGTTAACGTAATTCTCGGTTTACAAATAAAAATCCATTGAAAATAATGCCCCGGTTTACGAATTTGTTACACATTTTTTTCGCAATACGATGTGTATGTTGGTGCTGATTTTTAAATTCAGTTGCCGGCTTTTTTTTTCTTCACTATATCTCACAGAATTAGCTGTCACTTTCCTCAGAGCTAGAGGATACTTTGTTTCTTTTCTCTCGGGCAACAAACTAAAAGGAAACATTGTTTTTTTAACTTGGGTAAATAAACTAAAAGGAAACTTTCTTTCTTTTAGCTGGGGGGAAAGTGACAGCATACTCTCTGAGCTATAGTGAAGAAAAAAAAATTTTAAATTACATTTAAAAACTGGCACTGACCTATAGTGACAGCGACATTTTCAAAACTTTTTTCTGACCTCCGGAACGGATAAATTGGTTTTCAATGCATCCCCATGGGAAACCGCATTTTGGTTTACAAATTTTTCGCAATAAATAACATCCCGGAGAACGCATTAAATTCGTAAACCGAGGTACACCTGTACTTTGTAACTGTATTTTAATAATTTCCTTTTGGGATTAATAAAGTATTCTGAATCTGAATGGAGGAATCCTCCCTGCTGTGCTATTGTATTCTGGCAGCGGGGACTCACCCTTTCTCACTTAGAAAAGCAGATTTTTTGGAGGTGGGGGATGAAAAAACAAATGACCAATCCTGGGTATCAAATGTTAACTACTGAGAGGAAGGGCCCATTTTGTCTGTAGACTAGAAGCAAACTATCTGTAACACTTAGCAAATTTGTACATTTTTATACTCATCCATATAGATTCAGGGATATCTTTACAAAAATTAGCTGAGCAGCTCCCTCCAGTGGCAAAGAAACAGAAGGCAGCATGTTCTTTCTTGTGAAAATGTGTCATTTGATGTAATTTATGTTTTTAAATTAGATCTGCAGGACAGTTCCAAAAAAAGCAGTCAATTCCAGGCAAGCCAATGTGTGTGTGTGTATATTGCCCCTAGATTAATATTTTTAAGCAAATAACCACATACACAGTAAAATAAAGGAAAGATGGTCTGTAGAATCACATGCCAAGAAAAGATGCTAGAGTCACCCAGCCCACTTCCTAAGAGCCCAGGGCGGAAGGCTCCTCACATTGCACTCACATTGGACTGCAGAGAGCATAGTCATTACTTGACTTTTAGGACTGATCTACTGCCAGAGAAAGAGCAAGGTGAAGAAGACCTGTGATGTCACAAGGCCAGACAGCAGACACCCAGAAAAAAAATGTCTTGATATTTATTTGTGGGTTCAGGTGTGTTCCATTGAGGAAGAGGGAGCCTGAGCTGGGGGCTTTAAAGCAGCAGCCAGCACTGTCATGCTGAATCTAAAGGATGCATTAAAGGAAACCTGTACTGAAGGAAGTGCAAAGACTTTACTTGTTGCTCTACTTTAGAAAATGACTGTCTCACTGTCTCTGAGTTCAATAACTAACCCAAAGCAAGCATACAGACCAGGAAAATCAGAAATAATATGCATAGTTGGATCAGCATGGCAGACAGGGAACTAATACTTTTTGGAAGGGTAGGTCAGCAAGAGAAGTTTCAATAATTCTTCATGCAGGCTTCCTTTAAAGTACAAGCCTGCTATTCCTAGTCCCCTAAAACATATACTAACCTAGGTCACCCCTCCCCTCCCCCATCCAGGTATTTACTTACCACTCTGTAATGGCTGTAGTCCCCTACAGTAATTGTGACATATAATTAAAAAGATTGCATATATATTTGGTGCATAGAATAGTCACATTAGTGTACCATGCAGTAAGGGGCACTGGACTCCTTATAAACCAAGGTCACTGCAGCATAATAGATAATGTGTGACAGTTTGCCACTTTTTTTGTGTCAGTTTCACACATGATTTACCTGTTGCAATTTCTCACTCTGCTCTATCAATAGTGTTTTTTTTTCCCCCCAATACTCAAGTTCCACTTTAACCACTTGCCTACCATGCACTTTCACCCTCTTTCAGCCCAGGCCAATTTCAGCTTTCAGTGCTGTAGCACTTTGAATGACATTTTCACAGCCATGCACTCTACCCAAACAAAATTTTTATCATTTTTTTGAGACAGAGAGAGCTTTCTTTTGGTGGTACTTAGTCACCACTGGGTTTTTTTTAGTTTTCACACTATAAACAAACTAAGAAATACAAAATTTTGAAAAAAATTCACTGATGTGTGCTGATAAGGCTGCACGAATAGGTGGCACTGATAGGCGGCACTAATAGACAGCACTGATAGGCAGCACTGATGGGTACTAATAGGTATGATTGACAGGCACTGATAGGTGGCACTGATGGGTACTAATAGGTATGATTGATAGGCACTGATAGGTACTAATAGGTATAATTGATGGGCACTGATAGGTGGCACTGATGGGTACTGATAGAATGCTCTGATGAGGAGGCACTAATAGACAGCACTGATGGGTACTAATAGGTATGATTGATGGGCACTGATAGGTGGCACTGATGGGTACTGATAGAATGCTCTGATGAGGAGGCACTGATAGACAGCACTGATGGGCATTGACAGGCATCACTGAAGGGCACTGATATTTGGCACTGATGGGCACTAATGATCAGTGCCCTGATTATCAGTGTAGATGTCCCCTCTGCGGAATGCCGCTTACTGGCTCTCCTGTCCTCATGCGCTTTCAGCGTGAGGAGAGGACTGCCAATAACTGGCATTTCCTGTTTAAATGTGATCAGTTGTGATTGGACACATGGTAGAACCTACGTCATCGGCCGTTTACTGCGATCGGTGATCCGCTGTGTCCGATGGACACAATGCACCACCCGTCCATCATTTCCCTATATGGCGGGCGGAAGGCGGTTAAAGTCTAATGTGCACTGAGTGTTTATCCCTGGTACATGAGATCTTGGGGTTTAGGTGCAGGTGAAAGTCACAGACACACTGTCCAGCCCAGCTGCTAGCAGCCTCTGAAACTCTAAAAGAAGCTAAAAGATGCTGTGACTGGATGGTACACCAAGCAGTACTAATGTTTAGGGCAGTATGAGCTCAGGGACAAACACCCAATATGCAAGAGCTCTGTGTTTCAGCAACAGCTAGGCGTTGTACCAAGTGTATTTGGGGAGGTGGCAGGGGGTAAGAATTGTAGGAGAGGAATTTTGGGAAGGTGTGCCAAGAGTGGTGATTTTGGGGGATTTGTGTTGAGGGGGGGAAGATGATTTGTGCTAGGAGGGAGAATTTGGGGGGTTTGTGCTAGAAAAGGTGATATTGTATAGGTGTGGGGGGGGGATTTGTGTTAGGGGGGGGAAATTTCTTTTGGGGGGTTGTACAAGTAGGGATGATTGGGGGGTATTTGTGCTAGGAGGGGGTATTTGTGCTAGAATGGGGGATTAAGGGAAGGAAATTTGTGCTTGGATGGGAAATTTGAGGGGTAAAGGATCTGTGCATGGAGGCGTAAATTTTTTTTGGGGGGTGGGGTGATTTATGATGGAGCCTATGGGAAGAGAGAGGATTTGAGCAGAGGGGGGCAAACATTTGTGCTTGGAGGGGGGATTTCAGTAGGGGGGTGGATTTGTACTGGGAGAATTTATGCTTAGGGGATAAGCATGCAGATTAGTGCTCGATTTTTTTTGGGGGGGGGGATGCTCACACATTTTTGGGGGTGCAATTTGGCATGTTTTCCCTGGGCTCTAGCTGACCTTGTCTCAGCACTGACCTGTGCCTTCCATCCACATCTAAAAGCCTAGAGTTCATGCACCGGAGCTGGACACCAAGTGTGCATTTGGCCATTGCAGATGAGTACTCATTGAGTTTGTGCTACTTCATCATGGCATATGTCACTGCAGACCTCACTTTCCTGAACATTTTGCCCTGCTGCACACTGGACCCATGCTGCTTAAGCTTCCACCTGAGTCACTCTTTGAAGAGCGATCTGCAATGGAAAGCCTTTCAGAAAGCAGTGCAGACAAGGCTGCAATGCTTTCAGGAGCGGCTTTACTGCTGCTTACAGAATGCTGTATTTTTTTTTTTTTGACAGCCGAACAGGTTTTTTTTAAAGGGAATACCATTCCATAACTATGAGCCTTTTATTTGTGTTTGCAGCACAGCCTCACTTACTTAGTACTGTCTGCCAAACATGACAGTAGAGATATTTGCTGCACCACCAAGCAAAGCATCATGGCTGCATTGTAAGTACAACCCATGTATTGTATTCATGCATGTTACACGCATTCTCTATTGAGAGTCAGAGGTTTGTGTCTAGTGGAGACTTTATCAACCTTTTTTAAAACGGAGGAACCCTTGAAATAACTTTCCAGTCTCAGGGAATCCTGCTAATAATTACTATACCTCAGCTCACCATACATTAATGTGATGGTCATTCACATTCACCCAAAAGGTGAAGTTCAACTTTTTTAGTACTGGTCCTCTTTGGCACCTTTGGGGAGCGGGTACCAGATTCTGACAGGTACCCATTCCCACTTCCGATGCAACCACCTAGGCGATCGGAAGCAGAAGTTGTCCTCCCTCCCTCCTTGTAGTTTTCTAGGACATGTGACAGGTCCCAGCAGATGACTGTACCATTCACAAGGTGCAGCGCTACGTGCACATGTGCAATTGGCACCCACTGTGAAGCCACAAGCTGTCACAACTGGGTGCCCACATGTAGGATGCTGGCGCCAGGGAGTGAGGACAGTTGGTGAAACTGGATGCAGTAAGTACACTGCTGGATGGTGGGACAGGTGAATGGCGGTTTTTTAAAAGTCAGCAGCTACAGTTTTTGTAGCTGCTGACTTTTATTTTTTTAGGTTTGACAGGAGCTCCGCTTTAAAAATTAACCCCTCACCCCCACAGATAGGTTAAAAGATCATTTTATCTGAGAAGCAGGAGCAACCTCTGGAAGAATTTTAGGGTTCAACAGAACATTGGTTAAGAAAGGCTGGTCTAGAGAGTTGTGCATGCCAGTATTTGAATAGATACCTAAAAGGTATAAACATGCAGATTGTCTTCAACCAGCCTTCTGTCCAGAGTCCTAGTTATCGGCTCTGATACTGACTCCTTGAAGAGTGAGATTATTTGAGTGCCACACTGGCACGTATTTTTGGCTCTCAATCAACCATTAATATTGCACTGTGTTATGTGGGCTGGCGGCAACATTCTAGTCTATGTGTATCTGACTTGGTCATCAGTAAGGATGAGAAAACCGTGGTTCAGTTTGCTGGATCAGTTTCCCATGCTGGGTTCAGTTCCTGTACCAATTTTGAAAGCTGAAAGTCTGTACTTCAAATACATCTGGATTGTTTTGTTTTAATTTATTCTGGTGGCATACAGAGCCAAAAGTATGAAAATTGTGCCTGTGTCCAAATATATGTGGACCCCTAACTATATATATATATTTTTTAGCTCCACTATAGCTCCACTCTATTTAACCACTTGCCTACTGGGCACTTATACCTCCTTTCTGCCCAGGCCAATTTTCAGCTTTCAGCGCTCTCACACTTTGAATGACAATTGCGCGGTCATGCAACATTGTACCCATATGACATTTTAAACATTGTTTTCACACAAATAGAGCTTTCTTTTGGTGGCATTTAATGGTGGCATGTTTTATTTTTTGCACTATAAACAAAAAAAAGCAAAAAATTTAAAATAAAACATTTTTGTTTTGTTTCTACTATAAAATTTTGCAAACAGGTCATTTTTCTCCTTCAGTGAGGTGCGTTGATGAGGCTGCACTGATGGGCACAGATGAGGTGGCATGGATAGGCTGCACTGATATGCAGCAATGAGGGTCACTGATAGACAGCACTGATAGGTGGCACTGAAATGCGCAACTGCTGGGAAGAACTGATGGGTGGCACTGCTGGGCACTGGTGGTACACACTGCTGGGCGGCATTGCAGGATACTGATCATCAGTGCCCTGATGATCAGTGCTGATCTGTTCTGTGACAGCTGCCGATAATTGGCAGTACTTTCCTCACACCGTGATAGGGTGAGGTAAGTGCTGCCGATAACTGGCAACTGTATTTACTCCGTGATCTGCTGTGTCATTGGACACAGCTGATCACGTGGTAAAAGGCCGCTGTGATTGGCCTTTTACCTCATCATGTGATCAGCTGTGTTAGTAGGACACAGCAATCACGGAGATCGTCAGGTGTGCGCCGCTGGGGGTGCACAGAAGGGCGTGTTCTGGGAGGACGTCAAATGACGCCCTCCCAGAACTGGGTAATTGCGCTGTAGCTGTCATTTGGCTATAGTGCGGGTACCAGGTGGTCAACATGTTACACATTTGTTGCTAAATTTTGTCAAACCGACCAATAAAATCTTACAATTTCTGGTTTTGTCATGGCTGATATCACACATCCATTGGCAGCAGCCCAGTCAGTACTCTTTATGGTACTATAAAATACCAGGGCTAAACTGCCAATGCCTAGTGATACCTATACATACCATGGAAAGTCTTGATCACCAGGAGGCAAATCTTGGAAACGACTAATTTGAGAATCCTGACACTGGAACTGGCTGATGTGACTTCTGCCACACCTTCCTAAAGCAGATCTTAACCCTCAATATGATGTTGCCTCAATTCTACCCCCCCTCCCCTCCACTATGCAAATCGGGCTCTTTTTTTTCCATGTACTTTTTTTAATGAGAAACCTCTGGCCTCCTGCAATACATGTCACTCACCTAGGTGAATGATGTGCACTTTGCCCGCTGTGCCTCCAGGCATCTGTATGTCACAAATCTCTAGAGGCATAGTCCTTCATTGAGAAAGGAGGTGGGCCTAGTGCCTTACTATTGGGAGAGCCCTTAGAAGTCAATGCGTAGGATGGAAGTGCTGTGATGTCATTTCTGGTATGGATGGCAGCCGCCATCTTGATATACCGATTTTGGTACACCCATCTCTGCTATTTTCACCTACATGCCTGTATGGGTCTGTGAACCCGTTTTTTATGTGAGTAAGCACTCTGCATTTTTATTTTAATATATTTGTGAAACATACTGCACTATGGGAAGTCCCTTGTGATTTATTTTTCCATGTGTGGCCCAAGTGAGAGGAGTTTTTTGGTGCATCACGGAGGGGACATCCGAGGCATTACTGCTGGGTGCATTTATTTGGAGCATGCATGATCTTGCCAGACTTGGTATTTCATCCATTTAAGAGGATTTCCCTGACACAGAATCGAGGGGACATGCAAAAATACCATCGCTGAGCATATTTATTTAAAGTATTTATGACCCTTTATGGGTCATGGCTGGAGGTGAGCGTGCAGCTGGTGGAGGATTTTTTGCAGTGGTCACTGGTTGATTCACAGTTTATTGAACACTTATACACTGATTGGGACTTTGCACTTTATTCATTTATTTCACAATTTATATATATATATATATATATATATATATATATATATATTATATATATCTTTATTTATTTATATTTATTCACAATATTTATGAGTTCACTTATGCATATTGGCCATTACTATTTTTAGGTCACTGCATTTAATCATTTATTTAGGAATATTTATTTATTTATTATATTTTAGTCACATTTTTTGTGTGATTTTCACTTTTGATTGCATTTAATGCTTTGTGGGTTTATCATTATTTCTGTTGAAGTTAATTTTTGAGTAGCGCAGCATCAATTGTTATTATCATTGTGAGAGTCACCAGCTTCCTGAAGACGTCACAGAAGATGGTGGAGCGGGGCAGAGCAGGGAGCAGAAGAGAAGTGGATCTCATCAAGACAATATTGGATGCACTGGATGGGTGAGCACCTTAACCACTAGGGGACTGCCCACAGTACATTTACTGTGGCAAAGTGTCCCCTGTAGGCAGGATCACATTTATAAACATCCTGTTTACATGCTAGGTGGCGAGCGTGAGGCGCGCGGCCCCCTACTGACCCCAGGCCCTTGGGCAGTGCTTAAATGGTCAGTCCGCCCCTGATACCAGGATGATACCTGCAGCTGTAGACATCATCCTGGTATAACCATTCAAAGTCCAGTGATGTACCAGTACCTCGGTTTACGAATTTAATTCATTCTGCAGGACATTTCGGATAGCGAAACATTAGTAAACCGAACTGTTTCCCATAGGAATGCATTGAAAACCAATTAATCCATTCCGAAGGTCAGAAAAACAGTAAACGCTACTAAAATACCGCATAAGTTATTTTATTAACTCATGCGGTATTTTAGTAGTGACAACCATGTGTTAATGTTTCAGCTGTCAGCGGGGTTCCCCACTGACAGCTGAATGTAAAAGAATTGCTGCCAATTAAAAAAATTACTGTCAGGTGCCAGTTTTTAAATGTAAATACCATTTTTGTTTTCTTCCCTATACAGTAGTTCAGAAATTCAGCAGTCACTTTCCCCCTCCAGCTAAAAGATACATTTTCTTTTAGTTTATTTCCCCAAGTTAAAAGAAACAAAGTTTCCTTTCAGTTTCTTAAAAGATACAAAGTATCCTTTAGCTCTGGGGAAAGTGATAGCTAATGCTGTGAGCAATAGTGAAGAAAAAAAAAAGACGGCAATTGTATTTAAAAATCAGCACTGACATACACTTCGTATTGTGAAAAACAAATTAGTAAAAAGTTTGTAAATTGAGGCATTATTTTCAATGGATTTTCATTCGTAAACCAAAAATTACGTTAACAGAAGCATTCATAAACTGAGGTATTACTGTATATGCTATGTTCTTTTTTTTTTTGTATGCAGCCTGTAGACTGAATGAAAAAAAGAGAAGAAATCTCTGCCAGAAAAAGTGTGTGGTATGCCCTCCATTAGAATATACCGCCCTGCATCCACCCACTTCTAATGGTGGGCACGCATTAAGTCACACTGTGCCACATGTCCCAGTTCCAAGATTGTACAAATGTCTAAATAGTGGCACGCTTGAATAAAAATTGTCCACGTAAAGGTGGTACCCCATATGGAAAAAGGATGACACCAAGTTCCAAACTATCTTGCCACTGCTCCCCATGTAGTCTTGGCATCTGGAGGGCTCCACGTGTCTTTTCCCTCGTAAATCCGAAACTTATAAGTATAGCCTGTTGCCCTCTCACAGGTCTTCTACATCTTGACCCCCTATCTGGCACACTTGCTGGGGAGAAATTGTTTGAATGCAAGGTGGCCAGATAAATTAATGAGGGGCTCATCAACGCAGATTTTTTGCTGGGGAGTATAGACATCTGCAAATTTTTGGTTAAGGTGATTTGTGAGGGGCTGAATTTTGTGGAGACGGTCAAATTCAGGGTCACTTCAAGGACGACGGAGTGTATTGTCGTTGAAATGCATAAAACACATTATACTTTCATATCTATACCTGTCATGGCAGCAGAGAACACGGGCATTTGATGAATGGGGTCTGTGGACCAATACAACCACAATTCATTTTTTTAGTAATGCCCATGCTGAGGGTTAGGCCCAAAAAAAATTTAAATTCGGAAACTGTAATGAGTTTCCATGCAAATGGTCTGGCAAGGTTTGGATTTGGGTTGGCGGCAACAAATTGTTGTGCATATAAATTGCTTTGATCCACAATCAATGCATACAGATCTTCCGTGAAAAACAGCTCCAAAAAATCAAGGGGATTAGTTAAATTTGCTATTTCCACCTGAATTCTGGGTTTTGCAGTGAATGGGGGAAGTACAGGTGCTGCAGAATTTGTGGGCTGCCAATCGGGATTTGCAAGCACATCCGGAAGGATACTTTGGTGGTTGTGGGACAATACTTGTGCTCGCCACTGCATCAGCTTGTACTGCACTTATGGGACTTGCCACGTCACCAAGTGATACTGCAGTGCTGGTAATATTATTATTATACAGGATTTATATAGCGCCAATATTTGCTCAGCGCTTTACAATATAACGGGAGATAATACAGCAACAATACAGTTCAATACAAGAGGGTTAGGAGGACCCTGCCCTTTGGAGCTTACAATCTAAGAGGTATGTGAAAGACCAGGATGTACTAGGCCACTAGTGCTAGCCAGTTCACTAAAAGATAGCTCAGCACTAGTACTGGCACTCTGCTGTACATGAGCATCATCAAAATTTACCGGTAAGTGCTAACAGAGGTCAGGCCTGATTCTGCGAACACTGCGGTTTTGTGTATAATATATAAAGTGATAGTGACCTACTGACGCTGCACTTGCTGGGGGAGAAGGGGGGGGTAAGCGTAGGGGCTAAATGCAGGTGCTAGGGCTGATCCCGCTAACGCTGCGTTTTTGGGGACACTATACTAATGTGAACACTGGTATAGTGCTGATCTGATCAAAGATATTGATCTTTTCCGACACTTTACAGCAATGTAGGTTTATTGTGAATGAGCGTCTTCCTGGAATTCCAGGAGTTAAATGTGATTACTGGTGTACTGAGGGGCAAATTGACGCTATCTGGGAGGGGCGTGAAAGCCATGGGAGTGCGAATCACGTATATATATGTTACTTTGCGCACCTGTGCTGCTCTGTAGCAGTATTTCTGCTATAGGGCAGTCAGGAAGCGGTTACATAAGCAGTTTGTGTTATGGCGCTGCATTTTTAACTGACAATTGCGTGATCACGCAATGCTGCACCAAAATTAAATTTACGTCGTTTTTTTCCCCACGAATTGAGCTTTCTTTCGGTGGTATTTGATCACCTGTGCGTTTTTTATTTTTTGCACTATGAAAAAAAAAAGACTGACAATTTTGAGGAAAAAAAACAATATTTTGGACTTTGTGCTATAAAACATGTCCAGTGAAAAAATTTACAAATCAAATTTCGTCATAAATTTCGGCCAAAATGTATTCTGTGTCTTTGCTGAAAAAAAATCCCAATACGTGTAAATTAATTGGTTTATGTGAAAGTTATAGTGTTTACAAATGGCGGTATAGATACTGGATTTTCTTTATACTAATAGCGGCACACAGCGACTTATGGCAGCAAACAGCGACTTATGGCGGCGATCAGCGACTTATAGCAGGACTGTGGCAGACATTCCGATACTGGGGGGGAACTGACTTGGGGTCACTGACATCCCCAGTGACACCAATACAGTGATCAGTGCAAAAAAAAAAAAAAAAGCACTGGCATTGTACTAATGGCACTGGGGAGGAAGGGGTTAGCGTTTACAAATGGCGGTATATATACTGGAATTTGTATTTTTTTTTATACAAATAAGGAGGTGATCAGCAACTTATGGTGGGACTGCTGCTGACATTCTGACACTTGGGGGGAACTGACATCCCCAGTGACACCAATACAGTGATCAGTGCAAAATAAAACCACTGACACTGTACTAATGGCACCGGGGAGGAAGGGGTTAACTTTTTAGGCAATCAAAGGGTTAACTGTGTGAGGGGAGTGTTTTACTAGGGGGCAGGGGGTGTGCTACACTGTAAGCACACTGATCTGGAAGGCTGAGCTCAGCAATCCAGATCAGTGTGCTCAAATTGACAGGGAGGAGAGCTCAGTGTTTGCCAGCAATCACCGGGCTCCGGCGGGTAATCACCGGCTGGGACCCGGTGCTGCGGGTAGGGCGGGCGCACGCCCCCTACCTCAAAATGCAGATAATGTTTATAAACATGATCCTGTGCACAGGGGTCGGCTTGCCGCAGTATATGTACTGTGGGCGGTCCCCTAGTGGTTAACAGCCATAGCAATTGCAAAACTCAGCTTCTGTAGACTTCAGTAGGGTTTGCTGCGATGTTTGGCACTTTCACATTTTAGACTGGGTTTGCAGATCCTTCTGTGCAGTAGGAAAAGATTGACAGATCGATTGGTGCTGGATTTACATCGCTGGGCAACAGGATTGATGTTTGATTTTCATTATAGGACATATGTATTTTTTCTTTCTATGGTGTCTATGTTTTTATTTACATTTTCAAATTTTGTAGGGAATGGAGCAGCAAGGGATACTATATATCCTGTACTTATTCATGTAGATGGAGCTGGATATGTTGGGGGGCCCTTATTCTACAGGAGGTTCCAGATTCCGGTAGATTCACCATATTCACTGAGCCAGAGATGTGAGGATAAGACTCTTGTCTAAATTAACATAAGGGCAAGGTGCCTTGCGGGGGCGGGAAGGTTTGGCTTGGTTCAATTGTGAGGGGCTAGGCTGCTGGCCTGTATAAGGGTCTGGTATGAACTTTGCCAGTTTTTTTTTCCTTAAAGGGACAAAGATACTGTATGTACTGACCCTTTAACCACCTTAGTCTCAAGCAGTGTTTTAAAAGTGCGATGGGAAAGGGGCTGTTCATCGCAGCATTGTTCTAGAATTTCATCTGAGAATAATAGTGGATCTTGCAGGCCCCCACAGGGGTTCAGTCTGTGGCAGCCAACGTAGAGCACCAAGCTCAGGAGCTGACCAATGAAAGTGTTTTGGTAAATCTGTTTGACAAGTGCAAAAATAATTTATGGCAAGCTTAACAGGTATTTTATCAGCTGATAACTCCCAGTGTTATATTGTTATCAGTTACATTGCTTTAAGGATTACAGAGCTTGGTGCCTCCCTAGATATAGTAAGAATGAGTAAGGGTTGCCATCCTAGGACAGGACATGTATTACTTGCAGAATTATCCAGTGAAATGAAAAGAGCCTGAAAAAAGAAAACTAATGCACCCACCACATGTAAGGATTGATAAGCTGCAATTTATCGGTTTTCTGGGTTTAGAAATGCTGTAAACCCACAAGTGGTCTTTTACCACTACTTTCCTTTTCAAAATAATATATGTCATAATTTAGAGGTTGGATGAATGGCATAGGGCAGGGGCCCCTGCTACAGTAAGTGGATGCAACGCACAGGATGGCGTCAAGGTGACATCATCAGATTCATAGGAGGATGTCTGATGTCACGGCAGTATTGATGTCTGCATCCATCGCAAGAGCCAGGAATAGGATTATACTGGTTTATGATCTGCGTGCATAAGATCTAATGCATGGCACAGTGAGTGATTTGTCTTCATGTTTTTAATAAAGTTGTTTTACATAGAAAGCACTATGAATTTGCCTTATGCTTTGTTTTAGCAAGCATCTTGCGACTGGGGGCACTGGTCAAAGGGGAGGAGCCAGGAGCGCCAGCTGGGATCTGGGCTGCTGTATGCGAAACCATTACACACAGCAGGTAAATATGAGATGTTTGTAATTTAAAAAAAAAATCCTTTAATATATTGCATTTCTGTTCTAGGTGTTAGTTATTCTTTCTGCTTCATCACACAGTGGCTCCTCAATTCATAGATGGTCCCCTAACTCTTTAGGACAATCCCATATCTCTCTACCTAGACAGACTGATGGCTCAGCTATACGCTAGACATTTTACCCCTACAGCCACAGATTGCCTTCCACAAAAAATCAAATCTTGGGAGAGAAAGATGGGGCCCCTTGCTGATGAGGAAGGAGGAGGAAGCATTAACAGTCCAGAGCCATCTCCATTAAAATGTCTGATAAGCTTACATGTCTCTGTATTCTACACAGATCCTATGCAACCTCATCTCAGTTGATGCAATTTTCATCCTCTTCTAGCCCACTGTGTCTAAAATGTCAAGACTGGGAACGCATGCTGGAGGATGGCCCAGTGATAATTGCTTATTGGGAACAGAATATCCAATTCCTTTATGATCTAATTGTCTCCCTAGTACCCCTAAACCCCAAAATATACCTTTTAGGCATACTGGGAAACCCAGCCACTATGAGACACAATAGACATACTGTACGTTCAGACATCTGAAAAACTGACAGATGAATCTACACTGAACACACATGTGAAAGGGCCCTATGTACAGTTGAGCCTGGGATCTAAAATTAGATTGTACAGTTGAGCTAAGGATTTAAAAATAGATCATACAGTTGAGCACAGGATACAAAAATAGATCATACAGTTGAGCACAGGATACAAAAATAGATCATACAGTTGAGCACAGGATACAAAAATAGATCATACAGTTGAGCACAAGAACTAAAAATAGAGTGAACTAACTGAGCCAGGATCCAAAACAAGATTTTATTTTCCGGTCTCTCCAAAACACTCAGATGCAGAAATGTGTCAAAATGGGCTCAAAAGTCACCAGAAGGGATGTAACAATGCTTAAAGCGGTTCTAAAGGCTCAAGGTTTTTTTTTTTAACTTCATGCATAGAATGCATGACGGTAAAAAACGTCTGTGTGTAGCAAACCCCCAAGCCCCATCTAATACTTACCTGAGCCCCATCCTGATCCAGCGATGTCCACAAAAGCCTCGGTTCTCTGGGGACTGTCACTCCTGATTGGCTGAGGCAGCAGCGGGAGCCATTGGCTCCTGCTGCTGTCAACCTCAACCAGTGAGCCAAGCAGGAGAGGGAGGGGAAGGGACCAAGCCGCAACTGTTTGTGAATGGACATGCAGAGCCGCAGCTCGGAAGCGTGCCTGCTTGGTTGCTCCCATGGTAAGCTGCTTGCTGTAGGGGCACTAGAAATGAAGGAGGGGCCAGGAGCGCTGGCAGGGGACCCGAGAAGAGGAGGATCCAGGCTGCTCTGTGCAAAACCACTGCACAGAGCAGGCAAATATGACTTTTTGGGGTTTTTTTTATTAAATAAAGACTTTAGTATCACTTTAACATGCATAAAAAAAAGACATGGAAAAAGGGTTAAAAAAACCCACTTAGGCCTCACTCACACCATACGTGCATAAATACTACTGGAAACTGATGTGCAGATTTCACTAGAGACATCAGTTTCCATGTGTGCTTCAATGAGTTTTATACACGTTGCAGAGTCCTGCGCAGAAAACAATCTGCGCATGATACTACTGTTGTGGTGTGAACAGGGCACATAGAAAACAATTGATTTTGTTTTGCCCTTGCAGAAAAACTGATGGCTCTGTACCATGGTGTGAACGGTTGCTTAGGGTTTTGGAAGCCACACTTTCAGTTTAAGGAAATGGCAGTTTCCCCAGACAATTTTATAGCTTTTTTTAAGACTGGAATCAGTTCATATGAAAAATAATATTTCTGAATTATATTAGTATATATTATTTTACAAGGACCAACAATAAGATGGAAAAGTAGTTTGGTTATAGCTATACTTTATGTATTTTGTTTTGGGTTTTTTTTAAACTCGGGTATGTAGGTATATGCATAATTAAAGACAGTGTGGCACTAATTTCTGAAGCATATGTATATTTTTTCCAGAGTAGGAAAAAGGGTTAAAACCACCTGAAGTTGCTTTTTTTGTCTGGGTCGTACAGTGGACATTTCCCTTCACTTTTTGTCTCAGGGACACTACAGGAATTGGGTCTTCTCAAAGGGAGGGGGGATTCCTATGTTACACAGTTGGTGATAGAACATTTCTTCTCTCATCCAGCACCCGAGGGGAGGAGCCTTGTCATGGCGGCGTAGGAGAGCACGGAGCGGGTGCTCTCCGAATCACCTACACCACCCCAGATGCCAGCATAAGAGAGACCCGGGGACTTACCCACGAGCGACGGCTCTGGAGCGGGTCCGGCGGCCCGGGAGTGGAGAGAGGAGGGTGTGCTGGACGGCGGGGCTTGCTGCAGGAGGTCCGGACTGGCGTGCGGGGCTGCTGGGAGAGCGGGGAGTCACAAAGCGGATAGACACGTGGAGAGCCGCGGGGCATTGCTGGGAAGGGGAGAAAGCCGGCCGGCATCTGAAGTGAGAGTGAAGACGCCGGCTCGAGAGTGAAGACGCCTGGGAATAAAGCATAATAGCCAACAAATATTAGAGAATGTGGAGAGGAAAAATCTGGAAAGTGAACTGCAAGCACCAAATAAGAAAGAGATGGCAGATATGTTCAAAAGTCTAGAAAAAACAATAAAACAAAAACGGACAATTATACAGAGTGATTTAGGGCAGCTACTATTGCGGATGGAGGAGACAGAGGAAAGAATTAAAAATCACGCCCAATCTATCTCTGGTTTAGAAAAAAGGACAAAAGATATTAAGAAAGAGCAAAAAAGACTGTTGTATAGGATGGAAGTACAGGAAAACAGAGAAAGAAGGAAGAACTTTAGGGTAAAAGGTATCCCGGAGTCCGTGAAGGAAGAGGAAGTGAGAGACTTTATCTGTAAAATCTTAAACTCCATAAGAGATAGACCAGAAACAGAACAGGTGAATCTGGAAGAGGTTTTTAGAATTGGAAGGATCCAACATGGAAATGGAGAAAAGAAACCCAGAGACATAATTGTCCAATTCCAAAAGATGTGTGATAAAGAAGAGATATGGAGAAAGTTTAAGGGAAGATCAAATATTAAATATGGAGAAATAAATGTACAGATATTTGCAGATTTGACAACAGAGACACTTAGGAGAAGAAGATCTTTGAAACCCCTGTTAGAGCAAATGAAAAAACAAAATGTGCACTATAGATGGGGTATTTCCGAGTGTCTAATCGGATGGAAGAATGGAGCTACAGCCTACTTGAGATTTCCTGAGGATTTAAGAGACTTTTGTAATAGACTTGATTTGCAAAGTATAGAAATTTTGGGTTGGGAGGAGGAGGTAGGGGATAGTGGGGCCAGAGTAAAGGAAGACTGGCAGTTAATTGGGAGGGGAAGATAGAGGAGGAATTTTTTTTTTTTTTTTTTTTCTTTCTCTCTCTCTCTTTTTTTTCTCCCTTTTTCTTTCTCTTTCTTCCTACTTCCTGTTCGCCCGAAGGAAGTACATCTTAGTGGAATCATCTTGAGTTTATGAAATAGACAAGGGGCATCTGGGGGGGGTGGGAGGTGGGAGCGGCCATCCATGGGAGGGGCTCAACCCCAAGGTACAAAATCTATGAAGGGTTTAGATCCTCAACAGATTTATAAGTAAACTACAAGCCTAAAATGGGTGGGTGGGAGGGAGGAGGAGGAGGGGGGAAGGCAAGTTATAGGTCTAAAGCGGAAGGGAGGGTGGGAATTGGAAGGGGAGGGGGGAGAGGGGTTTTTCAAAACTGACATCTGGCATAAAAGAAGAGATAGAGGGAAATGGAAGAAGAAAGGAGATGGTAAAATAGAAAGACGACAAATAAACAAAAGATGGAGGAAATACAGTTCATAACTCATAATGTAAATGGGCTGAACTGCCCAAGTAAAAGATTTAGGTTATTTAGAGAACTACAGCACAGAGCGGCCTCAGTAGTATTCTTGCAAGAAAAGCACCTTGAGTTAAAAAAAAAATCTTAAATTGAAATCTAGATACCATCCAATTTGGTATTATGCGGATTCCCCAATTAAGAGAGCGGGTGGCTATAGGATTTGCAAAAAATGTTAGGTTTGAACTAGAAGATAGGAATACCGATCCGGATGGGAGGTTTCTGTTTTTGAAAGGCAAATTGCAAGATATCGAGTGTACGCTAACAAATATATACTGCCCTAACAGGAAACCAGAGATGTTTTTGAAAGGGGTTCTGAAGAAATTGATGGATTTCTCTAAGGGATATTTAATAGTGGCAGGAGACTTTAACCTATGTATGGATCCACAAATAGACACAACTTCTACAGGGCTGAGAGAGGGAAACAAGTCGATGAGAATATTGAAGAAGGTGATGAGAGAGAGCCAATTGGTGGATAGTTGGAGAATAGTAAACAACAGAAACAGAGACTATACCTTTTATTCTAACGCTCATAAAACATACTCCAGATTAGATTATATATTGATAGACCATCGGCTCATCGAAGACTTGTCTAGTGCTAAGATAGAAGTAATGACCCTTTCAGATCATGCCCCTGTTGCATTAAAATTAAGATGGGGAGGGAGGTCGTCGAGAGGACTGACATGGAGGTTGAACGAGGCACTTCTCATGGATCAAGATACTGAACGGAAAATTAGGGAGGAGATAGGGAGATTTTTTGAGGAAAATGAAACGGGAGATGTATCAAGGGCTACAGTGTGGGAGGCGCATAAAGTATACATCAGAGGAATCCTAATTGCGATTGGGGCAAAGAAAAAAAGGGAAAGGAGAGAAAGGATTAGTGAGCTCTTAAAGGAAATAGCTGAATTGGAACTTCTACATAAAAGTAATATAACGAAAGAGATAGAGGAAAAAATGATAAAAAAGAGAGAAGAATTAGAGAAAGTGTTGGAGGAAGAAAAAACGAGAATTTTTCATAAAATCACGGGAGAAAGATATAGATGGGGAGATAGACCGGGAAAATATTTGATGAGAACTCTGAGGAAGAAAAAAAATAGAAACTATATAGATAAAATAAAAAATTTTAAGGGAGAATTAGTCCACTCAACTAAAGAAATCGCAAAAGTTTTTAAGGATTATTATAGTAAATTACATAATATTACCCCCAACGACCCTACAAATAAGATCAAAAAGGTAAATGAGGAGAAAAGAAGAGAATATTTAAGAAATGCAGGATTACCAAAATTAAACAAAGAACTACTAAAATCCTTAGAATCTGAAATCTCACAGGAAGAACTAAAAACAGCATTAAAAAGCTTTAAGTAGGGGAAAAGCACGGGCCCAGATGGGTATACTGTGAGGTACTATAAAAAATATAGTGACTTACTACTACCTAAATTAAAGAGATATATGGATGCGTTGGGAGGAGAGATGGAGATGAGACAGGAATCCCTACAGGCCCAGGTGGTTTTGATTCATAAGGAAGGTAAAGATATCTCCCAGTGCTCAAGTTATAGACCGATATCATTGCTGAACACAGATACGAAGTTGTATGCAAAGGTTTTAGCGAATAGGTTGAGGGATCTAATGCCAGATTGGATACATGGGGACCAGGTGGGCTTCGTTAGAGGAAGGGAGGGTCGAGATAATGGGTTGAGATCCCTGATGCTTATTCAGAAAAGTTGAACGGGAAAGAATCCAGTACTATTGCTATCAATAGACGCGGAGAAGGCATTTGACAGGGTTAATTGGAGTTTCATGATGGATACGTTGGAGGCTTTGGGATTGGGTAACAGGATGAGGAGATGGATTGGAAGATTGTATGAGGAGCCTTCCGCGATGATAATGGTAAATGGAGAGAGATCAGAATCTTTTTTAATGACAAACGGAACTAGACAGGGTTGCCCACTATCCCCATTGTTGTTTGTTTTGTCATTGGAACCCTTGCTATTAACAATCAGGAAAAATATAGATATAAAGGGAATTAATGTAGGAAAGATAGAGCACAAGGTTGCCGCATTTGCGGATGACCTATTGTTCTATATTGGTAACCCCAGGATAACACTTCCTAACCTAATGAAAACATTGAAAGAATATGGAGAATTGGCAAACCTAAAAATTAACCAGAGTAAAACAGAGATATTAAATATAAATCTTCCAAAGAGTGAAAAAGAAATGATACAGAGAGAGTTCCCCTTTATATGGAAAGATAGAGAAATAAAATATTTGGGAGTGAAACTTACTTCTTCACAGAAAAATCTTTATAAAGCAAATTATATACCATTGTTAAATGAGATTAGGGAGGAATTGAAGAGAATCGGAGGAGGAAATCCTTTGTGGTTAGTTCGTATTAACTTAATAAATATGGTAATTCTCCCTAATGTTTTGTATAAACTCCAAATGATTCCCATTAAACTCCCAGGGACATACTTTAGAACAATTAAGCAAATGATAACAAGATATGTATGGAAAAATAAAAAACCTAGAGTATCATATGAAGTGCTGAGCATAAATAAGGAAAAGGGTGGGGTAGGAATGCCGGATCTCAAAAGATATTATAGAGCAGTGATCCTATCAAGAATTTTTGATTGGAAACACAATACAAAGAGTAAAAACTGGGCTACAATAGAAAATACACTAAGTGGGAAAGATTTGGGTGGGATTGTTTGGGTGTCAACACAGTTTAGAGAATTAGCTGAGAGCACAAGTCCATACACTAGGATTGTTTTGAAAGAATGGGATAGATTGCACAAACTAAGGAATTGGGAGTTTAATTCACTGTTAATGCCATTAAGAAATTCAGAGTTTTTTCCCCCAGGTAAAGAGGAAATTACGGGTAAATGGATCAAGAAAGAAGATGCTCAGTTGAGAGACGTAATGGAGGGGGTAAACTTAAGAACACTAGAGGATTTGAAAAGGGAAGAGGGAGGGATTTTCACTAAGATAGACATATGGAGGTATAATCAATTAAAACAATTCGTGGGGAAACTGACGAAGCCCCTTAGAAATAGAAAGGATTGGAATTTATTTGAGAAATTTTTTGAAATTCGAGGTGATGGGAAACACAGCACTGCTAAAATATATAAAATTCTCACTGATTTAGATAGTAAGGTAAAATTAAGATATATAGAAAAATGGGAAAGGGATTTGGGGGTGGAGTGGGAGGAACATACACAAAGAAAAATATATAGAATGGTACACGGAAATGTTAGCATGCGGGAGGTGGAATTGAACTATAAATGTTTAAGTAGGTGGTATATCACTCCGATGGTAGAGCACAAAATGAGTGGGGAGAAACAACCTGGGTGTTGGCGAGAATGTGGAGAGGAGGGCACAACGTATCACGTGTGGTGGGGGTGCCCAAAAATACAAGTTTATTGGAGAAAGGTTATAAATCAAATTAGGAATGTCACTGAAATTGAGATTGGTTTGGACCCTGAAATATGCCTTTTTCATATCACAGAAATATCAATGAAAAAATTTAAAGATATGGGTATAGAGTGTTACTTAAATGCAGCTAAAGGATTGATACCTAGGTTTTGGCGTAAAGTTGAGGTACCGAAGGTAGATGACTGGATAGACAGAGTGGATCAGATTGTTAGAATGGAGAAACTATATTATATACAGGAAGACAGGATGGAGGTTTATAATACAAAATGGAAGAAATGGGAGGAATTTAGAGCAAAGAAGAAAGAAGTCACTCCGTAAATAAGAATAAAGATGGGAATCGGACAGATGTCAGGGGTTTATTGAAGAGGGGTGGGAGGGAGGAGGGGTTGAGGGAAGGGGGTTAAGGGGAGAAAATGATATGCAATAAGTATTTTTAGAAGAAAGTTGTTATGTTGTATTTTATTGTTTCTTGTGTTGGAAATATTTATATTGCTATATTTTGAAAACAAATAAATATTTAAATTATAAAAAAAAAAAAAAAAGAACATTTCTTCTTATTAGATTTCCTCTTACTTTCAGGACTTTTAAGTTTAGGATTTACATTCACTTTTTTCCTTGACTGTATCAGTTCATCAGTTCACGATGAGTCAATTGAGGGACAATAGAAGTCTTAATCTTTTGGTTTATAAGCCTACATACAAGAGTATTTTGGAACTGGCAAACAAAAACTGTATGCTAACTCTGGGTATAAATCCTCCTACTAACAGCATGCCTCAAATTTTATACCCAACAGTACCAAGAACAAGATTATAAACACATACAAGTGGTGACAGCAGGATGGGCGGGGCCTAAACATGGCGGCGTCGGAGAGCACGATGTGAGTGCTCTCCGATAATCTCAAACCTGACCATCCCGGGACCCTCACGGAGTGAAGCCCCACCGGATTGTGGAGGGCCCTGGGGAGAGAGAGGCGGGTGTGGAGAGGGGAGAACGGAGCTTGCACGGACCTCCGGGAGGTGAACTTGCTGGTGAGATCCCAGGACAGCTGCCGGGTTGCCGGGGAAACGAGGCTGGGCGGTGTGAGCACGCTGCTCGCCGCAAAGGACGACTGGGTAGTAGAGACGCCGGCCGGTTCCCTCGCAGAGAGGCAGTGACACGTCGGCTCCCCTGGCACCATATGAATGGGAACCTGTGCGGCTAGAGGAGGAGAGATGCTGCAGGAGTAAGGGGCCAGCTACGGAGGACCATTGAGGGAAAGTGGATGCTGGCTGGCGCCCTGATGTGACAGGGTGTTGCCGGCGTATAGCTCCCTGTACCCCCTGGTCGGCTGTTTGATCCTGGGTCAGGGAGATCCATAAATACCAGAAGAACTACTCTCCTTCCCTGAGTCGACTTCTAAAGACCAAGAAAGGAAAGAGAAAGGAGGAGGAAAGAAAGAAATATAGTATCGGAAACCCTGAGGAATCCCCCCCCAGGACTGAGCAGCAGTGAAGATCCCCCACACAAGTATGGAGTCACCGTCCTGAGAAGGGAAGGGTGAGTGAAAAATGCTGGGAGCTTATTGTGTGGTGAACCCCTGAGTGACATAGGCTACTAAGGGATGAAGGAGGGGGAGGATTCCCAGGGGTTAGAAGATAAGAAGAGAGGAGGCCCAAGTGTCCTAGGAGAGTAAAGGATATAGGAAAAATTGCAAGTCTACCAAGATATTTAGAGGACATGAAGAATAAAGGCCCCAAGGGAGCAGGGCCCAAAGGGTCCCAATCAGGAACAATAAAGAAATATACATCATATGGAAATACTACGCCAGGGCCCAAGGTGCAAA
Source organism: Staurois parvus (assembly GCF_062004578.1). Taxonomy (NCBI): domain Eukaryota; kingdom Metazoa; phylum Chordata; class Amphibia; order Anura; family Ranidae; genus Staurois; species Staurois parvus. Next base: position 579,859 of record NW_028318785.1, read on the forward strand.
GGGGGAATTGGACACTAGTTCAGGAAGTAGTCCTAGATTATCATTGGGCTTGAATAGCAGCGGTGGCCAACAAATAGTGGATGGCCTGAGAAGGAAAGGATCTGAAGGTGAACTACAGGTACCAAATAAGAAGGAGATGACTGAAATGTTTCAAAATCTGGAAAAAACGATAAAACATGAAATGACAGTTATTCGAAACGATTTAGGACATCTGCTATCAAGAATGGAAGAAACGGAGAAGAAAGTTAAAACCCAGGCCCAGAACATAGATAATCTAAGGAAAAAAATAAGTCAATTAGAAAATAACCAGAAAAAAATGATCTATAGGATGGAAGTCCAAGAAAATAAAGAAAGAAGGTGTAATCTTAGAATACGAGGAATCCCAGAGACTGCTAAAGGGGAAATATTATACGAACTAGTAAAAAAAATCCTAAACTCCATAAGAGATAGACCTGAAACAGACGGGATCAAGTTAGATGGAGTATTTAGAATAGGAAAGTTCAATCAGGCTACTGAGAAGGAAAGACCGAGGGACATAATTGTCCAGTTCCAAAACTTTGGGGTCAAAGATGAGATTTGGAAGAAGACCAAGGGAAGATCATTAATTAAGTTTGGAGACTTGAGTATCCAAATCTATGCGGACTTAACAGTAGAGACCCTAAGGAGAAGGAGATCCCTGAAACCCCTGTTGGAGCAAATGAGAAAACAGAATGTGCAGTATAGATGGGGTTCCTCAGCATTTCTAATTGGCTGGAAAAATGGGGTTACAGCGTATTTGCGATTTCCGGAAGATTTGAGAGATTTTTGTGATAGACTGGACTTGCATAGAATGGAGATAGCTGGGTGGGAAGATGAAAAAGAAGACAAAGGAAATATAACTAATGCAAGAAAAGAGGACTGGCAGCACGTCGGGGGGAGGGGGGAGGGAGAATTAAGTAGAGACTGAGTTTTTTTTTTTTCTCTCTCTCTCTTACTTCACTCTCCCGCCACTGGTCTTCCTCCTCCGGAGGTCGAGACCCACTTAGAGGCTACGGTTAAGGGGGGGGAAGTAAAGAGTAAAGACTCTCGCTGAGTCTAGACTATAGAGAGAGGGAATCGGGGGGGTCGGAGAAGAGGTGAGCCGTACATAGGTGGAGCTTACGCCCTAAATTTTAAATCAATGGTGGAAATGGATCCACAAATGATTTGTAGGCAGTTTATACGCCTAAAAATGGGTAGGGGAAAAAAAAGAGAGGGTGGGAGGGGGGGTAGGTGGGGGGAAGGGGGGGAGGGGGGGTGGGGCTAATATTCTGCAAGTCATTTGGGACTAATAAGAGGAGACAAATTAGAAGAGAGATAAACAAAATCAAGAAGGATGGAAGAAATACAGTTTATAACATATAATGTGAATGGGTTGAATTGCCCTGGGAAAAGATTCAAGTTGTTTAAAGAGTTACATCATAGGGCAACGTCAGTGGTATTTTTGCAGGAGACACATTTTGAGATAGAATCTAATGTGAAACTAAAATCCAAATATTATCCTACATGGTATTACGCTGACTCTCCAATTAAAAGAGCAAAGGGGGTGGGGCAATAGGATTGGCAAAAAATATGAGGTTTGAGTTGGAAGATAGAAGGACTGACCCGGAAGGAAGATTCCTGTTTTTGAAAGGTAAACTACAGGGAATTGAATGTACACTAGCCAATATATATTGCCCCAATAAGAAACCTGAGATCTTTCTGAAGGGTTTGCTAAAAAAATTGATAGATTTTAAAAAAGGGCGTTTGATAATAGCAGGAGATTTGAATCTCTGTATGGACACACAAATAGATGCAACCTCCCTTGTGCAGAGAGAAGGGGGTAGGTCCCTGAGAGCTCTGAGGAAGGTGATCCACGAGTACCAACTGGTGGACACCTGGAGAATAATGCATATGAAGGATAGAGACTATACCTTCTTCTCTAATGCACACGAGATATACTCGAGACTGGATTACATTTTAATAGATCATCAACTCATTGAAATGCTGGTTAAAATAGAAATAGAGACAAGAACTTTTTCGGACCATGCCCCAGTCGTAATGAAAATGGGATGGGGAAAAAGGTGGACGGGAGGTTTAGGATGGAGGTTAAATGAGGCTCTTCTCTTGGATGAGGATATTGTGCAGAAGATCAGCGAAGAGATTAAGGTATATTTCCAGGAGAATGAAACAGAGGAAGTATCTACAGCTACAGTATGGGAAAGTCATAAGGTATATATAAGAGGAATCCTGATTGCGATGGGAGCAAGGAAGAAAAAAGAAAGAAAAGAGAGGGTTAGTGGACTCTTAAAGGAAATCCTGGAATTGGAGCAGATACATAAGAAAAAAATAACAATAGAAACAAGACAGAAGTTAAAGGATAAAAAAGACGAATTAGAGAGATTGATGGACGAGGAGAGGAGAAGAGTATATAATAAAGTATTAAGTGAAAGATATAGATGGGGTGATAGACCAGGAAAATACTTAATGAGAGCCCTGAATAAGAAGAAAAACAGGAATTATATAGAAAAGATAAAAAGCCCTAAGGGGGAGATGGTCCACTCAACTAAAGAAATCATTAAAGTATTCACGGAGTATTATAGAAAGTTGTATAACATCAGCCTCCAAGGAACATCAAAAGAAATTAGAGAAGGTATTAACGAAAAAAGGAGGATATATTTAAAAAATGCGGGATTGCCAAAGCTTAGTGAAACACAACTGAACTCCCTGGATGCAGAAATCTCTCAGGAAGAAATAGAAGTAGCATTGAGAAGTACAGGGGGAGGGAAGAGCCCAGGCCCGGATGGTTATACTGTTAAGTACTATAAAAAATTTAGTGAAGTACTGTTACCAAAGTTAAAGAAATATATGAATGACTTGGGAGACGGGATGGAGGGTAGGAGGGAATCCCTTCAGGCCCATGTAGTTCTCATCCACAAGGAGGGAAAAGATCCCTCTCAGTGCTCTAGCTACAGACCAATTTCACTATTAAACACTGATACTAAGTTGTACGCAAAGGTCCTAGCAAACAGGCTGAAAGAGCTAATGCCCGAATGGATCCATGGAGACCAGATGGGCTTTGTCCAGGGGAGAGAGGGTAGAGATAATGGCTTGAGAACTCTGATGCTTATCCAGAAAAGTAGAAAAGGGAAAGCCCCGGTGGTGCTCTTGTCAATTGATGCCGAAAAGGCGTTTGATAGAGTGGACTGGGGCTTTATGATGGACAACTTGGAAGTGTTGGGGATTGGAGAGAGAATGCGGGAATGGATAGGTAAACTATATAAGGAGCCCACCGCAATCATCACGGTAAATGGGGAGAGGTCGGAATCCATTGGGATGTCCAATGGAACAAGGCAAGGATGTCCATTGTCCCCCTTGCTGTATGTATTGACATTGGAACCCCTGCTATCAATAATAAGGAATAGTGGAGCGGTAAAGGGAATCCAGATAGAAAATATAGAACACAAAGTAGCGGCCTTTGCGGACGACCTATTGTTTTATGTAGGCAACCCCCGAATAACACTACCAAATATAATGAAGATCCTGAAGGAATATGGTGAACTATCTAATCTAAAAATTAATCCAACAAAAACTGAGATTTTGAACATTAATATACCAAAGAGCGAAAAAGAAAGGCTACAAAAAGAATTCCCCTTTATTTGGAGAGAAAAGGAAATAAAATACCTAGGAATAAAACTCGCTACCTCATATAAACAACTGTATAGATTAAACTATATTTCTCTGATAAATGAAATTAAAGATGAACTAAAAAGATTAGAAGGAGGAAATCCATCATGGTCAGGACGTATGAACCTAATTAAAATGGTAATTATACCTAAAATACTCTATAGATTTCAAATGATCCCGATCAAATTCCCAGAGGTGTTTTTTAATATAATGAGAAAAATGTTAACAAGATATATATGGAGGAATAAAAAACCAAGAGTATCATATGAAACACTAAGTAGGACTAAAGAGAAAGGGGGGATGGGACTACCTGATGTCAAGAGATACTATAAAGCAGTAATGTTAGCAAGAATTTATGACTGGACTTTTAATCATAAGGGGAAAAGTTGGGTAAAAATAGAGAATGATTTGAGTGGAATTAATTTGAGTAAGATGATCTGGGTTCCAGCACATTATAGAAGAATTAAAGAGGGCACAAGCACTTACACTTTAACTGTTTTAAGGATATGGGACAATTTACATAAACACATGAAATGGGAATTCAACTCTATATTAATGCCTCTTGCAAACACGGAATTTTTCCCTCCAGGAAAAGATGAGATATCAGGGAGATGGTTTAAAAAGGAAGATATCCAATTGAGAGACGTATTGGTAGAGGGGGAATTGAGAACATTAAAAGAATTAAAAGAGATGGGAGGAGATATGTTTACTAAAATAGATGAGTGGAAATATCATCAATTAAAATGTTTTATAGGAACTCTTCCAAAACCCTTGAGATTAAAAAAGGAGTGGAACATGTTTGAAAGGCTATTAGAAACACGTAGAGATGGGAAACACGGAGTTACAAAAATGTATAGAATACTCACAGAAATAGACACAGACACAAAGTTAATTTTTATAACAAATTGGGAAAGAGATATGGAGGTGGTGATAGATGAAGATCAACAGAATAAGATATTTAGACTAGTTCACGAGAATGTTAGTATGAGAGACGTTGAGATTAACTATAAATGTTTGACACGATGGCATATTACACCGAGCATTGAGCACAGGATGAGGGGGGAGAATTCAAATATGTGTTGGAGAGGATGTGGGGAAGAGGGCACGGTGTTTCACATATGGTGGCAATGTCCAAAAATTCAGGTTTACTGGAAGACAATAGTCAAATTAATAGAAAAAATAACTGGAAATGACATAGGATTAGACCCAACCATGTGTCTCCTACATAGTGTTGAGACAACAGTAAATAAATATAAAGAATCAGGTATATGGTACTACTTAAGCGCTGCAAAAGGGTTGATCCCCAAGTATTGGCGGAAGGCAGAGATACCAACGGAGGAGGATTGGATCAATAGGGTAAACCAGATTAGCAGAATGGAAAAATCTTATCATATCCAGGAAGATAGGATGAAAATATACTATTCACGATGGGAAAAATCGGGATTGAAAGAGAAATATAGAAAACTCTAATCTAGGAAGTTACTCGAAGTCACTGGGTCTAGAGAGATTGGAGAGCTTGCAGAGGGGAGGGGGGGGGGGGGGAGGGGGGAAATGGTGGGTTGGGAGGGAAGGGAATAGAAAAGAGGAACATAGAAGGGACAGAGAAGAAATGTATTGATATTTATATGTATTGTGTCTCTTCTTATGGATTTTTGTAATAATGTGAAAAATTAATAAATATTTAAATTAAAAAAAAAAAAAAAAAGATTATAAACACATAGAGGTCAATTGGGGGACACAGGCCAACCAAAAGCAGATAAACAGAGGTGGGCAATTAGGCAAACCGATGCCATTAGGCTCAGGTTTAAACTTGCATAGCCTGCAACTGAAAGCTACCTGAGAGAACGTAACCCTAAAACCTTCATCAGATGAGGCAACAGGTAGAACTTCGAGCACATGTGAAAAGACCAGCCTTATGCATATGCAACAGTAGCCTGATGTCAACAAGCCCAAGAGGTGCTTACAGACCTTGTGCGGTGATCGGTAAGAGCAAAAGGGGGGTGAACCCAATCCTTGAGATTATGAGCCTTAACAATAGACTGTCTGAGCCACCTAGAGAAGGTGGACCCAGAAACAAGGGCACCCTTCTGTGGACCATCCAGAGTAACAAAAGAGAATCAGTGGCTGTGAGAATAAACTTGTACTGCCCAAACCACATCCAGTCAATGCAGAGAAACCTCTTTTTGATGTATTTAAGCAAGACAAAAAGGGACAGTAAAACAAACTCCTAGGTGAGGTGAAAGGAAGACTGTCAGGCCAGAAGGAAGTACCATCTTGTTTCTATCCACAACCAAAAATGGATCTTTTCAAGATAAAGTTGCCAGTTCTGACCTACTCCCCACAGAGGTGATGGCTACAAGGAAAACAACCTTGTGGGTGAAGAGTAGAGAGGAATGAATTCAGGAAGTTTAAATAGGATGCAAAAAAACAGCGCTGATGGTGACCGTGGCTTGACACAGTGATAAATGATATAAACCCCATATCAATTCCATAAGAGGTGTACTTTATTTCATGCAAACTTGGTTAAAATGTATCCAGAGATAATCCGGAAGCAGCGGTATGGCCCAGGCATGACAGAAGGAATATCCGCTTACCTGTGTTCCTAGGCTGGGCAATCTCTGGATACAGTTTAGCTAAGTTAAATAACGAAAATAAAGTACACTCTTATGGAACTGATGTGGGGTTTATATAATTATTTATCATTGTTTCAAGCCAGTCACCCCAGCCTGCTTTTTGCATCCAATTATCACTTTCTTCAGTGTGACACTAGCAGCAGTGTGCAAGTGCCCCCCCCCCCCCAATCCTGGCTTTCAGCACTTGAACCTCTTGTTTTATAGGAAGTTTAAATAGTTGCTTCTAAGGCACATGGTGTCACAGGGGAATATCTGGGGAGAAGACCATATGGGAGACTCTGTGCACAAAGGTCTTAGGGTTCAGATGACTATGTGTGGATTATGAAAAACGAAGCAATGCTCATACAACTTGCCTACAGCATTTATGAAGCATTACAAAAAGCTTCCAGAATGCTTGATAAATGCCCATGAAAGTGTTGCTTTACTAGTAGGGGGTTCGTAAAGGAAAAGTGTAGAGGACATTATCTACTTTGAGGCGTGGTTAGGTTATGATGTGATAGCATGTGTTTGTGAATTCTGTGCAAGAAAAATTCATATACTTTGATCTCTTGAACACTTGGCTTGATCCAGCTCAACTGTGCTGAAACAAAAAACTTTGTCACTGGCAATAATGCTCAGTGCCTCTGCTCCTACCCGACACTGTCCCTATTGCCGGCTGGTTGATGTTTTTGCCTTCACACAGAAGCAAAATGGTGCTACCACACATCTGCTCTGTACAACAACAAAGTGTCTGTCCTAGTTCTCTTTCATTTCCCAGTGCAGTCTGGGATACTGAGCCTCCGCCGTCTTTCTTCCAATGCCAAGTTAACACATCATAATGCTCTAGGAGCTGTTAAGGTGCAGTTACAAAGCATTACTTTTAAAATCAATTGAGGCAGGTGAAAAATGTAGATGTCTAATGAAACTGACATGCTGCTTAATTTTTAACATGGCACAATGCTATCACTCCTCTGTGAACAAAACTTTGTGGTGCCATTGTAATACTCATGGCAGGGGTTGAAGGGAGGTTCTGAGGTTTTAAAAATGTTGAGTAAATGCCGCATAAACACATGGTATTGACACACGTGTGAGCGAGCTCTTAGAGTGAAGCTGACAGTACTACAAAAACAGAAAGAGCAGAGACTTAAATTTTCATGGTACTGGTATCCAAATGCTGATCGTCCCACAGAGAAACATCAGCACCTAGACTAATGCGGAGTGAAACAAACCTTCCACAACGGATGATGGACCTTGTGGGCAGTGGACTTGCTGGCATAGGAATCACAGACTCAGATACCCCTGTCCCTGGAACCAGGGCTTAAACAGCCATGCTATTAGAGCCAGATTACCAGAATGCCATAAATCTCAATCCTGCACAGCAGGAAAGACAAGAGGTTTCCGAGATAGCAAGACATAGATCAGGGTGTACTGAAACCACAGAGAAACCAGAGCATTACTGTACCTGGACACAAACCTGTCCAGCTTGTTGTTGAACCTGGAGGTCAAAACCCATCACCTAGGACACCTATTAGTGTGGAGACCAAGCGCCCTAAGACTCATGGAGAAGTGGAGAGTAAGATGGCTGTAGAGTCCGAGACTCCAGGGATGCAGGAGGCCTAAAAAAGAAACCAATAAATATGCAGGGAACAAAACCTAAGTCTTTAGCCCTGGAACAGCACTTGCTGCGCCCAAGTATCTCAAATGCTAACTGTCAAGTGTCCACAAAAAGTCAACAGACATACCCCGGGGGGGTGCATATTCATGTGGCGGGAGGATTTTGAGGATTTAGCAGCCTTTGCTGGTGGTCAGGGAGCCAAGCTTGCAGGGCCTTGACACAAGTCAAGGGAGTGGAAAAATAAAAAAAATGACTTCACAGTCTGTTCCTTAGGCTTTTTCTGCTGGAGATTATGGGTACTCTTGTCAGCACTAGCATCCTTGATATTATGCAGAACTGCTTCAAAGAAGTGCTGTTCCCTAAAAGGCCATGCAGTTACAAGAGAACTCTACAGTCCAGCGCTTTAGTTGAAAAGTGCCATACGCGTGTGTACAGACATGAAGCACATGCAAGAAATAATACAAGTGGTTTCCACTAAGCCGTCAAAACTAAAATTTAATTACAACCCATTGCTCCAAAATGTTCAACAAGCAATAGCGATTAGATACTTTTTAGGGGTTTTAACATTTTTATGACAAAGTCACAGCCACAATCAGGTACAGATCAGGAGTTCTAGAAAGTCTCCAGCTAACTGGGTCCTTAAAAAGGCAGGTGAATCCTCCACTGGTATAGTAGTTGCCAAGACAGGGCCAGATCAACAATGCAGGTGCAAATGGGTCTATATCATAAAAACAGAACAAGCGAGTGCAAGGTAGAACATAAAGCAGCTGTCATGAAAGGATGAACCCCTATACAGTGGTGTATTTAGGTTTTGTGCTGCCCTAGGCAAAACAAAAATTGTCGTCGTCCCCCCCTCGCCTGACATTGACCAACAACACCCCTGCCCCCCCCCCCCACCCAGAGAGGAAACCACTCACCTTTACAACTCTGGACATCCCTGGGAACGAGAGTTGGGCTCTGCATACACCATCAAGCAGTCTGCAGCCTCTTTCGGCTCCCCTCTGATCCCCATGTCGCAAGAGTCCCTTCTTCCAGGGGACAGTGCTGCCCCCCTGAAAAATGTCGCCCTAGGCAACTGCCTTGTTTTCCTTGTGGTAAATACATCCCTATATCCTCAAACATAAAATACTGTGAAATGCAGCACTAAAATATGATAAAACAAAGGCACTAACGCATCAATGAATAAAGTGACAATAGTGAGAAATACAAAGTGAGGCACATAAAATTAAGCGCTAACGTGAACAATATTCCATGAGTGTCTCGCCATTTGGTAGCGAGAAAAGTGATAATATATATATATATATTTATTAATTAAAGTGACAATGGTGAACAGTCCAACATGAAATATACTTCAAGAAAAAAATCTGCTAAAATTGTCCAAATACGCTCCGTGATGAATCAGTGAAAGTGACTCCATGCTAGGAAATGCTGTATGAATGCACTCACCAGAAGTGCATATTATATGCGCATAATATATCCAGCTCTTCCGCAGGTAGGGAAAGCTTCCATCCGTATGATCATAGTATGGAGACAGGAAAGAAACCCCACTGGCTTCTCACAGCATAACAGGGAAGACTTCAAACATCACCCTTGCCTCTAGCTGCATTACAGGGATGTCTCAGGGTCCCTCTCCACCATTGACAAAACCAGCTAAAACGATATATTCCACCGTAGGGAGAATAGCTCGCACAAACGAGCCACAACAGGAGTGCTCCTCTGCTGCCACTTCCAGCAATGTCTGCTCTTCTTTGTGCCCTATATGACTCAAGGTTGGAAACAGAACTGGCCCTTTAGTTGTGTACACTGCATCAATAAGAGTCAAAACTTCCTTTGGCTTGGGAGTAGTAGTAGTAGTAGACTAACTTCACAGAGGTAAGCTCATCAGTCAAGGATTTGAGAGCCTCAAAATCAGCCAATGGCTCAGAAGATAGTAAGGGGTTGATTTACTAAAACTTGAGAGTGCAAAATCTAGTGCCGCTGTGCATGGTAGCCAATCAGCTTCTATCTCCAGCTTGTTCAATTAAGCTTTGACAAAACATGGAAGCTGATTGGTTTCTATGCAGAGCTGCACCAGATTTTGCACTCTCCAGTTTTAGTAAATCAACCCCTAAGGCTGTGGGGGTAAGTTAGGTATAGAATCTGCTGGACAGGGAAATAGAGCCTCTGCTATCAGAGTCTGCAAACAACTGGATTATTTGGTCAAAGTCCAGCATCCCTCAATGGACATGTCCTGCATTTGCATACACTGAACTCCAAGGAGCATGTTCAGTTAAATTCAGGACAGGCGGTAGAATCCACCAGTGAAAACAGAACACAGCATGATTTCAGAACCCATATCCAGCACTCACATGGACACACAGATCTCCTTTGCCCCTGTGACATCTTTTTGGACAAAACACATTGAGCAGTTTTAGTGGTGACATCATAATGCCCGCTGAGGTGCTCGGCGCTGCTTGTAGGACATGCCTGATTTTCAATCATGATTGTAAGTAGAGGTCTTAACCTAAATAAAATTTTAACTGCTATACGATGAGCGACCCCACCTCCTTTTGCATTGTATATTGCAAACAACTTTGCTGGGAGTTGGATATTTTATCCTGTGGTGTGTTGAGCATCAATAGAGGGTGATACCTATAGCCATTAGGTGTGCTGACAGTCCAATGGCTGAAGCTGTGATCCATCCATCCAATGAGGATTTGTTTCCCTTAAGAGCATTTAAACCTTCTGTATAGGAGGGTCTAAATTTTCAGTAGGCTTTGATATTCTATTTGGTGGAGTGCACAGTGATGAAGGGTGGAGGCACAGGAGTGCTGCTAGATACACAAGTGGAGCACCTGTTTTATGCACTTTATTGTGATTATTCACTTTCTTTATGATCTTTCATAATTGGGACTTTTTATTCATATTTACTATTAATTATACACTGAATGTGTCATATTTATTTGTTATTCAGATATTAATTTTCCTTAATTGGTTTAGGTTTTGACATAAGACAGCGCAACACAGTAAACAGGCTTACGAGGAAACAAACCTGAGACTCTCAGATGATTGTTGTGGCAACTTAAGAGTCGTATCGGTGACTCGTGCAGATTGCAGAGGCAACAGAGTTGAGAGAGGAATGACACTTGTTGCTTTGCATTCAGGCTAGTACACATTAAAGAAAGATCTGTTTTGTTCACTTTAGAGGTTTACAACCACTTTAACTGCTCTAACCACATCCAAACAATGGAAAGGGAAGCAACCACCATGAGAAGGTAGGTGTGGGGGTCTGGATCTTCAATGCAAAAACATACCTGACAGAGGCAATGGCCACCATTATTGAGAAAAGCCACCAGTGGGGTATCCAGGATCACTTCAAAGGGAGTTTTTTTTTTTGAAGAACAAAAGTACCATGGAGACACCAGTTGGGAAAATTGGGGGATTAACAAGCATGTACATCAAATGTCTTTGGAACAGAATATTGAACAGAAACTTGTCCCCTTAGGTAGGAGTAACAAGAGCCAGATGATGGTTTAGACCAGAACGGACGATGGCCAAAATTTGGATAGAATATTCTCAAGTGTTGAGGTGCCCGATTTTACACCAGCCAAATTAGACCTGTCAACTGCAATGACAGATCTAATGAGTTGATTTTCTTAGTTTGCATGAGGTGGAAGTGACATAACCGGTAATGTTCCTAACTTTTAGTAAGTAAGCGCCTTAGCATTCGGTCATACAGAGTCCATCCTGATCGGTCCCCTTCCTGCTGCCTCCACTTACACAGGTGCTTGACACTGTCCGCTGGCAGGGTGGCTGGACGCAAGTGGTTCTTCCAGTTCCTACGCTCCCTGGGCTCCAATCCTGCACAGCAAGTTGCTGTTACACACAGAGCTCCTGGCAGTGTGCTTCATCTTCAGCTGAACAGCTGAGGATCGCAGGTGGTCAGGCAGGAGTTGCTCTTAGGATGGGCTGCTGATTATGGATGTGTTAAGGAATGATTTATTTATTGATCATGTAAATGCATTTTATGTTGTGTGGTATATCAGCCAAATAAAAGGTTCTATTGTGGTTCCCTTTTTTCATATTTAAAACATTTAGGAGCTGGGTTCAACAACCATGGCAGGTGGCCCTGTGCCAGGAGGTCTGTCTTGTTTGGAAGAGGCCAACACTTGCCCACAAGGAGTATGTTTGTATACCCAGTTATTCTGGGCCAATTTGAGGAGATCTGATCACCAAAACCAAACCATTCCCATGCTATCTTGCAGAGTAGTCAAGGGCAATGTTGCACTGGAAGAAATGCATACACCAGACTGACCGTTGTCCATCAAGAAAACCAATGCAAAGGCCAGACATGAGGCTTGATCACAAACCTTTTCAGTTTCCTATTGAATCTGGAGGCCATAATGTTCACATTTATTATTCTCCAGTTCTAGCAGAACCTCAGGATGAAACATACAACTGGCAAGTGCAGGTATTGTGAGACTTAGGAAGACCATTTGCAATATGTGGATGGACAAGAGTGTTGGAACATAGTTCTCTGCTCAAGAATCAGGCTTGCCTCCTTTAGAGCTTCCCAACTTCTGGTTTCCCTCATTTGAAATATATAGGGCACAGCCTCCAACTCTATTCTTACGGGATGGCCCAAAGGTCTGGAATATTTATGACTACATCAACACATGTGGGGCCTTGGTGCCCTGGACTTAGCCTGAGGTGGGATCTACAATTTATTTCATTACCACCACAGCCCCAGGGAGGAAAGATTTCCCAAAACTTCTAGGGCTGAGTTGGAAATGCATCATGCCAGTGAGATATTGGCCTAGGCTGATAGAAGTAGTGGGCTCTTCTAAAAGAGAGAAAAAAGCACCTCTAAGTGTAATACATAGTACATTTATTGAGCAACATAATAAGCACCACTCACATGGTAAGGAAAACAACAGGCTTAGGCATGTGTGATAAACCGAGGGGCAAGGCAGCGTCCTCGATGTGTGCACCGTTCTCAGCGCTGGAGGAGACTTGGGATGTGTCACTGAAAGCTAGGCGGCATGTGTGAAGGACAAAGACGGCATCGGAATCCAACATGGAGCGCAGCGTCAACATGATGACGTGGGGATGTCCAGCATGCAATGTGACACATTCTGATGTATAAGCAAGGCCAGTGAAAGGCAAAGGCGCACTCCCTTTTTACGTTGACACCGACGTTGCGCTCCAGGGTGGACTCTGGCTGCCATCTTTGTCCTTCACACGTCGGCTGGCTTTCAGTGACACATCCCGAGTCTCCTCCAGCGCTGACCACGGTGCCCACATCAAGGACGCTACCTTGCCCCTCGATTCATCACACATGCCCAAGGCTGTTGGCTTCCTTACCATTGTTAAGTGGTTATTAATTTGTTCAATAAATGTACTACATACAGTCAGGTCCATAAATATTGGGACATCGACACAACTCTAACATTTTTGGCTCTATACACCACCACAATAGATTTGAAATGAAACGAACAAGATGTGCTTTAACTGCAGACTGTCATCTTTAATTTGAGGGAATTTATGTCCAAATCAGGTGAATGGTGTAGGAATTACAACAGTTTGCATATGTGCCTCCCACTTGTTAAGGGACCAAAAGTAATGGGACAGAATAATAATCATAAATCAAACTTTCACTTTTTAATACTTGGTTGCAAATCCTTTGCAGTCAATTACAGCCGGAAGTCTGGAATGCATAGACATCCCCAGATGCTGGGTTTCATCCCTGGTGATGCTCTGCCAGGCCTCTACTGCAACTGTCTTCAGTTCCTGCTTGTTCCTGGAGCATTTTCCCTTCAGTTTTGTCTTCAGCAAGTGAAATGCATGCTCAATCGGATTAAGGTCAGGCGATTGACTTGGCCATTGCATAACATTCCACTTCTTTCACTTAAACTCTTTGGTTGCTTTTGCAGTATGCTTTGGGTCACTGTCCATCTGCACTGTGAAGCGGCGTCCAATGAGTTCTGAAGCATTTGGCTGAATATGAGCAGATAATATTGCCCAAAACACTTCAGAATTCATCCTGCTGCTTTTGTCAGCAGTCACATCATCAATAAATACAAGAGAACCAGTTCCATTTGCAGCCATACATGGCCACGCCATGACACTACCACCACCATGCTTCACTGATGAGGTGGTATGCTTAGGATCATGAGCAGTTCCTTTCCTTCTCCATACTCTTCTCATCACTCTGGTACAAGTTGATCTTGGTCTCATCTGTCCATAGGATGTTGTTCCAGAAATGTGAAGGCTTTTTTAGATGTCGTTTGGCAAACTCTAATCTGGCCTTCCTGTTTTTGAGGCTCACCAATGGTTTACATCTTGTGGTGAACCCTCTGTATTCACTCTGGTGAAGTCTTCTCGATTGTTGACTTTGACACACATACACCTACCTCCTGGAGAGTGCTCTTGATCTGGCCAACTGTTGTGAAGGGTGTTTTCTTCACCAGGGAAAGAATTCTTCGGTTATCTACCACAGCTGTTTTCCATGGTCTTTTGGTGTTGCTGAGCTCACCAATGCGTTCCTTCTTTTGAAGAATGTTCCAAATAGTTGTTTTGGCAACAGCTAATGTTTTTGCTATTTCTCTGATGGGTTTGGTTTGTTTTTTCAGCCTAATGATGGCTTGCTTCACTGATAGTGACAGCTCTTTGGATCTCATCTTGAGAGTTGATAGCAACAGATTCCAAATGCAAATAGCACACTTGAAATGAACTCTGGACCTTTTATCTGCTCATTGTAATTGGGATAATGAGGGAATAACACACACCTGGCCATGGAACAGCTGAGAAGCCAATTGTCCCATTACTTTTGGTCCCTTAACAAGTGGGAGGCACATATGCAAACTGTTGTAATTCCTACACCGTTCACCTGAATTGGATGTAAATACCCTCAAATTAAAGCTGACAGTCTGCAGTTAAAGCACATCTTGTTCATTTCATTTCAAATCCATTGTGGTGGTGTAGAGCCAAAAATGTTAGACTTGTGTCAATGTCCCAATATTTATGGACCAGACTGTATTACACTTAGAGGCACTTGCTCCTTCTTTATCCTCATCCAGAGCCTCCTACAGCCACAAAACATGCATTTGTATTTTTTTTTTATCCAGTTACCTGCAACATCTTCCTTTCCTGGTGGGAAACAGAAAAAAAAAAAAAAAAAAAAAAAAAAAAAAAAAAAGGTACCTCCAGTGGAATAGTGAATTATATTCCTATCCCATGCTCTTAAAACATTCCGTGTTAAAATACTTACATTTTCTGAAAAAGTTCAGTATTGTTGTGGAAGCCATATTACCTTATCTGTGACCCACTTAATGAGTTTTCTATTTTACCCATATCTTCCCCAGTGTATTGTAAATCCACTCAATTATTCATGAAATTAGTACAGTGTAATAATACCTCTTAAAACCTGGAAAACCTAAACCACCATTAGCCTTATCTCAACATAATACTTCAAAACTAACCCTTGGTTTTTTTATTTGACCAAATTAAATTACTTATTTTTCTTAGGTATATGGAACTTATGCAGGATTTTCAGAGCTATAACCATATTTATAATACTTATGCAGCCCAACCATGGGAGTGCCCCAACAGACAGACATTTTCCTCAACTTCATTTACAAGTGAGATATAGTTTATTCAGTACAGATTTTTCCAAGAGGGAGTGGGCTTTACTCCTAAATAACAATTCTTTCTCCCAAACAAAAGGGGAAGGCTTGCTGCAAGTTCTGTTTTTCGAACTTTGAGACTAAAATATTCAATACCTGAGGAATTGATCTTCAAAATTTGACAGTTCACCAAAGTATTTAAAAACTTTATTAGATTGGGTAATGTTATTCTACGGTTCGTGAAATGTCATCTGCATAAGCTGCAACCTTATGTTCTTCCTTCTCAATCAAAACTCCTTTCACATCTAAAAAGACTTTCAAAACGGTCGCCAGAAGTGGTTCCAGTGAGATAACAAGAAGTGGTGACAAAGGACAACCCTGCCTTGTCCCATTACACATTTTGAAGAATTGTGATAATGAACCATTAACCTTCACTGCGGTCAAAGGAAAGCTATAATTTTTTTTTTTTTTTTTTTTATCCGCTGCACCATCTTTTATCCAATGCTTCTAGCATGCTCATCATGAACCCCCAATCTACCCTGTCAAATGCTTTTTCGGCATCGATCAACATTATCAACGCCGAACCCCGCTTACTTTTTTGCAAAAGAAGTAATGATCTTAATCCATTGTCTCTTCCCTCCCTGAAACAAATCCTACTTGATTGATATGTACCCAATCTGCCATCAAATCCTTCCTCCTGTTTGCTAAAACCTTTGCAGATAGTTTTGTACCTATATTTAAGAGTGATATTGGCCTATAACTAGAACATTGGGAGGGGTCCTTTCCCTCCTTAAGTATAACTGATATTTGCCTGCAGAGACTCCTCCCTCATATCCATCCCTTCTCCCACTGTGTTTATATCTACACAATTTGGGCATATGTTTTTTGAAGCTTCATGTAACATCTCAGCATAAAACCATCTGGTCCTGGGTTTTTTTTTCTGTTGCTGTACTTCTCAATGCCTTACTTCTTTATGGGAGATTAATTTTTCTAAATGCTAACAATCTCTTCCTCTGTCCTGGGCAATACTGCTTCCTTTAAAAATTGCTGCCTCTTTCCCCCTCTAATTCTTTCAGGTTACTGGGTTTAAGTCATAACTTGCTATAATATTTTTTGACTGTGCTAGCTCTAATCAGTGGTTGAATAAACCATTTCACAGTTTATTTCTATGCAACTCCTTGATTTCCTCTTACTCTTCTCAGATATTTTCCTGGTTTATTTCCCCACTGATACTGTTCTGCTTCACATTATTGAACTGTTGTAGAACACTAGTCAGACAGTCTAACAATAATTCAGAAGTCAAGAAATGTGAGACATCAGATCTGTATGTATTCTTTGTTCTGAATAACTTTGTAAAACTACAACATAAAGCACAAACAAAACATGTGTCAGTACATTAAACAGCTTCATCCCATCAGTGAGTGTATTCACAGACAATTCCACCTTTAGGCCAGGAATAGCTTGAAGCTCCACTGTATGCTACTTACTAGTTTCAGAAACTGTCACACAATAGATAGGAAGTTCCAGGTCAGAGGAAGTTCAAGGTCAGAGGGTATTGCCTCGATGTGAAAATTACCACTTCCTGAGAAATCCCAATATAACTAGGCATAATAACTATAATAGATGGCAGCAAGATCACATAACAGTATATTACATACGTTATTTTCAACAATATGGGCAGAACAGATACCTTTTACCCACTCTATTGAAAACTTTTAGCATCTTGTTCCATGATATCTTCCATTTCTGCTCTCTTCAAAATTATCTTCTGTTGTATCCCTACATCTATTTTCCTTCACTTTTATGGATAATGTAAATGGGTTTCTCTTTACCAGAGTTGATCCTGCAATCATCCACCACTGTGGTCTTCCATGGACGTCCATGCCTTATGTTGCTAAGGTCACCTGTGCGGTTTCCTTTCCTCAGGATGTACCAAACTGTTGACTTGGCCACTCCTAATGTTACTGCTCTGATGGATTGGTTTCATTTTTGAAGACGTACAAGGGCCTGTTTCACTTGCATGGACAGCTCCTTTGAACACATAAAAAAGTTCACAGCAATAGATTCCAAATACCACACTTAGAATCAACTCCAGTCAGGGATTATTACTCCTATGAGCTGTAATTCCCAATTTGGATGTACATACCCTCAAATTAAACCTGAGAGAGTGTACACTTTAAGCCCATATCCATTATATAACTATAGCTTGAATATGTTTTGGTAAATATCTGGAAAAAAATTGTGCCCATGTCCAAATATACAGTCAGGTCCATAAATATTGGGGCATCACAATTCTAAACATTTTTGGCTCTATACACCACCACAATGGATTTGAAATGAAACAAACAAGATGTGCTTTAACTGCTGACTGTCCACCTGATTTGGATGTAAATACTCTCAAATTAAAGCTAACGGTGTAGGAATTACAACAGTTTGCATATGTCCCACCCACTTGTTAAGGGACCAAAAGTAATGGGACAATTGGCTTCTCAGCTGTTCCATGGCCAGGTGTGTGGTATTCCCTCATTATCCCAATTACAATGAGCAGATAAAAGGTCCAGAGTTAATTTCAAGTGTGCCATTTGCATTTGGTATCTGTTGCTTTCAACTCTCAAGATGAGAGAGAAAGAGCTGTCACTATCAGTGAAGCAAGCCATCATTAGGCTAAAAAAACAAACCCATCAGAAAGATAACAAACATTAGGTGTGGCCAAAACAACTGTTTGGAACATTCTTAAAAAGAAGAAATGCACCAGGGAGCTCAGCAACACCAAAAGACCACGGAAAACTGTGATGGATGACCGAAGAATTCTTTCCCTGGTGAAGAAAACACCCTTCACAACAGTTGGCCAGATCAAGAACACTCTCCAGGGAGGTAGGTGTATGTGTGTCAAAGTCAACAATCAAGAGAAGCCTTCACCAGAGTGAATACCACAAGATGTAAAACCATTGGTGAGCCTCAAACAGGAAGGCCAGATTAGAGTTTGCCAAACGACATCTAAAAATCCTTCACATCCTATGGACAGATGAGACCAAGATCAACTTGTACCAGAATGATGAGAAGAGTATGGAGAAGGAAAGGAACTGCTCATGAGCCTAAGCATACCACCTCATCAGTGAAGCATGGTGGTGGTAGTGTCATGGCGTGGGCATGTATGGCTGCCAGTGGAACTGGTTCTCTTGTATTTGATGATGTGACTGCTGACAAAAGCAGCAGGATGAATTCTGAAATGTTTCAGGCAATATTATCTGCTCATATTCAGCCAAATGCTTCAGAACTCATTGGACGCCGCTTCACGGTGCAGATGGACAATGACCCAAAGCATACTGCAAAAGCAACCAAAGAGTTTAAGGGAAAGAAGTGGAATGTTATGCAATGGCCAAGTCAATCGCCTGACCTGAATCCGATTGAGCATGCATTTCACTTGAAGACAAAACTGAAGGGAAAATGCCCCAAGAACAAGCAGGAACTGAAGACAGTTGCAGTAGAGGCCTGACAGAGCATCACCAGGGATGAAACCCAGCGTCTGGTGATGTCTATGCGTTCCAGACTTCAGGCTGTAATTGACTGCAAAGAATTTGCAACCAAGTATTAAAAAGGTGAAAGTTTGATTTATGATTATTCTGTCCCATTACTTTTGGTCCCTTAACAAATGGGAGACATATGCAAACTGTTGTAATTCCTACACTGTTCACCTGAGTTGGATGTAATCACACTCTAATTAAAGCTGAGGGTCTGCAGTTAAAGCACATTTTGTTAGATTCATTTCAAATCCATTGTGGTGGTGTATAGAGCAAAAAATGTTAGAATTGTGTCGATGTCCCAATATTTATGGACCTGACTGTATATGGGCCTAACTGTATATGACATGAAGCCTTAGCTTGTGTCCCCCAAAATGCAGGTTGTGAACATTTCCCTTCAGGATCCTCTTCTGCATCTATCTCGTCCTCAATGAAGTTAGGATCAGGCTCATACTTCTGTATAACTTCAAGTAATTGAGAGTCAGAGCATATGCCATGTTTCACACCTGAAAATGAAGCTAACAGAGGAAGGGGGCTGTGTAAATATAGGACCTTGCTCTGGTGCAGGGGCAGCCATCACCTTTAGGATCTTGTGGTTTTCCTCAGGGCCATCTATAGATCAATTCGTTTTTCTCAGCTCCTCTGCTTTGTCACCATTGACAAGTGAGATCCGATACATTATGGGGGAATTCACAAAATTGTATAGATGCCATGCATTTTTGCATCTGGCAATACTATAACCCAGGCACTAACTGATGTCCTGTGGAGAAGCAGCTAGTACAAAGCAGAGACACAAACATGTTTTTTGCATTCACAGCTGAAGGCAATGGTAACTGGTATCAACAAAATGTTGCATTTGAAAACCCACCACAAAAAAAACCCTGCTTTTTTTTTTAACCTTAATTCCAGGACTGCTGGCAGGGGACCCAAAAAGTAGAGGATTGTGGCTGCTCTGTGCAAAACAGAAACTGTCTTACCTTATCCATGCTTCAGGCTGCTGAAGAGGACCAAACTTGACCCCTTTTTGTGTTATGTCCACCATGATAGGTATTCAGGAGTATGGTTACCACGGGAATGGACCACAGACTCAAACAGTATAGCACCCTGCAGCAAATGACACTCCTAGCACTATGTGCCAAGGTGAGTAGTGAGCACAAGATCCAGTTCCCAATGCATACATTACAGGCCAGCCCTGCTGATGCAGGCTTCAGGTACAGTTTCAAGATATAAGTCAAGACAACTAATCTGGAAGAAGCTTGTGAGTTGAGGCAATAAGCAGTTCATGTTTATATAAGTCAGTTGAAGCAGTATAGAGAAAAAAAAAAAAGTATATACAAATTTCAAAATAGAGATCACCTAAGCACACCAGCAGAAAACTGGAGTCTCATGAAGTGAATGAACATACAATGCAAGCAAAGCTTTCACTTGGCCCATTGTGAAATGTGTGGAATTTACAGAAGTCAAGAGATTGGAAGTTAGCTCTTAAGTGGGAACCAAAAGAATTCCTTTTGGGACATTAATACGTCTTCCAATATAATCAAAGATCAGTCACCATCTATTGATTCTCATATGTATTTGCACTTTAACCACTTGCCCTCCAGAGGATTTAACCCCACTTCCTGACCAGGCCATTTTTTGTGTTATGGCGCTGCGTTACTTTGACAATTGCATGGTCATGCAACGCTGCACCCAAATGAAATTTACATCCTTCCCCACAAGTAGAGCTTTTTGGTGGCATTTGATCACCTCTGCATTTATTTGTACTATTAACACAAAAAAAAAAAAAAAAAAAAAAAATGGAATCTAGTCATAATTTTAGGCCAAAATGTATTCTGCTACAAAAACAAAAAAAACAAATGTGTTAATTGGTTTACAAATGGCAGTATAAATAATGGAATTTTTCCCCTTTTTTAATATTTACTAGTAACTGCAGCAATCAGCAACTTATATACAGACACTGGCAGGCATTCTGAAACTGGGGGGGACTGTCAGACATCCCCAGGTGACACCAATACAGTGATCAGTGCTAATAAAAAGCACTGACTGTACTAATGGCACTGGGCAGGAAGGGGTTAACATCTGGGGCAATCAAAGGGTTAACTGTGTGCTGGGTGTGTTTCACCATGTGTGCTTCACTGCAAGCACACTGCTTTGCATGGCTGTGCACAAGCTGACAGGGAGAATAACTGTTTTGTTTACCAACAGTTCTCTCCCCACCCTGACGGAGATCCTCGGCAAACACCAGGCGGAGGAGAGTAATCACTGGCTGGGACCGGGTGATTGACATCCACCAATGGCGGCGCGGGAAGGGCATGTGCCCTTACCCAGAATGCAAAAATCGCGTATCTATACACGATTTTGAGCACCCGTGTCACCCTGTAGCAGTATATCTGCTATAGGGCAGACGGGAAGCAGTTAAGCACTTTCCAGATTGTCCATACACAGGCTAATTTATGAAAGATGCTCAACTTTCACATTTTGAAACTTGTTTTTACTTCATTTGGGATATATTCACTATACAACAGTAAATAGCGCTACACTCTGGGTAAAGCGAACAATTTGGGATACAAATTAAAAGAATGATTCACTCATATTTCCTCTTGACCCCAGTGAAGAATTTTGTCTATATGCTTAAAATGTAGCAGCATATAATCGCTGACCTACAACTACACATCCTCTGTCCTGCACAGTACAATTAAGATGTTGTGTTTCTAGCAAATGGGATCCTTTACTAAAACAAAAAAATTCTTTAACAGAAGCTGCTCTCTTTGCAAAGGTTATCCTGAACCTATGTAAGCTTCAAAACACCTAATCATGTACTAGCAAAATGTTTGATTCTCACTTACATGGGGGTACACCAGACAGTACCTACAGTTTAAAAAAAAAAAGTCAACTCACATTTTTATAAAATAAATGCAATGTTTACATACAAGTATAGTGTACTGTCCCCCTTTTGCTCCATCTTACATGCAAGCTCTCGACATCTACCTGCAGACATTTAGCTGTATGGGAAATGTGAGACAGCAAAGCATGGGACTGAAACAGCAAAAACTCTCCCCCCCACTTTGGATAGAGCAAGGGAGGGTTAAAACCCATCAGATATTTGCCATCTGTGTCCCATAGGGCGATTTCCCTTCATTTCCTGTCCATAGCCAAAACAGGAAGAGGAAAGTCCTCCAAAATAAGAGATTCCCAGGGTGTCACCAGGGTCACTGGAACTAGTGTCCCCCATTAAAAGATTTCACATTACGGTTCTAGGACAACCCAAAATGTGTGACCTCATTGTTTTGGTAAAGGAAAATAGTACAAGAAAATTGTATAATGTATGGCCAACCTTAACTGTACATTTTAAAGCTACATTTAGCTCAATGTCTCACTATGTACCTTTTTTTGGGAATCGGCTGCTAAGTGTATATAAACCGATATATTTCACACAACCATTAAAAGCAACAAGATCGAGAAGACTTTAAACATTTGTTTATTTAAAAGTGGACATACATGAACAGCATACAAACTACTGCAAAACTTCTCCACAATCTGTGGCAATCACATTTGATTGCAGTTGCTGCCAATGCCGGAAACTCCAGACTAGCATCACATCTATAGACGTCAATTTTTTTGTACTTAAAGTGCAGGTTGTAAAAAAGTGCCATACTTCAGACATGGGACTCAATAGTGATTATGGAACATTTTGCAATGCCTTTTAGCAACTGATTCAAGAATATACACCTGGTGATCATTTGTGACCAAACCACAGAACTTACCACTTTTACAAACTGTAATACAAACAAAAACATTCTATAGCTTAATTAAATATTCATAAACCAACACAAATCAGGTCCCCAGTTCTACATAAGGCAATGAAGGATCCAGGAAAAAAGTGCTTTAAGTTGCTTGCATACTGGCTTTGGACGTGTATTCTAGAGCATTCACATAGCACTGAGGCACCATTCAAGGGATGTCCCTCCAGGTTCCAGTCCAACAAGTGGTTCCTGAAACACTGCAACAAGAACAGTCTTACCACTAATAGAACACATAACAGATAGTTTGACACGTGAAGTAAAAACACTAATGTTTTCAATGGCACATTGCAAACCAACGCAATGCTAGTTTTAGATTTGCTAAAAATAAAGTAATATGCTTAACACCATAAGGAGTCTGTGGTCTCCAAAGTTGCCTATCCATCAAATCCTCAAAATGAATGCCTGGTACTTAAAATATTGGGATACATCCAATACCCCCCCTGCTCCACCATGAAGGCCTGAGTGATGTTACACAGGAGCCAGGAGGATCTTGCTGACCTAAAGTAAAATTACTCAACAAATGTAAAGCAAACAATGCAAATTCTGTCTTCCCCCCCTACGAAGACCCATTTTCCAGGTCACATTTATGATGACATTCATATGACAAAAAAAAGGAGTCTATTAGGTGGTTTTGTTAGGGGTTGCATATAGGCAGCACATTGTCTATCAAGTGCAGTCATTGCTGCTACCTTAACCATTTGTGAACCAAGGTCTCTAGGTTCAACCTGCAGGACTTTAAGCGTTGTTTGAGAACTGTGGGATTGTTTAGGGGTCATTTAAAGAACTGAACACCAATGATGGGCTCTGGTTTTACATGGTCACCGAGTGTTGGATTGTTGTGGGGTGATGAGCCATTTAAGGGTTCCGCTCCCCCATCTAGCAATTGTGCACAGTGCAAATTCATCCTACAGGGAACTTCCACCAATGGAACACTTCCACTTGATGACCAAGGCTAATAGCATCTTAACCTCTTGCCAACCATGCTATAGTCAAATGACAGCTACTGCGCAGTTCTGGGAGGGAGTCATGACGTCCTCCCAGAAAGCGCCCTCCCGTACGCCCCGGCCAATCACAGCGGCCTTTTATCACGTGATCAGCTGTGTTCAATGACACAGAACACAGAGCAAATACAGTTGCTGGTTATCGGCAGCACCTTCCTCACAGCACAAGTACGGCTGATAACCGGCAATTGTGAGAATTCGGCACTGATTATCAGTGCCACCTGTGCCCTCCAGAAATGCCCATCAGCGCTTCCTATCAGTGCAGCCTCAAAACACATCAGTGAAGGAGAAAAATCACCTGTTTCCAAAATTTTATAATATAAAAACATTTTTCTACAAATTTTTTGCTTTTTGTTTATAGTGCAAAAAATAAAACCAGTGGCGAATACCACCAAAAGAAAGCTATTGGTGTGAAAAAAAAATTTCCATATGGGTACAGTGTTGTATGACTGCACAATCATTCAAAGTGTGACAGCGCTGAAAGATGAAAATTGGCCTGGGCACAAAGTGGGTAAAAGTGCCCAGTAGGCAAGTGGTTATTTTTTTATCCATCTCAAAACTGGCATATTTCTTGGTTTACAAGAAATTGTGGCAAAAAAAAATTACTTTTGGGTGACTTAAGGGGTAATTTTTAGACGCATTTGTACTGTCCTGACATTTGTTTTATACTAGAAAGGGAAGCAAGGCTTTTCTAACGTTTTTGTTCTTTTCCCCTTTAAATAGCAAGTCATAAATCCACTGGTTATACACAAAAAAAAAAAAAAAAAAAAACACAACCTTTATCTGAAAGAAACAACTTTATCCCAAAGCACCTATGAAATCTGCTTTGATAGTTCAAGTTGTGATACCTCAGTGATAGGTGAATCATTTCACTTTAGTCCCAGCTACAAAACCTATAATATATTTTGCACTATTCACAGATGTTAGACTAGGGCAATGTGTTAGAGTTAACTCACTGTTGATATCATAGACAGACTCTGGATCCAGAAGCATTGGTGAGGGCAAGATGAGGTCTTGAGACCACTCGACATTTGAAAAAGTAAATGAATTGGATTCTGGTGAAGAGTTGCTGCTAGCCATGGTATCAGATTCATCAGTGCTTGACCTCCGGCACAGAGCACAGCTGGTTGGAGTCACACCTGGACCTCTAGGAAAGAGATCTTCATTTCGAAGGTAACTCCTGAGTGCCCCACTATGGTGTATTGGACGGTTACGGAGCCACGCCCAATGAGAGGAATCTTTAGACATCACCTGAAAGCAAAAATGCCTTTATCTTCATGACTCATCAGATGAACCCATAAAAGACTTATAAACTTGCCTCATCACAGCACTTCCTGCTCACAACTGCTCTGTATTTCATTCTGGCCCACAAGTTGTCTCGGCGTTGTAGAAACTGGGGGTAGCTCTCACGCCATGTTTCACCCAAAGCCCATGGAAATATTTCATATTTGTAATCCTCTTCATCCTCCTCCATGTCATTTGCAAGGTATCTTGAAGAAAATCCAATGTAACAGATCAAGTTATTACCCTGTTCATAAGCACCATTTTTTCAGCTTCTCTGAACATTAGAAAAAGTAGATTATACTTTAGTAATCAAGGTATCCCTAAACAAGAACATGCTCAGCAGACCATGCAATAAAACCTTCAGTGATTTGAACAAAAACAAGATCATAACTAGCAAACATACAACAGGTTTAGGATTTCTTGAATGGGCACAAAATAGCCACATAGCATACAAAATAACCCAAAACCAGACCAGTGAAATAGAAAGAAAAGATAGTTTTTCTATTCTTCTTACTGAACATGGGAAGTTTAGACAGGTCATAGATGAGCAAGTTAGATAGACCAATTTTCACATCAGTGTGCCTGCTGCAACAGAACAAACATGTTGGAAATTTCTTTTCAGAATGAATGATTTTCTGCTAGAGACGGGAGACATTGGAAAAGGGGGGGGGGGGGGGGGATATTTGCACAACAGCCATCTATTCAGATCATCCGCTTTCAATAAATATATCATTGAGGTGTTTAGTTGCCTTTTAAGCAAAAAAAAAAAAAAAAAAAAAAAAAAATGCAGATTTGAAGGAGGAAAATGGCGTTATTATACAGTATTTATATAGCGCCAATAGTTCGCCCAGTACTGTACATTACAATGGGAGACAATACATGAGAGTACAATGACAATACAGTGTGATACATGAGGGGTTCGAGGGCCCTGCTCCTTGGAGCTTACAATCTAGGAGGGAGGGGATAGTGGTACGGGAGGAAAAGCTGTGGGAGATGGAGTGGTGGGAAGAGAAGAGGAGATCGGCAGTTAGCAGGAAGCGGGGTAGGCTTCCCTGAAGAGGTGGGTTTTCAGGGTGTGCCTAAAGGAGAGGAGAGTAGGTGATAGTCTGATGGATTGGGGTAGGGAGATCCAGAGGATGGGTGATGCCCTGGAGGAAGAGACCAGGGAGCTAGAGAGAAGCAGGTCTTGTGAGGAGTGGAGAGTGCTTTTTGGGTGGTATTTGGATATTAGGTCGGAGATGTAGTTTGGGGCGATATTATGGACAGCTTTGTATGTCAGTGTTAACATTCTGAATTTAATCCGTTGGGCAATCGGAAGCCAGTGGAGGGATTGGCAGAGGGGGGTGGCAGAAAAAGAGCGGTTGGTAAGGTGAAGTCTGGCTGCCGTATTCAGGACAGACAGAAGCGGGGATAGCTTGCGGTGAGGGAGGCCAGTGAGGAGGGAGTTGCAGTAATCGCGTCGTGATATGATGAGGGCGTGGATGAGCTGCTTAATGGTTTCCAGGGTTAGGAATGGGCGTATTCTGGCGATGTTGGAGGTGGAGTCGGCATGAGTTTGTTAGCGATTGGACTTGGGGATGGAAGGATAGATTGGAGTCAAGAAAGACTAGGAGCGGTTTTGGAGAGGTTCAGTTTAAGGAAGTGGAGCGACATCCAATCTGATATGTCGTTCAGTAGGCTAGTGATTCGGGCGGAGAATGAGGGGGTGTCGAGAGATAGATGTGTGTCGTCGGCATAGAGGTGGTAGTTGAAGCCGTGGGAGTGTATCAGGTGGCCAAGGGAGGAGGTGTAGATGGAGAAGAGAAGGGGCCTGAGGACCGAGCCTTGAGGGACCTCGACAGAGGGGGAGGGAGGGGGAGGTGGTAGCATTGTAGGCAACGCTGAAGGAGCATTGCGATAGGTAGGACAAGAGCCAGGAGAGAGCAGAGTCTGAGGCCAAGGGAGTGTAATTTTTTCTGAGGGGGTGGTCAACTGTCAAAAGCCGCAGAGAGGTTGAGGAGTATGAGCACTGAATAGTGGCCATTAGCTTTGGCGGTTAGTAGGTCATTGGTTAGTTTAAGTAAGGCAGTTTCGGTGGAGTGTAAGGGGGCAGAAGCCGGACTGTAGGGGGTTGAGGAGGTTGTTGTCATTGAGGTGGGAGCTTAGGCGATTGTAGACTAAGCGCTCAAGGAGTTTGGATGTAAATGGCAGCAGGGAGATGGGTCTAAGGTTGTTCGAGTCAGTGGGGTCGAGGGAGAGCTTTTTGAGTATGGGAGTGATGTGTGCGTGCTTCAGAGGGGAGGGGAATGTGCCAGAAGAGTGAGAGATTAAAGATGTGGGTGAGGGAGCGTAAGCTGGAGGAGGAGGGAGGTCGTAGGAGCTGAGAGGGGCCAGGGTCGAGGGGGCAGGTGGTGAGGCGGGCTTCTTACTTAATTTTTCTTACTAAATAATTTTATTCCAAAACACCTGTATCTTTGAACACTCCCACCACATGTGATATGTCGTACCAACTTCTCTACACCCTCTCCAACACAACGGTGAAATCTCCCCATTCAATTTGTGTTCCACATTCGGTGTAATGTGCCATCTAACTAAACACTTGTAGTTCAACTCTACTTCCCGCATGCTAAAATTTTTGTGTATTAATCTAAACATTTTCTTCTGCTGCTCCTCATCTATTTCCCTTCCCATTTCTCTACATAAATTAATTTTGCGCCCGTGTCCAATTCCATTAATATTCTATATATTTTTGCAACAGTGTCTCCCATCTCCCCATGTTTCTAGTAATCTTTCAAATAAATTCCACTCCTTTCTAGTTCTCACCGGTTTTGGGAGACTCAAAGAAATGTTTCAATTGATATCTTATCTCATCCATTCTACTAAAAACCTCCCCCTTTTTTTCTCCAACTCTCTATATGTACCTATTTCCTCACCCACCATTATATCTCTTAATTGCGCGTCCTGTTTTATGATCCATTTCCCTGTGATATCTTCCTTCCTGGGAACGAAATAGTCTGTATTTCTTAGTGGCATTAACTGAGTTAAAAACCCATCCCTTTGTCTGTGTAACATTTCCCAAACTTTTAAAACAAAAGTGTACACACTTGTATTAACATCTAATCCTCTATATTGTGCTGGTAGCCATATAATCCTACTTATATTTGTCCTACTCAGTGTGTTTTCAATTTTAACCCAGCTTTTCCCTGGGTTATGAGTCCAGTCATAAATTCTCGCAATTATCACCGCTCTATAATATATCTTAAAATCTGGGAGTCCTAAACCACCTCTTTAGTTCTAGTCAACATTTCATAACATATTCTAGGTTTTTTATTCCTCCATATATACCTCAACATTATTTTTCTAAGTGTTTTAAAGAAAACCTCTGGAAGTTTAATTGGGATCATTTGAAATTTATAAAAAAAAAAAAAAAAAAAAAAAAAAAAACTTTGGGCACAATTATCATTTTTATTAAGTTTATACGACCCATCCAAGACGGATTAACACTCCCCAACCTCTTAAACTCCTCCTTGATCTCATTTAAAAGCGAAATATAGTCAATTTTATACATATTTTTATTTGAAACAGACAATTTTATCCCGAGGTACTTTAATTCTCTCTCTCCAAACAAAAAAGGGAATAATTCTTGTATTTTTTCTGTCACTATTTAAGATTTATATTTAAAATTTCAGTTTTTGTTGGATTAATTTTTAAGTTTGATAATTCCCCATATTACTTCAGTATTTATTAAATTTGGGAGTGATATCCGAGGGTTTCCAACATAGAACATTAAATCATCCGCATAGGCCGCTACTTTGTGTTCTGTCTCCTATCTTTATTCCTTTTATATTTATGTTCTCTCATCATAGACAGCAGTGGCTCCAACGATAAGATATACAGCAGTGGAGATAGAGGACATCCCTGTCTTGTTCCATTTGACATCCTAAAAGTCTCTGATCTTCCTCCATTAACCATAACAGTAGCAGTAGGCCCTCTATATAGGTTACCAATCCACTTCCTCATTCTATCTCCCAACCCCATCTCCTCCAGGGTGTCCATCATAAATCTCCAACTCGCTATCAAATGCTTTCTCAGAGTCTATTGACAGCAATATTACTGGGGTTTTCCCCTTTCTTCCCTTCCTGAATGAGCAACAGTGATCTCAATCCGGTCTCTACCCTCTCTTCCCGGGACAAAACCCCCCTGATCCCCGTGTATCCATTTTGGCATCAAGACTTTTAGTCCATTTGCCAGGACCTTTGCATAAAGTTTACAGCTGTTCTAAGGTGAACTCCAAAGTGTAAAGATCACACGTCCAGTAAATGTCTTGGTTTGTCAGTAGTATAGCCAGTTAACGTGTTCAACACCAAGTGCTGCAATATAGTAAAAGCCATTAGCTAAACGTCTAAAGCCTCTGCAACAGACTATCCCAACATATAGACAAAGTCGTGAAAGAGGCTAACACTGGCAGTAAGAGACGGACAACACCGGAAGTACATTGGTGCTACATTCTGCAAAGGACTTCTTTTTTGGTCTAGTGTTGCAGCCAATTAAATTAGGAGTGTTACCATGTGGTAAAAAGCCATTACATAAAGCACTTAAACTCACATCAGAACATACAGAGCAAGTAATTTAAGACTAATATTGTGGTATAGGATAACACCCAATAAAGTCTGTACAAAAACGGCACAGCCCATGCCCTGTAAAAAGCCAATAACTAAACAACTCTGCAGACACTACTAACATGTAAGAGACCCCTGCTACCAAACACGATTGTTCCTAGAAAGCCCCACTGCTGTGTTGCCACACCTGAACACCATAATTCCCCCCCCCCCCCCCACCATTTAGCAAGTTACATTTTGAAATATATAAAAAGGTCCCCTAACAAATACATAAAATAGGGACCCAATGTAGGGTCTGTAAATATATCCAAAAAGGCACTGCACAATGCATAAGGACATAGAAGTGGTGTAGATAATCAATACAACAATCCACTTGTAAAGACATGAGGCAAGGACAATGAACCTGAGGCCTCTGTCACAAGTGGACAATTACCCATATTAGCCCAGGTTCACATCAATGCGTTAAGTGGACTGTAGTGCATTTCTGCAAAAAGCACTAAACAATGGTTTCCTATGGGACATGTTGACATCTATGTCTTTGGAAGGGGGCAGGGACTTTTAAAACAAACTACATTTTTGGTTCAATAGACACTGCAGAAAATGCATGTAGTGCATTTGACACGTTTTGCATCTTTTAGTCTGCCCACCAAGTTGCGCACCCCCCCTCCCCAGAAAAAAAAAAAAAAGTGCAAAAATGCACCGCAAAACCAACAAATCACAAACTGCATTGGTGCAATCCAGTCCTTAGAGGCTGTTAAAAATGCATGCAAGGCCCAAGCTGTAAAATATACAACCCAATCATTGCTATTTCCCTGTGACAGGTGGCAGTAGGAGGTGAAATACAGCAGCGGGATGCATAGTAACACTGAACCTAAACAACTTAAGTTCCTGGAAAAAAAAAAAAAAAATGTTGACATACGAGTGCCGTGCAGATATAACTCACCATGCAAAGCCACCTGACTAGCACCAAATTGTTTCTCCACATCAGGCCCCAGATGGAAAGTACAACATAATACCTTTGGGCCCAAAACATAACTTGGGAGAGCTACAGCTTTAGAAAATAAAAGAACGAGTGGGAAAATCTAACATAACCACTGAGGTACAGTTGTGTTCTAAATAATAGTGTTGAAAAAAGTGAATAAAGCTCAAAATCCTTCTAATAGCTTTTATTTCCATACACACAAATGCATTGGGAACACTACACATTCTATTCCAAATCAAAACATGAAGAAAAATATATCAAATTTGTGTTCCTCTAACAAAAGTGAAAAGTGATTAGACTGTTCAAAAAAAATAGCAGTGTTTGTATTCTTCTTTACAAACTCAAACATTCACTATATAAACTGAAAAATGTTTGAAGATTTTGATTTCCTTTGAATCGCTTTTTAGTTGTATGACCACTGTTTGAGAACTGCTGTATATCAATGTTGCATGGAGTCAACCAACTTCTGGCACCTGTGAACAGGTATTCAAGCCCAGGATGATTGGACTACATTCCACAGTTCTTCTCTATTTCTTGGTTTTGTCTCAGAAACTGCATTTTTTATTTCACCCCACAAGTTTTCTATTGATTAAGATCCGGGGATTGGGCTGGCCACTCCATAACATCAATCTTGTTGGTCTGGAACCAAGATGTTGCACATTTACTGGTGTCTGGGGTCCTTGTCTTGTTGGAACACCCATTTCAAGGGCATTTCCTCTTCAGCATAAGGCAGCATGACCTCTTCAAGTATTCTGATGTAGTCAAACTGATCCATTATCCCTGGTATGCGATAAATAGGCCCAACACCTTAGTATGAGAAACATCCCCATTTCATGATGCTTGCGTAACCATGCTTCACTATCTTCAAAGTGTACTGTGGCTTGAATTCAGTGTTTGGGGGTCATCTGACAAACTGTCTCCGGCCACTAGACCCAAAAAGATCACTTACCGTATTTTCCGGCGTATAAGACTACCCCCTACTTTTCCTGTTAAAATATAGGGTTTGGGCTATATTCGCCGTATAAGACTACCCCCAACGTACACCAAATAAAAATTAAAAATCAGATTTGATTTCAATACGGTATGGTATTTCAGTATGGTATTCCAATGATGGGGTGCTATTCCTCCCACTGACACCAATGATGGTGCCCCATCATTAGTGTCAGTGTGTGAGGAATAGCGCCCCATCATTGGTGTCAGTGGGGGGTGGAATAGCGCCCCATCATTGGTGTCAGTGGGGGGTGGAATAGCGCCCCATCATTGGTGTCAGTGGGGGGTGGAATAGCGCCCCATCATTGGTGTCAGTGGGGGGTGGAATAGCGCCCCATCATTGGTGTCAGTGGGGGGTGGAATAGCGCCCCATCATTTGTGTCAGTGGGGGGTGGAATAGTGCCCCATCATTGGTGTCAGTGGGGAGGAGGAATAGTGGGATTTTCGTGGGGCGGCTCGGCTCCGCCTCCTCGCTGGTGATTGGCCGCCTGTGTGCCTTTCCTGAGCTATAGTTCTGGCGCCCAATCACCAGTGAGGAGGCGGAGCCGAGCGGCCATCGAGCGGCCAAACAGAATGAAGGAGCAGCTGCGCTTCCGGACCGGATCGTCCAGAAGATTTTCATGGGTTAAACAGTAGTCTTATACGCCGGAAAATACGGTACTTTCATCAGTCCACAAAATGTTGCGCCATTTCATGTGCTCTTTGGCAAACTAACCTCTACAGCACTTTTTTTTGTGGGACTTTGCGGAAGCTTCTTGCAGATAGCTTGGCTTCACATAGGAGTCTAATTGTAACAGTACTCACAGGTAACTTTAGACCTTTGATCTTCCTGGAGATGATTGTTGGCTGAGTCCTTGCCACTTTGGCTATACTTCTATCCATTCGAACGGTAGTTTTTCGCTTTCTTCCACGTCTTTCAGGTTTTGGTTGCCATTTTAAAGCATTTGCGATCATTTTAGCTGAGCAGCCTATCATTTTCTGCACTTCATGTTTTCCCCTCTCCAATCATCTTCTTAAATAAACGTACGCTGTTCTGAACAATGTCTGGAACGACCCATTTTCCTCAGAATTTCAGAGAGAAATGCACTGTAACCAGCATGTACAACATTTGCTGCCTTCCTTCCTTAAATAAAGGCAATAATTGCCACCTGTTTTTCAAAGAACGAATGACCTCACGAATAGAACTCCACACTGCTATTTTGAACATGCCCCTTTCAATTAGTGATTCAATTACACAGAATCAGCAGCATGCATGTCATGACTGTTGGGTTTCTATTACTCTACTACACCTGCTAGTAAATTTGCCATGTAGAAATATTTCTACCAAAAATAGTGATTGATAAAGTTAGTGATTTCTGACTGCTTGTGCATTTACAGTTGTGTTCAAAAGAATAGCAGTCTAAACAACTGAATTCCGAGTGAAGGCCATAGTATACCAGGTAACAATCCTCAACTGAAAAGTTTTTGCCTCTCAAGCTCAGACCAAGTGGCATCTGACAAGTGGAGGAGAAATTTCTGCAGGCTCTGGGTTGCTAAATAGGGGTAGTAAACAGCCTGAAAAAAGACAAAAATAATGGACCCCCTGCAGGTTTGGGTCATAATGTACTAGTATGCGCCACATACTAGTACATTGTGAGACTTTCCTGTACAAATTCCCTCCGGCACCACCATCCTCATCCGGTCTTCCAGGTTCACAGGCTCCAGCAGTAGGAATGACCAGCGCTGCGATGATGTCAAAGAGCTCTTTGCTGTCCCCGAGTGCATGTGCTTTGACATCACTGGTTGCATGCTGTGTAAATCTCCTAAAATTGTGCAAGTTTTGGAGATATTCACTGTACCTACAAGCTTACCTGTAGTTACAACTTACAAAGTGGACCTTACTTCCACTTTAAAAGCCTAAAGACTGCACCCAGTGTATGAAAGCCATTTAAGCACCTGTAAAGCAGCCATGCCTAGGTAGCAGCTAAAAGAAAATTAACAGGTCTTGTGAGCTTACAGTGGTCTGAAAAAATGATTCCAAACTTTTCCTTTGCGTTCGGATACATGCCAATATGCAAAAAGACCAATTTTCCCCTGAATGTTGACTGCTTACTAAATAGCCCTTAAAGAGAGTGTCCAAGTTTTCAACAAATGGGTAGATGTCCTTACAAGATGGCTGCCCAGAACACAGACCACATCAGAAATTTTGGAGCCAATCGTCTTTTTGCAAGATATCTTTTAAGCATAATTGTTTACACTCCCCGGGTCTTGATGCTCTACTCCTCCCTTAATGGTAGGTTGTCAGTTGTCCCTTTCCTATGTGACCCAATGGAAGTGAGGTCTTGGATCCAGTATTTAGGGGGAAGATTGGAGTGAGGCTTGGACAAAGATGGTGAAATGCTCCTTCAACACTACCACCCTCAAGGCCAGTTACATGGTGCTTTTGTGGTGGTACTGGATCCTGGCTAGGCTTGCCCATGCTTATCCTAACAGCAGTGAGACATTTTTGGAATTATGGTCAGAGTGGGATGTTCTACATACATGGTGGTCGTGCCCTCATCTGATCGGCTTCTGGTTCAGAGTCTTTGACCTACTGCAGACGTTATTTCATGTGATTGTTTGTAAAGAAACCTTATAAAAATTGGGTCTTTTCGCACACCAGCAGAATATAGCCTCATACCTTTTATTCCTGCCTACCTAACCACTGCTCAAGCCTGGAAGACTTGCCTTTCAGGGGGTGAAAACCAGGATGACCGCTCTGATTGTTGA
Organism: Staurois parvus; assembly: GCF_062004578.1. Taxonomy (NCBI): domain Eukaryota; kingdom Metazoa; phylum Chordata; class Amphibia; order Anura; family Ranidae; genus Staurois; species Staurois parvus. The sequence goes on from NW_028318785.1 coordinate 614,301, forward strand.
AGAGCAGATGTCCAGTATTCTGAAGGATTTACATGCAAAATTTGATAGTCTGGGAACTGTGGATAAGTTGCACTTTCCTGCCCCCGACTAGCTATGGCCAAGTATATTTTGTTCAGGTCCTATGTCCGTGGTACTCTCCCTCTCCCCCTCATTCATGACATTAAGGCTATTAATGAAGACTTGTCCTCTAGGGGATAGTGCAGCATTACCCCAATCTTTTACAGTTGTTACTTGTTATGCATACTTACACAATTTCTCTACATGCCTGTCTGATGTTGCCCCTGTGTGGGCAAACCATGGCTTGATAACTTTGAAATTTCAATAAAAATACGAGGTGATTGTAGCCGTATTAGTGCATTTGCGACAGAAACAATTGAGTACTGACGTGACTTTTTTTTTACTTGCACTAACATACAATTTTGAGGACAAGCTTTCAGGGTATGTCCCCTTCTTCAAGGTCCAAGCAGTACTTCGTAATAGTACTGCTTGGACCTTGAAGGGTACATACCCGGAAAGCTTGTCCTCAAAATTGTATGTTAGTGCAAATAAAAAAGGTATCACGTCAGTAATAGTTTCTGTAATAAAAATACTGAAACAGAAATAAATCATAGTGCAAAAACCCAATCAATTGTGCTTACATAAGTGCAAGTCATCAAACTTCAAACCATTAATGTGCTATTTCCCCTTGCACCATGTGTCACCTGCATGCTTTGGAGTCTCATCAGATAAAATGACCACATTCAGTCTTCTACAGCATGTAGGGGGAAAAAAAAAAAACAAAAAAAAAACAAAACACAAAACTCTGGTGTGATGTTGCTTTCTATGCATTTCATTGGGTAGGTGTTCAAGAGCTTGAATAAGCACTTGAAAGTCTGACATTAGTTAAGGAAGTGAGAGCCATCTTTATTTGCACTGAAGTGTATGATGGAATGCCATTTTCCAACACAAGCATTTGTTAAAATTGAAAGGCTTTTCATACTGTACTATGAAGCCGCTTTGGAGTTTATTAGCGGCAAAAGCAGTCATCTCTGGACCAAGGAGGACTTTTACTCCCATAATGTATAAGACTGAACATGGTCATTCTTATCTGGTGGACTGACAAGTGACGTGGTGGGAGGAATAGCACATTAATAGTTTTGAAGTTTGATCGCTCATAAGCACAACCGGTTTCAATATTTTATATTCTTACAATATTGCACTAGGACAGTTTTGCTGTACATTTATGAGGGAGACTGAAAGTGAAAAATCCCAAGGGAAGGCTGTTTAAGAGGGAGTGAAACCCAATTGTCACGTGGATTAAATTACACATGGTTGATTTGACCCAATGATTGAGTCTTTGTTTAAACAGAATTTCTTGAAAGCTCACCAGAAAAATTGGAGTATATTTTGGACAGAGGCAATATATAAAAAAAATTATTTAGGTCTAGAAGCATTGATTTAGGAACCCATGCTGTCTGGATTAGTCCATGTTAAGGGGTTGTGCCGCTAAGACATGCCTTTGCCGAGCACAAACGGAATCAAGCCATCTTTCCTGTACTAAGGAGGGATCCTACAGGGCAGCCTAGCAGAGATCCATACCAGTTGGTCAAAGAAAGCCCAAACCATTATGCCCATATTTCTGTGCTCAAAGCGGTACAGTTTTTTGCATGGAAATATATGTCGTTTTTTTTAGCGTAGGCCTGTAATTTTTAGGAATAACTCACTGAAATCTGTCCAAACAAGAGTCTAGTAAACATTCCCGGCATGTTAAAATTTGAAACACGAAATCATAAATTTGATTTATATTGAATTAAATTTTTTTATGATTATTAAATTCTAACCAAAAACACTGAAATTTTAAACAGAGCGCCAGTTCACACACCACTGAGCAAAGTCGCAAAATCGTTTTCAGTGTCTGATGACGAATTTCATTATTATCACGCAATTCTGCAAGTAGTTCTAATTTACTATCAGTGTTCTCTAGCTGGTCTAAAACCGCTTTTGACCTAAAAAAGGGACACTTTTTGGATGCCATGGACTTCAGTTTCAAGGCAGAAAGAACAGTAAAAATGCAGGCAGGGCACAGGACAAAATGTGAAATTGTTTTTGATACAGTAATGTTTTACTAAGAATTTAGTGTTACTTTTAAAATTTCCCGCCAGTTCCATCCCCGTACATCCAGACGCCGCAGGGAACGGAACCCGAAGACAGATGCTGGCATCGGCCGGAGGACATTGCCAGGGGGGGGGGGGGCGCGGGGGAAGGGTGGGAACATCGCGGGAGCACAGGACAAGGTAAGTGCAGAAGAGATCCCGGAGCAACACTGCAAGGTATTCCCGAGTGTAGCTCGGGGTTACCGCTTGTGGTGCTGAAACTTTACCCCGAGCTACACTAAGGAATACCTCCAGGGAGGTTAATAGCAAAAAAGCGGTTTGACCCTGTGTGGTCACTTCATGAAGGTGAGGGGGGAAATCTTACTGGCGAAGGATTACAGTTTGTTCACCTGCCAGATTTAGATTGATCGCTGGAAGTATCTATATATCCAGCCATATTGAAGATTACACACAATTTGTTTATGAATAATTGGTGGCACGTTTTTGTGGACTTTGTTATAAATTTAGGTTATGTGTTTATCATAGTGTCACTGGATTTTCATTTGTGGATTCACTCAATATTTTAATTCTTATTTAACCACTTGCCACCCTGCCACTGTAGAAATATGGCGGCAGGGCGGCACTGGCAGGCAAAACCACGTTTTAAAACGAGTGTTTTGTAAACAGATGCGAGGGGGCGCGCCGCCGCCCTTATCTGTCCCGCCGATCACCGCCGCGGATGTCAGTCGCCGGGTCACAGCCGGTCTTTACCGGCTGTTTCCTGGCGATCGGCGGCAAACAGTGACAGACAGCACAGCTGCAGTAGCTGTGCCATCTGTCACTTCCCTGACAGCAGCTCGAGGACGAGCTGATCGAGAAAGTTTCTCTCTCTCGATCAGCCTTGTCCCGTTCAGCACACCCCCCCCCCCCCGCTCCCTAGTAAAAAACACTCCTCACTCAGAGAACCCTTCCCTGAAAAATAAAGTTAAACCCTCCCTCCCCAGTGCCATTAGTACAGTGTCAGTGGGTTTTTTTTCGCACTGATCACTGTATTAGTGTTTTTTGGGATGTCAGTGACCCCAAGTCAGTACCCTCCAATGTCAGAATGTCCACCGCAGTCCCGCCATAAGTCACTGGTCGCCGCCATAATTAGTATTTAAAAAAAAAAAAAAAAAAAACCAAAAAACAAAAAACACCAAATAAAAATCCCAGTATCTTTCCCGCCATTTGTAAACGCTATAACTTTCACGTAAGCCAATTAATTTACACATATTGGGTTTTTTTTTTTTTTTTTTTTTAGCAAAGACATGTCGCAGAATGCATTTTGGCAGAAATTTGACTAAATTTGATTTTTGCATTTTTTTTTTTACTGGACATGTTCTATAGCAAAAAGTCCAAAATATTGTTTTTTCCTCAAAATTGTCAGCCTTTTTATAGCGCAAAAAATAAAAACCACACAGGCAATCAAATACCACCAAAAGAAAGCTCAATTGGTGGGGGAAAAAAAAAAAAAAAAAAAAAAAAATGTAAATTTCATTTATGTACCGTATTGCATGACCGCGCAATTGTCAGTTAAACTAGCGCAGCGCTGTATAGCAGAAAAATGGCGTAAATTGCAGTATTTATACCAAAGTTTGTAGACGCTATAACTTCCACACAAAGCAATCAATATACACTCATTGGGATTTTTTTTTTTTTTTTTTTTTACCAAAAACATGGAGCAGAATACATTTTGGCCTAAATTTATAACCAACTTTGAGTTTACTATATATTTTTTATAGCTGAAAGTAAAAAATATTGTTTTTCTTCAAAATTTTTGGCTTTTTTGTTTATAGCGTGAAAAATAAAAAGCACACAGGTGATAAAATTACACCGAAAGAAAGCTCTGTGTGTGAAAAAAGATGTAAATTTTGTTTGGGTGCAGCATTGTATGACCGAGCAATTATCAGTTGAATTAGTGCAGCGCTGAGTAGCAAAAAGAGGCCTGGTCATTAAGGGGGGTAAATCCTCTGGAGGTCAAGTGGTTAAATTTTTTTTCTTCCTGCTGTTTATATAGCAGTATAGTCCCAAGTTTAGGGATGAGAGCACGGCAATTTATACTTTGGTACATGTAGGCACTTGTTGAGTGGTGGTCGCACATTTATGTTGAAGGATTTGTTCTAGTCCTTTTAGATTGTCTTATAGTTAGGGTCCATTTATTCTGACCGCCCTATTGTTTGTTATAGGCACAACAGCGCCATTTGTCAGTCTATTTTCACTGCACCTTTGGGCATTTATTTATGCCAAGTGTTTTAATACAGGTTTGTGATTTCACCCTGCTTAGGGACACAAGTGGGTTTATGTATTGTGTTTTTATGCGCTTTGCACATTTTATATGGTTTATCAAACCTCACTGCATAAAAATTGTATAATATGAAGAATTGAGTTTAGGATAATTACACACAGAAGGATTCACTAGGGGTGTAATTGAAACCTCATTTTTTATTTATTTATATAAGTATAAGCGCGCAGCACCAATTTTGTTATAAATTGCTAACAGGCGCTGCCATGATTGATCTAAAATGACAAGTGCTCTTTAAAGGGTAAGGAATTCAACTCATTCTTGCTGGTAGTTAGAATCTAATATTTGCAAACCAAATTGTTTCCTTTTTAGAAGTGGCCAGGTTAGTAAAACAGCATTATCAGAACAGATTTTGGGTTAATAGCACATAGTTGATAGCTACTCAAATTCTTTATTTCATGTTTTTTTCTCACACGTACTGTGAAATTGTGAAAATGCATCAATGCAGTGCATGTCATCTCAGCTTGCATTTGTTGAATGAGTTCACCAATAATGTAAATATTGCAGAATATACAGCCTCACGCTACATAACCAAGCTCCATTTCATGCTTAACGAAATTAATGTATCTTAAAAAAAAAAGTTTTTTTTTTAAATCGATTTTTATCCACCCTGCCTGCACCCAATGGTGCAATAGCAAGGTAACTCCAGTGCTACAGCCTTACTCCTTAATTGGATCTCTAAAGACAGTGTCACATCTGGGGCTGTGCCATGGCTCTGGGCCTGAAAAGCACTCTGGTCTGAAAAGTGGAAAATGCATAGCCCAGTCCCAAAAAGCCACATTCCAGACTAGCCCTGCACTCAGCAGTAGCTGTGGAGGCCATACCATAACATTGCTGGTTGAGGATCAGCCTCTCCACATATGTAAAGACCAGCTCAAGCAGTGATATGCAAGCAGCCTTAATTGAAATTGGGGGTGGGAACACAAGCAGAGTTAACCTTGGTGACTTGTTTAAAGGCCAGCAAAAGAAATCGATTTTTCCAGCAGCTCTAAATAAAATGCAACCAAGCCTCCTAGAGCATCGGCAAAACTGAGGCAGACGAAGGATGGTTATTTGGGGTTTGGCCTACTATTCTGTGAGTATGTCCCAACCTCCTGTAAGCTGCAGTATAGCTTAATAAAATTCTCAATTGACAAGGAAAAAAATAAAAATCTTCATTTACAGCTAGCCTGAATGATTGCAAACTCCCACTTAACACAGTAGGGTACCTAGCAAAGATCCCTGACCAACATAACCATAAGAAGTTGGTCAACTAACTTGGAACAGATAATCAGAACTTTAATGCACTGCTGAAAACCTACATGCTCATCTAATTTACATACCGTATTTGCCGGCGTATAAGACGACCCCCCTACTTTTCCTGCTAAAATTTAGCGTTTTAGCTATACTCGCCGTATAAGACTACCCCTCTTCCAATGCACGTCAGTGGGAGGAATAGTGCCCCATCGTTGGTGTCAGTGGGAGGAATAGTGCCCCATCGTTGGTGTCAGTGGGAGGAATAGTGCCCCATCGTTGGTGTCAGTGGGAGGAATAGTGCCCCATCGTTGGTGTCAGTGGGAGGAATAGTGCCCCATCGTTGGTGTCAGTGGGAGGAATAGTGCCCCATCGTTGGTGTCAGTGGGAGGAATAGTGCCCCATCGTTGGTGTCAGTGGGAGGAATAGTGCCCCATCGTTGGTGTCAGTGGGAGGAATAGTGCCCCATCGTTGGTGTCAGTGGGAGGAATAGTGCCCCATCGTTGGTGTCAGTGGGAGGAATAGTGCCCCATCGTTGGTGTCAGTGGGAGGAATAGTGCCCCATCGTTGGTGTCAGTGGGAGGAATAGTGCCCCATCGTTGGTGTCAGTGGGAGGAATAGTGCCCCATCGTTGGTGTCAGTGGGAGGAATAGTGCCCCATCGTTGGTGTCAGTGGGAGGAATAGTGCCCCATCGTTGGTGTCAGTGGGAGGAATAGTGCCCCATCGTTGGTGTCAGTGGGAGGAATAGTGCTCCATCATTGGTATCAGTGACACCAATGATGGGGCACTATTCCTCCCACTGACACTTGCTGACCCTGTTCTCGTATGGTGCTGCTGCAGCCAGCATATGTGGTTGCAGCAGCACCTCTACACTGACCACTTACCTGCTGGTCCTGCACTTGATTTTCGTGGGGCCGCTCAGCTCCACCCCCTCGCCGGTGAAAGGCCGCCTGTGTGCCTTTCCTGAGCTACAGTTCTGGCGGCCAATCACTGGTGAGGAGGCGGAGCCGAGCAGCCGCACGAACATCCAGTGGCCGAACTGAAGGCACAGCCGCGCTTCCTGGACCGGATCGTCGTGGGACCGGAACCAGGTAAGAAACAGCCGCTGCCCACCCCTGTACTTAGTGTCCCTTCCATTGGGGGAAGGGGGGGGTGGCGGCGGCAACGCGCCGCCCCCCTAAAAAGTGTCAGTATGCCGTATACCGGCGTATAAGACGACCCCCGACTTTTGAGAAGATTTTCAAGGGGTAAAAAGTCGTCTTATACGCCGGCAAATACGGTATTTGTTTCCCTGCCTGAAAAGTGCTGGTATAACACCAAAAATCACCGAATGTATAAACTAGCAGGATGTCAGCTGGCAAGGTGGTGAAATCTAAAAAAAAGCAATCATGGTCCTGCTCATTGAATAGGTGGTCAAAAGTGACCAATTTAACAGTTATTAAAAGTTCCGACCCAAAGCATCTTTGTGCAATAATTAAAACGCCTATTTGTTCAACATGTGTTGTATTTCTGGACTACAATTTGGGTCTAGAGCAGCCTCTCAACCAGGGTACTGTCTGGTCATCAGGGGTGCCACAACATTCTGGTTGAGAAAGGCATTCAGATTAGAGATTGCACTCCCATTGCTCTGCCAAACTGCACATCAGCACAGCAGGAGTGCAATCAGGACAGTGAAGTGCAAAGCAGAGGAAGGGGGAGGAGTCCGAGTCCTGACCTCTCTGCCTCCCTCTATAGTACAGAAAACAGCAGCAGTACAAGTGCAGATAAGAGTACTTCAGTGTTTAAAAAAGGCTATATGTGTGGGCCTACCTACCCCCCTTTCCCCAAACCCATATACTTGTAAACTTAATCTTGACCCCCTAAAGCTTGTACAATCAGAATGTGTTTTTGAGGCTCATTTATAATAGTGGAAAATATTTCTACTACTCTGAAAAGCATCTATTCTCACTTTTCAGAGGCATTTCACAGGCAGAGAAAAGGCAATATGTCGCCTTCTCACTGCCTGTTTTAACCCCCTAAATGCAGCATCTGGGGGATGTACTTCCTGCCATGGCCACAGCATGTGGCCAGCCGTGACTGCTTCCTCTAGCTAAAGAAAGCCGTTTGGGTGGTAAAAACCATCTCAACCACATCATACCAGGAACGTGAACAGAGCCTTGGACTGGGGTGCCTTGAGACTAAAGAAATTTTAAGGGTGCCATGACTGGAAACAGGTTGCAAACACTGGTCTAGTGTACCCTTGACAACTGTATGACAAGCCAAACTTCAGGGAAAGGGAATGACTCCCTTGCAGTTGGGCTGCCTGGGGAGCAAATTTTATTTACACAAACCCCACTCCAACAGCCTCTCCTCCCCTATGTTCCAGCAGTTACAGGCTGGATGTCAAGTAATAGAGCTCATTGGAGGTGTGTATGCTGAAGGGACAGTCCTCGAACACAAAGAGCACCTGCTGCCAGGGTGTAAAGATAAGGTAAGAATTTTGTGGCCCCTAGGCAGCCACACAGTAAGGAAACAATCCTCTCTGGAGATGGGCTTTAACCAGTTGCCCTCAAGGATTTACCCTGCTTCCTGACCAGGCCATTTTGTGTGTTATGGCGCTGTGTTACTTTAACTGACAATTGTTGTCATGCACTGCACCCAAATGAAATTTGAATCTTTTTTTTCCCCACGAATTGAGCCTTTGGTGGCATTTGATCCCCTGTGCAGTTATTTTTTGCAAACACACATTTCACTAGGGGGCTTCACTGCAAACACATAATTTTGCACCTTCGTGCCACCCTGTAGCAGTATATCTGCCATAGGGTGGACGGGAAGCGGTTAACAAGGCTTAAAGAATATTTGTTAAAAACAGGAAAAATTCAGCAGACATGAGAAGCTTGTAGAATTGCTATCAGAAAATGAGTCATACAAGAGGCTTGATTCAAATTTATGAGAAAAAAAAAAATGTATGGCTGGGTTTACATCATTGAATTTGTTTAGGAGTTAAAGATGTAATGGTTTACCATACATAGGTAGTTTTCATAAACCTATGGGGTTTAATGTGATACTTACAGAGCAACAAAGAAATTCATTGCTGTATATTCTCTGACTCGCAGGCCTGCTCGTTTGAAGTATGCAAGCACCATTGCTATTAGATACTGCATGAAAAACAAAGTTCAGAAAAAAAAAAAAAAAAAAAAAAAAAAAAAAAAATTTAGTTTGAACAAAAACAAAGCACATTTGAAAAGCAAACTTGTAATTCAGCTTTATTTCATCACAAAGGCAGCACAACCAAGTGTATAACCAATCTGAAAATGGACAGGATACCACATTTACTTCAGTCTACCCATACCCTTGGTGTAGGGCAGTCCAACACCAAGATGGAGAAAAGCACAAAAGTTTAAGGGAACAGCCATCTACTAAATTTTCATAAGAATGCCATTTTTGTGGCTTGCCAATCAAGACTGGATAATTACCTTTATAGGAGAGAGAAACCTTACACTCAAGGTGTCATTGGGTGTGGTATAAGCCTAGCTTGTTCAATTTATAAGAGTGGCCAAACTAGAGGGTCTTCTCAATCAGATAGTCACAAGGATTTTAAAATTTACCTTTTGAACACCACATTGTATACAACGCCAGCACCCTAGAAATGATTAAGACACTTTATCCTAGTCTTTGTTGGGGAAAATGCATTCTTTAGTATCCAAGGGCCACTAAATGTTTAAGGAAAAAAAGCAAACAATTTCAGAATGCCTGTGTTTGAAGACAGAGCCTCCCATTTCAAAATTGGGGGAAGAGGCTCCGCCCTCCAAAGCACATTGTGCTAGCAGCAAATAAACATCCCTTTTGTTGCTGCCCTCTCCTCCCATGTAGCAGTGTGCGTGGTGTCTGCTCTATAATAAAATTTTTATACGAGCACCTTTTTTAAAAAAAAAAAAAAAAAAAAAAAAAAAAAAAGCAGCTTCTCAGTTTTTTTTTTTTTTTTTTTTTAAAAAAGAACCACAAACCACCAGGAAATACATAGGATAAAACAAGGAAAAAAAAAAAAAGTTTAGATTTGATTAGAATCTAAAAGCCTGTGTGCTCTTATTTTCAGCTTCTGGAGTCTCACTGTTTTGGAGAGCTGTAAGGATTCCGAAGCTGCAGCAATAGGATATAAACAATTAATGTCATCTGATGTCTTTGGACTCATTTGGGCAAGTTACCTCTGGCCTTTGTGACTAACAAATTACCATTAAAACCTGTATTGAAAACACTGGATCATTTCTATAATAATTTAAACCAACCTTGTCAGAGATCCGAAGGCAAACATCCATTGACAGGAACTGCTGAATGATGTCACAATCTGTAGATTAAAGTCATACAATTTACCTGCTTAGCCTGGTTTAAAAACAAAAAGTGCATGATTACTTCCTGGTAAACAAATGTTCACACTAGCCCAGACAGTTCGCCAACCTACTACAAGCAGGAGTCCAAGACTAATCTGCCTATTAGCCCACATTCATGAAAATTCTCAGGATGCAACTCAGGGGGGGAAAAAAAAAAAAAAAAAAAAAAAAAAAAGCACCCAAAAACCTTACATCTGAAGAAAGGTCCAGGCCAGCCTTTACATTCAGACAATAGTGCCTGAAAACATGTGAAGGATACCATTTTGTGGATATCTAACTCCTGGGGATTCATTTAGAAAAAAAGGTTCACAGACTTTTCTAACTGGAGTCATTTGGAAAATTTGTGAATACTGGCTTAAGCTATATAAAATCTGGTTTAATACACAAAGTTTCCAAAAACATTCTAAAAATGCAAAAAAATTTACACCAGAACAATGTAGAGATTTCACCTCAAAACATTGCAGTGGGAAATTTGGAAATGCAATGTGCATAAATTTGAGATTCAACATGCAGATTTATATAAAAAAAAAACCAACAAAAAAACCAAAAATGTGGATCCTGCATGTCTATGAAAGCTCAAATGTTAGAGCTCTTGTGTAGCTTATTTTTCCATTGAAAACTCCATTGCCACCAGTCCTACAGATAGGAACTCAAGGATATGGGGGGGGGGGGGGTGTAACTCAGTGCAAGCAAGCAAAAATGTGAAGTCACAAAAAGTCAGACTTATCAGTAATTCCTTTTCTAAAAGTCTTCAAGGACAGCCCCTTGAGACAGAGCTCCTCCCTCCAGGACAGGAAACACGCAAGCCCAGAACCTTAAGAGACAAACCTCCAGGCCTCCCTCTTCAGTTTTACTCAAGAACCACAGGAAGGCACTAAAAGACAACCATTTATGCATAAACTCACATTACCATACAATACTTAGAAAGGGGAAATCCCAGCTGTCCTGGAAGACTTCTATAAAAAGGAGTTACTGGTAAGTAACTCTTTACTCAAAACGTCTTCCAGGACAGCCCCTTGAGATGATCAAGAACTTACCCACTAGGGTGGGGCTACTGCCTGGAGGACTTTGCCTGATCTTCACTAGAAAGCAGATCCAGGTGATAATGCCCTTTGAAGGTAGAAAAAGTTGGACCAGGTGGCCGCCTTACAGATTTGTTCTGGCGAGGCACTGGCTCTCTGCCCAGGATTCTGACAAGGATCTGGCTGAGCGTGCATTAGCAAATGAAGGTGGAATTTTTAATTAAACGATTCCGCGATAGCCATCCTAATCCACCTAGCTATGGTGGACTTTGAAGCCTTGGAACCCTTCCACGCTCCCAAAAAAAAAAAAAAAAAAAAAAGGGGACAAAAGGACCAAAGCTTTCAGGACCAAAGACACTAAAGGGCTGAGGCCTGCACCTTTAAAGTGTTAACCTGAAAAGCCCTCATCTGCCCCATCCTGGAAGAAATCCAAACACCGCTGGGATATCTGGAGGTCTCCTACCCTTATCCAACCAGGAGTTGAATCTCTTCCAGACCTTCGTATAAATAGCTCTGGTAACTGGCTTGTGGCAGTTCAACAAAGTCCTTACTACTGTCAGAAAACACCTGACCTTTCAGTCCAGTAGCCACACTAACCTGAAAGATTCTCACCTGAGGGTGCAGCACTGGACCTCTGAGAGACCAGATCTTCACTCTGAAAAAGGGAACAGGGGAACCGAGGCCAGGCTCCACAGCAGAGAAACCCATGGGCTGACAAAAACAGGGCCACCAGAATAAGTTTTGTCCTTTCCAAACAGAAATTTCTGCAGATCTGCTGAGATCAGGCTCACTGGAGGGAATGCATAACAGAGTGAACGCCCATATGTTTGCAAATGCATCTTCACCCAAAGCCTGATCTCGCAGTTTAGGGAGAAGAACTGGATCACTTTCCTGTTTTCCTGGGAAGCAAAGGGATCAGCCTCTGGCATGCCCCACCTCAAAGTGATTGTTGCAAACACCTCCTGGTTGAGAGACCATTTGTCATGCTTGACTGGATGCCGACTTAGGAAATCCGCTACGGAATTCTGAGCTCTCAGATGGATGGCAGATATAGAAGGAAAGTTTTGCTCGGCCCAAGACAATGCTGTCCGTGATTGCAGAGGAGGGCTTTTTGTACCAGTTTATGTATACCACCATAGACATTGTCTGAACAGCTCTGCAGGTGACAGTATTCGATCTGCTTGAAAGGCATCCATCGCTCGCTGGACTGCTAGAAGCCCTTTGATTTGAGGATCTGTGAGCTCCCCCAAGGACCACAACCCCTGGGCTGCTTTGTCACCTAGATGGGCTCCCCAACCAAAGCTGCTGGCATTGGTTGTGATAACCAGATAAGGTGCATTCCATTCCACACCCTTGGCTAGATTGTACTGCTGTCAACAAAAGGGATCTCTTGATCCTGAAAGGGAGCAGGACTGCAAGATCCAGAGCAGATCTGTCCCAGTTCCAAACCCTAAGAAGAGGGGAAAAAAAAAAAAAAAAAAAAAAAAGACTGCAGTGGCTGCTGGTGGAATCTTGCCCAGGGGACAGCTGGGAAACATGTCATGAGACCCACTGCCCTCATGATATGACCTTCAGCTCTTTACCCTGATACTAGGGATTATATCAATTTTTTTTGATGGTTGCATCAAGGATGTTTATCTAGATTGATTATGCACTTCGTGTATGTTTATATGGTTATGTGATTTATACATGAATCCTGTCCTTTGTACTCACCATACCTGCTTGAGCTATCTATATCATCACCTGCTTGTCATCTTCACTGTCTTGTTCAAATTTTGAGACTATACCATTCATCACAGGTCTACTATTCATCACATCTTTATGGGACTTTTTGCATGTCTAGTGTTGTCCAGGTTGATCTTGCCATTCTGCTTTTGACTTCCTTTCCCCCTGGGTGGTGGTGAGGTAATTGTATATTTTGGCTTATCATGCCATATATGTCTTTGTGATATTTGTACTTTTTTTTTTACTGCAAATTAAAATTATTTTTGTTTAATATTTGGTTTTCAAGGCTGCAGTTTGTCCTCATTTGGACCCCCTTTTTGGCCTGTGGGTCCTTTCTTTATTTTCCCATTTATGATTAGGGCCCAGAGGATACCATATATATATCTATATCTATCTATGAGAGTCAGCATTATTCATAATTGGGTCACTATCCTTATTTGGTAATTTCTGACCCTGAGCTTTGGGAATCCTGGTGAGTTTTATTTTTTTTTTTATTTTTTTTTTTTTTTTATTTGGTCTGTCTTTGAACTCTACCTTTAGAGTTTTCTTGCAACAGTTGATACCAACGGCCATTTTTTCATTTAATTTTTTGTTTATTAATTTATAATTTGCAGTGTCTCCTTTGGATTTATTATTATTACCGGTCACCTCACTTTACCCTTTGTGGGTTTATAATTATTTTTAATTAGCAATAGGATTGTATTTAATTTTTTCAGGGATGTGGCACGCCCGGTGATTGATTTACATATATAGAATTTTTTTTTTTTTCTCCATGGCTTATGTCGGTGAGGATATGGAGGCTGAGATCCGTTCCACTTTCTCCAGCCATACTAGGGATGCGGCCACCCCTGAATTGGATACAATTAAAAATTTATTCAAGAATCATAAAAAAAAAAAAACTCAATATTAAGTATTTAAAGAGCAAATGGGACATTTCCTCATTGGAATCCTACATCCAAGGTGGCATTCCTAGGGGGCTGCGAGAGAGAGGGTGATCCCTGCTGAGCATTTACATACGGATATATTTCTTTCCAAATGGAGAGAAACATGTATTACACACGGGCTCAATATTATGAAATGGATTGTTGAGGAAGAACAGGTCCAGTTGGCTGAGCTAAAAGATGCGATAGAAGAAAGTTCTAAAGCACTGGAACAATATAAGGATAATGCCGATTTTACTCAATTGAACGATCTCCTTAAAAAGGAGATCGATAAGACTCAGCGACATCTTCGCTCTACAAAACAGGTTAAGTTCCAATGTGATCTTGACGATTGGGCCCGTGGTGAAATATTTAATCTTTCTAATACACGTAATCGCAGTAGATCCCAACGTCGTCGTTTCCGTTCCTCCTCCAACCCTAATCAAACATTCATCCGATAGTGATGGAGGGTCAATCTAAATCTGTGGCTTTTTTAGACAAAGATGGTAGTTGGAAATCTGGGTATTCTCAAAACCACAGAGACACAGAACCAACTACCCAAACGCAGGTGCAGAAGGAGGAAAAGGAAAAGACGTAGAAAACAGAAATCAAGGACGCGAGACCAGGAGTCAGAAACGTTGTTAGATATGGTAACTAATTAGCAAATATCTTCTCAACCTGATCTTAAAATTATCAATCTCAGTTTGTTTTGGAAGATGGACATCTTAGTTTACTCCAGAAAGGTCTATCTTTCTCCCCAGTAAATACTATGAACCATTTCGAGGTTTTTAAAGACAGTTTCTTTCTAAGGAAAGTTTGTTATTTGCATCAGCAGACTCCAACAAAAATTGGAGGATATCAATTTAAATCCCTCTATTCAGGGAACAGACACTCAGACTCTCGATACCTTGATATCCCTTTTGGAGGAGAATGTCTCAAGTGATGATCTGGAGGGGCATTTCAGTGCACTTCCCCTTAGATCAGCAGACCTTCGCATTAAATGTACTAAAATGCCACCATTTAGGAAAAATGGATTAGAGTCTCTCGATCTGGTACAGCGTGACTTGGCCTTAGTTGATTGGACAGTTAAGGGGGGAGATAACCTCACTAAAGATGAACGTCGTGCATTAAATGAGCTTGGTAATGCCCATGATCTTGTTATCAAGCAGAGTGACAAAGGGAGGAATGTAGTCTTGATGACTGCCACTAATTACAAACAGGAAATCCAGCGACAACTTCAGGATGAATCTACCTATGTAAAATTGGATACTAACCGGTTTCCGAGATTGATCGATCTTTTGAAAAGGAAATTAACCTTTGCATGTGAAGCTGGTCTCATCTCTCATGAGTGCAAATACCTTCAGGTTAAAGATTATAACACTCCCACCATTTATATTATACCAAAAGTACATAATGCTTAGTGACCCCCCTGGACGACCGATTATCTCCGCGGTAGGTGGCCGCTTGAACGAATTGGCAAATATCTTGATGCCCTAATTAAAGGAATGGTTTTTAGACTCCCATCTTATGTGCAAGACACGTGACGTACTTTCTAAAATATCCTCTGTAACTGTCCCACCTGGGGCTCTCCTAGTTGGTATTGATGTGGAATCACTTTCTACATCGATCCCACATAGTTGGGGCATCAAGGCGGTAACACTTCTTGAATCAATCATATCCACAGATGGGTGCTCAAAATGAATTTTTGATCGATCTCTTGCATTTAGCTTTACATTACAATTACTTTCAATTTCTTGGGGCTTCCTATCACCAGGTACACGGTACATCCATGGGTGCCCCTTGGGCTCCTGCCTACATCTTGGCTGGTGGGAGGAGCAGATAATATATCGTTCTAAATTATATTTGAATCACTCAACACTATGGTTACGATATATTGCTGATGTTTTGATGCTATGGACGGGTAGTGTCACAGACCTTCATCATCAATTCCTTGTTGAGCTTAATCAGAATGATAGGAACATTAATCTTACCTATACTTTTGATTTATATCAGATCTCCTTTTTGGATCTATCAATCTCGGTAAGGGTCGATAGACTTACCAAAACTTTTCGTAAAACCACTGCAGCAAATAACCTGTTAATGGCATCAAGCCATCATCCTCAATCCCTCATTAGAGGTATACCTACCGGTCAGTTCCTTCGAATACGCCGTAACTGTTCAGATTATAATGACTATAAAGATTAGGCTCAGGAATTATACACCAGATTTCGAGAAAGGGGCTATCCACACATGAATCTCAAAAAAAAATCTCACTGTAAGGCATCTAAAATGTAATCGAGGTGAACTTTTACAAACATCTCCAAAAGTGTCACCTGCTAACCAAGCTCCTCCCTCTACCTGCATAATTACTAGGTTTGGGGCCCAATGGGGTACAGTGCGTACTATTGGGGTACAGTGCGTACTATACTCAAACACTGGCATATCCTTATCCAGACACCAGAATTGTCCACTATTGTGGGCCCTCGTCCACTTATGGTAGCTAGGAGAGCTGCAAGTCTATCAGACCATCTTGTCCATTCAGAATTTACACGTTCTATTTCTAGAACTTGGTTGACCTCTCTTCCCCCGCTCTGTGGCATGTATCCATGCGGCCATTGCTCGGTTTGCAGAGTCGTTGACCGCACTGACACTTTCCGAGATGCTGGTGGAATTAAATCTTATTACATTAAACATTTAGCAAATTGTGCAACACGTGTAATATACATGTTATCCTGTCCTTGTGACAAGATATATGTAGGTAAGACAAAGCGATCATTTAGAATACGCATAGGGGAACATATTAGCAATATTTCCAATACAGATCGCACTCCAGTGGCTGAGCATTTTTCTCTAAAACACCAATCCTCTCCATTTGATTTGCGTGCCAAGGTAATTTATGTGCTTAAACTGTCCTCAAGATGAGGAGACTTTGATACTGTTCTCCTTCAGAAAGAAAAGGAATGGATCTTTAAATTAGGATCCATGGTACCCTTTGGCCTCAATGGAGTTTAGCCTCCAGGCATTTTTGAAGCCTTAACTTTGCTGTCTTTAGTTATTAAAGTGCGTCCAAGCATTCCCAAACAAATAGGTCCCCTCCCCCCCCCTTTTTTTGATCAATCTTTTGCATATAATTTTTTTTTTCTCCGGGTGTGCCATATCCCTTGTCTTTTGTTTTCATCTTTTTGTTCATACAAACTTTTGTTTTGATTTTATTTACCGGTTTCAGCCATTTATATATAGGTCTTCTATCTATGGCTGATCTACGGTGGAGAGATTATATTATATTATATATATATATATATATATATCTGATATAGTTTGATCCAGTTTGATCCTTCGCTTTTCTTTGTTTCTTTTAAGTGTTAACTGCATTTATTGGTGAATGTCATTGATCTTTTTTGTTCCCTCTCAGCCATTGTTAAATTTAAAGAACACACCTATTGGCAGTTATAGGGCTTTGTGTTACTATATAAAGACTCCATTAACATGGCTGCCTCTATCTGAAGCCCATGTGACAGTGGGGAAACGCGTCAACGTCACCTCCTGGACACGCTGGCACATGCAGTCCCACGGAGTGGCTCAGTCAGACTGCAGCACCTGACATCCATACATTTTCTCTGTGGAGCCACGGCCTTCCTTACGGCATGTACGGCTGCCATCCTTAGCCACTATATTGCACCGCTATATGCGGTATGTCATATCAATCCTTGCCTATCATCATGGCACATTTTGGACTGTCAACAGGAGTTTGACCCAGCAGTGGCTGATAAGCTTTCCCTACATTGGGAGGATCCTCACTTGCTAACACACAGGATTCAACTTCACTGACCTCAGCAACTATCTCTGCATGGGCTATAGGTCTGAGGATGATCAGCTGCTACAGGTTTGACACAAGCTTTCCACTTTATTATACCTGTATTTGAGGACTTTTATTGAACTGGGTCTCTATATGATAATCTCCTGTGCGCCATTATTCAAGCCATTTATATATTATGCATACTACCGGCTCCACCAAACAATTATGCCATCTGCATGATATATGTTTACATTACAATTGCATTACAAAAGATCCCTGGGATATTGGGCATATGATGCCCTATATTGCCATCATCTAACCACTCTTGATATATTATAGAGATGTCTTCTACATAACTCTGCATTACAAGCCTATTATCACAGCACTTTTGGGGCTGGCAACAGGAATCTGACCCAACAGTGGCTGATAGCTTTCCCTATATTGGGAGGATCTTCACCTGTTAACACACAGGATTCAACTCCACTGACCTCAGCAACTATCCCCGCATGGGCTACAGGTCGGTTGATGACTATTAGCCGTTACAGGTTTGATACAAGCTTTCCACTTTACCATATCTGCATTTTTTGTGGACTTTTACTGAACTGGGTCTTTACCCGACAACCCCTCGTGCTTCAAGTATCCAAGGCATCTATATATTCTGCATATTATGGGCTCCACCAAGCTATTATGCCATCTGTATGATACATGTCTACATGATTATCATTGACTGTCTATATGACCTTTGAGAAATTGGGCATATTATGTCATATATTGCCATTTCCCTTCCATCATCAAACCACTCTTGCAATATTGAGGAGATGTATTCTACACAATGTTGCACCACAAGCATAACCGCATATTTGATGAGAGATCTGTAATACTTTACCCGATACCTGAGGAATGACCTTCAGCTCTTTACCCTGATACTAGGGATTATATAAATTATTTTAGACAGTTGCACCAAGGATCATGTTTATCTAGATCAGTGGTTCTTAACCTTGTTGGAGGTACTGAACACCACCAGTTTCATATGCGCATTCACCGAACCCTTCTTAATTGGAAAAATAAAATATGATTTTTAAAATTCAAAACATAGATATATATATATATATATATATATATATATATATATATATATATATATATATATATATATATATATATATTTATACATAGGTGCACAAAATGAACAAAACCGTGAACAAAAACCATTAAAACATGATTTTCACACAAAAACAAAAACATAATAATGAATATTTACTGCACGAATCATATGAGTCGGGTGTGGGTCTTCACCTCCGCCGAACCCGCGAGACTGACTCACCGAACCCCTGGGGTTCGATCGAACCCAGGTTAAGAACCACTGATCTAGATTGATTATTATGCACTTCTCGTGTATGTTTATATGGTTGCGATTTATACATGAATCCTGTCCTTGGTACTCACCATACCTTCTTGAGCTATCACCTGCTTGTCATCTTCACTGTCTTGTTCAAATTTTGAGACTATACCATTCATCACAGGTCTACTATTCATCACATCTTTATGGGACTTTTTGCATGTCTAGTGTTGTCCAGGTTGATCTTGCCATTCTGCTTTTGACTTCCTTTCCCCCTGGGTGGTGGTGAGGTAATTTTTTGTGTAATGTTTGTATATTTTGGCTTATGCCATATATGTCTTTGTGATATTTGTACTTTTTTTTACTGCAAATTAAATTTGTTCATTATTTGGTTTCCAAAGCTGCAGTTTGTCCTCATTTGGACCCCCTTTTTGGCCTCTGGTTCCTTTACCCTCTGGTCTTTTTTCTTTATTTGCCCTCATGATATCCCTTATTGTCATGGACCAATTGGTCTGAAGCTCTGCCAGCACCCAATCTATCCTGAGAATTTTTTCCCCCGTGGAAGGAAGATCTGAGGAAATCTTGTACCCCAGATAGGCAAACTCTGGGAGGGAGCTAAAAATGACTTGTCCCTGTTTATTAGACACCCCAGAATCTGTGGGTTGCTCAGGACTTCCTTCACTGTCAACTGTTGGAGAGACCTGGCCACGAAGAGGATATCATCCAGATAGAATGAGAGATATTACAATCGTTCCCTTGGAGGAGCCAAGGCCTCCACAAGCACTTTCGTAAAACTTCAGTGTAGAGGCCAGACCGAAAGGTAGAGCCTGACACTGCCAGTGGTGGATCTCTGCACACATCCTTACCGCTATTTAGGTATTTGACACGCATGTTGAATGAGGATGTGAAGATATGCATCCCTCAGATCCAGCATAGCTATGAAACAATCTGGGTAAAGGATGTTCTTCGGAGAAGAACGATTCCATCCTGAAGTGTTTGTTCTTTAGAAACCGATTGAGAGGGCACAGGCTTAGGATAAGGCGAAACCTGCCCAAGGGCTTTTTCACTACAAAAACATGGGAATATCCCTTCTCCTGCTCATTCTGGGAAACTCTAGTAAGAACCCATTGATCTACCAGGTCTCCAATTAGGCCACACAGAGCCTGTGCCTTCTCCCGATCCTTGAAGATTGGTTACCAGATACCTGGCGGGGGGGACTGGAGTCGAACTCCAACCTGTACCCTTTTCCTAACAAGTCCAGAATGTACGGGTTCAAGGAGATTGAAGCCCACTGAGGGAGAAAGGTCCCCAGTCTTCCTCCCACTGAGATGCTCGAGTCATTGAGACGGTGGGGCCCTGAGGAGGATTGAATAAGATTCCCCATTACCATTGTTCTGTGCCCTGTCCAATGTTTCTTGGGCTGAACATCCCAGCTTTGCTGGACCTGCGTTTGACAAAAAACCTTCCTGGAGTAAGATCTTTTTACTCTGACATTGCCCTCCCTAGCGGCCGTACACTCTAGAGCCTCGAGACCTGGACCGAAAAGGTTATCGCCTGTAAAGGGCAAGGCACAGCTTGGATGCCGAGTCTCCTGCCCAGGTTTAACCATAATGCCCTTCTAGCTAAATTCACCAGGCCAGAAGTTGTCACAGCTAGTTTAACTGATTCAGCGGAGGCATCTGCCAGGAATCCTACCGCTTTAAAAAAGCAAAAGGAAAGGATTTTAGAATTTGCTGCCTGGAAGTCCCTGCCAAGAGATGCATCCAACTGGGCAAGCCAGCATTCCAGATTTCTGGTAACACAGGTGGCTAACAAAACCGGCTTAAAGCCAATAGAGGTGGAATCCCAGGCCCTTTAGGGCCCCCATCCCTTCAAATGCCAAGTCTGCCTTTAGAGACTTTAGATAAGGGGGCATTTAACTTTGGAATTTTGTTCCATGGCTGGGATCAGTCTTCCTCAAAAGGAAATCTCCTTTTATCAAAAAGGGAACTATGGCCTGGAAAAACTAGTCTTCTCAGCATGTAGACCCTGAAACATGAGGTCATGCTCAGACATACTTCCTTCTCTATGATCTGTAAGGTTTAATCGATGGCCCTTGATGTAGATGACCTCCTTCAGGCCAATCCTCCTCCCTTCTTAATGCTTCCAGTACCGCTGTACCCACAGACTGGGTTAAATGCCCCAGCATTCTATCCAGCAGGGATCTAAATAACTGAAATGTACTTATGTCATCCTAATGGAGGTGAGAATCCTATGGCAGACTAAGTGACTTATCCTTAATCTATCCACACTATTACGGCATAAGGAGTGTGCGGACCAAACCTCTCGAGGGAAGGGGGTTGCCAGGGAGCAGGCCTGGGCCAGCATCACTGGACAGTCATCAGTCCTCAGACACTTGAAGGTCACCAGGAGTGCAGCCCCACTCCTCTGCAGACATTGAGGGATCACACTGGGGAAAAAGCAGTACCGTACCAAAAACAGAAGCCACCAGTACCACCCTTGAGCTTAGGGCTCCAGTACAGGTTCCTTTGAACATATCTGTCAAAAAAGAAAAAAAAAAAAAAAAACCTGAAGAGGGAGGCCTGGAGGTCCGCCTTTTAAAGGTTCTGGGCTTAAGTGTTTCCTGTCCCAGAGAGGATCTCTACGTCTCAAGGGGCTGTCCTGGAAGTTGAGGAAAAAGAAAAAAAAAAAAAAGTTGGCTATAAAACTAGATTGTTTAGAGCAATTTCAAAAAAGATGGCATAAGATGTTAATTAACTGCCCTGACTGGAGTCCAGTGATACTTAAATGTCTGCTCCTCCCTGAAGCTTCTCAACATTCAATAATTTTATAACCAGAACTGGGATCTGATACTACTAGCAATATTTCTTTACTTCAATACAAACTCCAGGCATAATATTCCCTGTCACTCTTGCTGGTAATGGTTATTTCTAGGAATCTTCCAGGACTGCAACTTGCGAGAATGGTTTCCTTCCTCTACATGATACAAGCAGAACAGAAAATCCCTTCCTCCCCTCAGCTGAGAAGACAGACTACCTCCACCAGTGCATGAGGGGAAGAACACAGTAAGGCCTGGTTCACACTGATGTGTGGGATTTGCAGTGAATTCTAGGAGTTTCCCACACCACATCAGAATTTCACTCCATTCATGCAAATCGCTGTGGGTGTCAAAGTTAAAGACACTCCCAAAATCAGTTTGCAAAATGCAGTGCAATTGGTTTGGTTGAATTGGATTGCACAGGTGTGAACGCCCATGTGATCGACTGCAACGCAAAACAAAGCACAATTTGAGCCATACAAAAATGAATGGCTCACATCTGACGAGAATTGCATGTGATTTGAACAGGAATGCAGTACCATCCTGGAAGATTCCTAGGAAAAAAAAAAAAAAAAATCAGTTACTTACGGCAACGCCTTTTCCAGTAGTCTTTCAGGACAGCACCTTGTGACCTCGGCTCCTCCCCACCTGAGGAAACACCTCCACCCTAAATAAAAAGTCTATGCTCCCCTCCGACCTCCGTTCTCGATCCGTACCTCCGGTCACTTGGGGAGACATAACATGACCAAAATAAGAAGACATCTCCTAGAATATACAGTAACACAAGGGTGGGCAATTGGTGCTGTCCTGAAAGACTACTGGAAAAGGCGTTACCGTAAGTGTAACTTAATTTTTCCCCTTTCGTCTTTCAGGACAGCACCTTGAGGATAAGCGAGTACTTACCCCTAGGGCGGGCCCACTGCTTGCAGAACCTTACGTCCGAAGGCCTGCTCTTGCACCGAGACCAGGTCAAGTCTAATGCTTTACAAACGTTCCGAAACTGGACCAGGTTGCTGCCCTACATATATTTGTCCTGGGGAAGCTCCTGCCAGCTCGGCTTGAGTAGTTGCTATGGCCCGGGTGGAATGTGCCCAGATTCCCTCCGGGACCTCTAACCCTTCTGCTCGGTATGCTTGCTCAATTGCCAGTCTTTACCATCTAGCAACTGTTCTCCTAGAAGCTCTTTTCCCGCCCCTGCAAAGGAAACAAAAAAATGATTCTGTGCTTCTAAATCCTTTAGTCCTTTCAAGGTAAAGTAGCCCGCACCTTCTAATGTCTAACAAATGAAATTTATCCTGATTTTCCCCTACCGGGTCAGGAAAATATGAGGGCAACACTATCTTGTTCCCTCTAGAACTGACCCATCCTTCATTCTGAAGGTGGCCCACAAGTTTCAAACACCACCCTGTCTGGAAAAATTTGCAAGTAGGGAGTCCTGACTGACAGGGCTTCCAGTTCGCACACCCTCCTTGCTGTGGTAACTGCCACCAAAAAGACAGTTTTCAGCGCGAGATCCCTTAGCAAGCAGGAACCCAAGGGCTAAAACAGGGGCTCCATCAATACCCTAAGTACCTTAGTCAGATCCCACATTGGAAATGGCCCACTCCCAGGAGGTCTCTGTCTTGTCAGGGCTCTAAAGAACCTGATTACCAGTGCTTCTTTGGCTAAAGGGGCTTCCAGAAACACTGAGCCGAAATTTGGCTCTTGAGTGTGCTGATCGAAAGCCGGCCCAGTGGCTAAGGCCCTCAGTGTTGCGAACCACGCCCTCCGGGGCCAATATGGAGCTATCAGGATGAGTGAAGTATTCTCTGCCCTGAACTTCCTCAATACCACTAACAGCAGGGCAACCGTGGGGGGGGGGGGGGGGATCCCCACCTCTTTACTACAATGGCCTGGTACATCTCTCCATTTAGGGCCCATTCTGACTCTGAGCTGTCTTCTGCTCAGATAGTCGGCTATCTGGTTCAATTCTTTTTTGTGGATGGCAGACGAGGCAAGGTTTCTTTCCACCCAAGACAAAACCACTGCCGCCAGGGACCAGAGCGACCTGCTCCTTGTTCCGCCCTGCCTATATATAGGCTATAGCTGTTGTGTTGTCCGTCAGGACACGGACATGCTGGCCCCCAATCCTGCTCTGGAAAGAGCGGGGAGCTTCCAATATCGCACTCAACTCTCCAATTTGAGGATTCCCTTTTTTCTCCTGGGGACCACTCTCCCTGAATCACCGACTCCTAGGTGGGCCCCCCAACCTTGGGCGCTGTCATCAGTCATGACCTCCCAGACCGCCGGAAAACTCCAGAACAGTCCAAGTCACATTGGCCATCTTCCTCCACCACCACAGGGATCTTTTTACACGGGGGGGAAGAGAGAAACGAGAAGCCGGGTATCTAAGGACCGTACCTGTGTCCCAGACCCTTAGAATAAAAAGTTGGAGGGGACGAAGATGCAATCCTGCCCACTGAACTGCCGGGATAGACAAAGTCACAGTCCCAACACTGACATGGCCTGCCTCAGTTATGCCGTGGCTCCCCAGCAACAGCCTGATCCCTCCATCTAGCTTGGCGAGTTTTTCTGAGGTCTTCTGTCCTGTGGAATCTAGAATGTACCCCAAATAGGTAATTCTCTGGGAGGTGACCAGGCAGGATTTGTCCAGGTTCAATAGCCAACCCAGGCTCTCTAGATGTATCCTCACCTCTGCAACGTTCCGCCTCAGCTGGACTTCCGAGCCTGCAAATAGGAGCAGGTCGTCCAAGTAAGCTACTACCGCTATTCATCTCAGCCAAATGGGAACCAACACCTCGGCCAGCACCTTGGTGAAAATTTTTGGAGAGGAGGAGAGTCCGAATGGCAAGGCTCAGAACTGAAGATGGTGCATCCCTGCTATGCCCCAAACTGCTAACCTGAGGAAACGTTGGGAAGCTTCTGCAATGGACATGTGTAGATATGCATCCTTCAAGTTGATAGAGGCCATGAAAGCCCCTGGTGGGAGGAGGGCTCTGATCATAAAGTTTGAGTCCATGCGGAATCTTTTGTCTAGGGGTCTCAGGTTCCAGATTAGTCTGTAGGCCCCCGATTGTTTTTGAACCACAAATACGTGGGAATAGAACCCCTTTCCCACTTCTGCTTCAGGGACTCTTACTACCACTTTCTGTGCCTCCAAGTCCCGAAGAGAATCTAGCAAGGCTGAGGCCCTCAGGACACTTGGGCAGGCTCATCAACAATCTTTCTGGCGGTGGTCTCGAGAATTCTAGTTGGCAACCCCTCCTTACAATGTCCAGGATGAAAAGGGCTGGAGACCTCAACTTCCCACTGTGGGAGGAAGGCTGCCAATCTACCTCCCACCAGGGGGACAGTCATCGCGACTTCTGGGGCTGTTCAGGACGAAAAATCACCCCTCCCTCTCTGCCCCCAAGTCCTCCTGTCCTGAGGCTCTGTCTTTTTGGGGGACGAAATCTCCTGGCCCCCACATCCTGCAACTTTCACTGGGGGGGGGGGGGGGGCGGAAGGACTTTTCCCTGTCCGCCGTACGGTCCAAAACAGACTAAGCCTGGTCCAAACAGGAGATCACCTGAGAAGGGGATGCCACACAATTTAATTTTAGACGTGATGTCTCCCTGCCACGTCTTAAGCCACAGGGCCCTCTGGGCTGCGTTTGTTAGAGCCGCTGACCTAGCCCTCAATCTCACCGACTCTGCGGATGCATCCGCAATGTACCCCACTCCCTGCAGTAATGTCTCAAACGATGCCAGGATCTTATCTTGGGGGAGTCGGCCACAATATGGGCTTGAAGCTGTGTCAGCCAGTACTCCATGTTCCTGGCTACAACAGTCGTGGCCATGGCGGGCTTCAAACTTGACAGGGTTGAATCCCACGCCTTTTTAAGGAGGGATTCAGCTCTCCTGTCCAATAGGTCTGGCAAAACCCCCATGTCCTCGAACGCCAAATCAGTTTTCCTGTCTGGGAAAAAGCTGCGTCCAGCTTAGGGTTTTTGTTGCACAAGGCCCCTGGGTCTTCACTGAACGGAAACCTCTGCTTAAGCACCTTAGAGGGGAAAAAAAAAAAAAAAAAAAAAAAAAAAAAAAAAAAAAAAAAAAAAAAAAAAAAAAAAAAAGGGTCCTGCCATTCCTTTTTAATGGTGTCCACCAACACCTCGTGCACTAGAAATACCCTATGCTTCTGCTCCTCCATACCCTGGTACATTTGATCATGTAAGGATAGAGTTTTAACCTCTTCCTTAATGGCAAGTGTCTCATAGATCGCCCCTAAGAGGTTGTCCACTTCCTCCAGGGATAACTTATACCGGGACGAACTCCTGGGGTCTCCCGAGGGGCACTCCCCTGCCGATTCCCCTCTGAGTCAGAGGATTCCTCTTCCAGTCTCAGGGAGCTCCCTGCTCCGACTAGTTGACGGGGCCACTGGGGGGGCGGGTTGCCAAGGGAATGGATAAACTTTCCATTAAGTTTAGATGAGTCAAAAAGGTACTGGTCAGCTGCCTCACTGACCTGGTCACCCTATTCTGGCCTCTCTCACTAACCCCTCAGGGCCCACAGAGAACCTTATTCCATGACTCCTTGAGAACAGTTTTACAGGATGGGCATTTCTGCCTAGGTTCCTGATGCTTAAGTTTTTCTCTGGCCTTGCCCTGAAAGACAGAAAGGATGCAGAAAGAGCCTATCACCCACAGGGCACTTGTTCTACAACCCCCCCCCCCCTCTTCCCTGGCAGAGCTTGACACCTCCCGATAGGCCCCCCCCCGCCCAAAACCCTCTGACCACCAGAAGGTCCGGGAATACCCCAGGCGCTAGAGGCCCACAGATAGGGGAGGACTCAGTCACCTTACCTGGGTCCGCTGGTGCAGGCCTCGCCTGGTCCTGGTGCCTCTGCGCCCGACATTCTCCAGGAAGGTGGTCGCCTTCAGCGAAAGCCTGTCCCCCTGGCTCTGTTCAGCCATGCACCGCCATCTTCTCAGCCGGCCCCGGTGTATAGGGCCGCGACCGGAAGCCGCAACCACAGGAGAAGCCCTGCCCCTTCCACCGGAATTGCCGTCTCACAACATCCAGCAAGCTCCACTGACCGCCAGCGTGGGAAGGAGCAGAACTCCTCCCCGATCCAGAGGCCGCCCCGACACCCGCAACTCACCAGAGGGGGTCGGGGACAGCCAGCAGGTTAGTGATCCTGCCCTGTCACCCAGGGATCACACTCCTGCCCTGCAGCCCACCAAGGGAGGATCGCAGTTTTTAGACTTTTAGGGTGGAGGAATTTCCTCAGGTTGGGAGGAGCCAAGGTCTCAAGATGCTGTCCTGAAAGGCGAAAGGGGAAAAAAAGTTACTGCTATGACTTAATGGGGAACTTTCCCAGTCTTCCAGGACAACAACCTGAGAAGCAAGAAATAAGAGAAGCCTACCTCATGGTGGGCTACTGCCAGAACTTCCCTGCCAAATGCTCAGTCTGGGTTTAAGAGAACCTCCAACTGAAGGGTTAAGCAAAAGATATCCTGAGTAGACCAAAAGGATGCTCCATAAACTAAATGCCATTAAAGTTCCTTGAGCATGATTTAAAGATCTGCTAGAACCAGAGATTCAAGTTTTTGTTAAGCCGATTTTTTATACACGTCATACTTCCTTGTTCTGTGCAAAAGTTTTGCAAAGAGCAGCCCTAAATCTCCTCCTCCGGGGTCCCCTGCTGGCGCTGTTCACTCGTCTTCATCAGATATGTGGGCTCAACCTTGTGCCAGGCTGCATGTGTCCATAGACATAGCATAGCTCAGGCCTCCTCAAAGTCTTTGACAGTAGCAGGAGTCAAAAAAAGGACCACACTGCTGCCAAATCTGACAAGAGGGGAGAAAAGCTGCTACAGACAGGCACAGTAGTGGATCAAGATCAGGCTCAGATAAGTGGGTAGGTGAAACGTGAGTTATTTACTTTACAGAGAATGCATTAACAAGCAAACTCTTTATTAAGAGAACACATGTAGCCACATCATACAATAGAGGCGAAGAGAAAACATTTGGCAAAAGGAATTGGTACACAATCTAGAAAACGTACCATGGGCAAGGAAAGTAAAACAGTTCAGCTAACATGCTACCACAAGGAGAAAAACATCACAAGAAAAGAAAAAAATAAACCACAATCACACATCCTCCTCACCACAGGTGAACGGAGTCAAGCCATTTATCCCATATTTAATGGTATTTAGCAGAGCATCCTCTATGCATATAAGTAACCTTATATGGTAGTGTACTGTTTATTGCAGCGACCCACTGCAGAAATGTAGGTGGTAGTGCTTGAAGCCAAGCACGAGCAATCAATATGGCCGTAAAACATTTCCTATAAGAAAATGGTTTGAAATTTGTTGGTTATATAGCTTTTAAGTCTATATGCCAATGTCAATGCAGGGGGTAGAATGTGAGCATTGTAGAATGCTGATGCAATTTTTTTGGACTGTACCCAGAATCACATCCATAAGATATAGAGTCCAGCTGCGGGGTGGAGTCACCAAATTGAGCATGCGGTGCGTGGCGAAGCTGGAGATAGCGGAAGAGCATGAAGTTAGGGAGATCAAATTCGGATTTAAGGTCTGGAAGGGTTTAATACCAGCACTGGTGAACACCTGGGGGGGCGGGGGGAATAAAATAAATCGGGAAGAGTAAGCAATTCAGGGAGGTTCGGGTTGTCCCATAAAGGGGTGTAGACGTTGATAAATATTATCAAATTTATAGTTCGGCACTTATATTGATAGCAAGCTTGCAAAATATTTGTTTTTTATGATCATAATTAATATTAATGTGTGAATGGCCTTGGACAAATGATAGATATTGTTAAGTTCTTCAGTTATAAGCTGAGAGCTGAATATTCGATAATAGGGCATAGCTGGTTAGAAGACTAATGTAGAATGTCATGGAGTAACCAAAAAAGATTACATAATGTATTCTAATAGTATCTGTGTATTTAGTTTGATTTATAAACTGGTAATATTGTTACATACGTAAATTTGTGGTTATACAACATTGAGATGTTGTAAAGATACATTCTTAATTTATATTAATCAGAAACTGGTCATATGAGCATATGAGCAGGGTAATGTAATATGGTCAATTTATGGTAACTACATATGTACCTGTCAATCAAAAGACAGTATATGTAGCATCCCCTCCCTTCAATGAAATTGCTCTGCTAAGCAGTATTGTTTGCCATACAAGGTCCTAAGATACGCTTACTTGCTTCATAAAATGACCCTAAGGGACAGTCTCTGGCACACCCCTATACACACACACACACACGCATAAGAACATTCCGAGAAGCTGAAACCGGTGCCGTAAGATATGAAATAGTCACCAACATCTACTTCCGGCTTCTTCCCAAAGACTCCAGGACAAACAGAACATGGAAGAAGCACATAAGATACTAAACAAAAAGTATGACATCTTTAAACGTCTGCTTAATATTTCTGGTTTTATATACATGGAACTGTTCATGATACGCTTTGCTTTGTTATTTTAGGCCAGTGTGATAGAATAAAATCACTTTACTTCAATGGCTTTCATTCATAATCGCCTCAAGACATGTGTATATGTGTCTCAGAAAATCCAACAGGCGTGTATGCATTGGACTTAAGTTACTGGAGGCCAATGACCAAATCTTCCAGTGGTGGTACAACAATCCCCTGCAGCCATCCATAATTGAGGGGACCCGCATGCCCTTTAACCACATGCCGCCCAGCCACTGTATAAATACGGTGGCAGGGCGGCACGGCTGGGCAAAATCACGTTTTAAAACGTGTGTTTTGTAAACAGGTAGGGGGTGCGTGCGAGGCTCGCCGCCGCCCTACCTGTCCCGCCGATCACAGCCACGGATGTCAGTTGCTGGGTCACAGCCAGTCGTTACCGGCTATGTCCCAGCGATCATCGCTGACAGAGCACAGCTGCAGTAGCTGTGCTTTGTCAGTTCCCGGACAGCTCCAGGACAAGCTGATCGGGACAGAAGAGTTTCTCTCCCGATCAGGTGGTGTCCTGTGCAGTACACACCCCCGCCCCCTAGTAAAAAATACTCCCCTCACAGTTAACCCTTTCCCTGAAAAATAAACTTAACCCCTTCCTCCCCAGTGCCATTAATACAGTGTCAGTGTTTTTTTTTTTGCACTGATCACTGTATTGGTGTCACTGGGAATGTCAGTGACCCCAGGTCAGTACCCCCCCATGTTAGAATCTCCGCCGCAGTTCTGCCATAAGTCACTGATCGCTGCCATTAGTATAAAAAAAAAAAACAAAAACACAAAAAACACACTAAAAATCCCAGTATCTTTCCCGCCATTTGTAAACGCTATAACTTTCACGTAAACCAATTTACACATATTCGGGGTTTTTTTTTTTTTTTTTTTTAGCAAAGACATGTCGCAGAATGCATTTTGGCAGAAATTTATGACTAAATTTGATTTACTGGACATGTTTTATAGCAAAGAGTCCAAAATATTTTTTTTCTCAAAATTGTCAGCCTTTTTTTATAGTGCAAAAATTAAAACTGCATTAAGGCGATCAAATACCACTGGAAGAAAGCTCAATTTGTGGGGGGGGGGGGGAAAGTAAATTTCATGTATGTACCGTATTGCACGACCGCACAATTGTCCGTTAAACTAGCACAGCGCTGTATAGCAAAAAAAAAAAAAAAAAAAAAGGCGTAAATTGCAGTATCTATACCATAGTTTGTAGACGCTATACCTTTTACACAAAGCAGTCAATATACACTTATTGGGATTTTTTTTTACCAAAAACATGTAGCAGAATACATTTTGGCCTAAATTTATAACCAACTTTGAGTTTACAATATATTTTTTTATAGCTGAAAGTAAAAAAATTATCAAAATTTTTGGCCTTTTGTTTATAGCGTGAAAAATAAAAAAGCGCACAGGTGATCAAATACCACCGAAAGAAAGCTCTATTTGTGTGAAAAAAATGGACATAAATTTCGTTTGGGTGCAGCATTGCATGACCGCGCAATTATCAGTTGAATTAGTGCAGCGCCGAGTAGCAAAAAGAGGCCTGTCATTAAGGGGGGTAAATCCTCTGGAGGTCAAGTGGTTAATAAAAGTTTGAAGGGGTGGGTAGCCCAAGAAAAGGCTGGAGCACACACCAAGGCAAGATATATCTTTGACCAAATGGGAAAAAAAAAAAAAAAGACAAGAAACTCGGTTTTGGAGAGGTTCAGTTTAAGGAAGTGGAGCGACATCCAGTCGGATAGGTCGCTCAGTAGGTGTGCGATTCGGGCAGAGACTGAGGGGATGAGGTGGGGGTTGAGAGATAGATTTGTGTGTCGTTGGCATAGAGGTGGTAGTTGAAGCCATGAGAATGTATGAGTTGGCCAAGGGAGGAGGTGTAGATGGAGAAGAGAAGGGGCCCAAGGACAGAGCCTTGAGGGACCCCAACAGAGAGGGGGAGTGAGGGGGAGGTGGTAGCATTATAGGTAACGCTGAAGGAGCGTTGTGACAGGTAGGATGAGAGCCAGGAGAGAGCAGAATCTCTGAGGCCGAGGGAGTGTAGTTTTTTGAGGAGGAGGGGGGGGTGGTGGTCTACTGTCACCGCAGAGAGGTCAAGGAGTAGGAGCACTGAATAGTGGCCATTAGCTTTGGCGGTTAGAAGGTCGTTGGAGAGTTTGAGCAAGGCAGTTTTGGTGGAGTGTAGGGGATGGAAGCCAGACTGTAGGGGATCGAGGAGGTGGTTGTCGTTGAGGTGAGAGCATAGGCGGGTGTAGACGAGGCGCTCGAGTTTAGATGTAAATGGGAGCAGGGAGATGGGTCTGAGGTTGTTCGGGTCATTGGGGTCCAGGGAGGGCTTTTTAAGTATGGGGGTGATGTGTGCATGTTTCCGAGGGGAGGGGAAAGTGCCTGAGGAGAGGGAGAGATTGAAGATGTGGGTGAGGGAGCATAGGATGGAGGGGGAGGGAGGTCGTAGGAGTAGTGAGGGGATAGGGTCGAGGGGGCAGGTGGTGAGGCAGGCATCAGAGGATCTTTGAGACTTCCTCGATGGTAGTAAGGTCAAAGGTGCGGAGTGTTGGGGGAGCTTCAGTATGAGGGATATAGGGTGGGGTGGAAGTGGAGGTCAGAGCAGTGGTGGGGCCGTGGGAGAGGGGTGATGAGGGGGGGGGTGGGGGAAGAACGGGGTTGGAGGGAGTTTGAGCAGCGACGAAGTCCCTGCGGGTTATGTCGAGGGGGAGGGGGGATGAGGGGGTAGCTGTGTGAGGGGATGGGTTGAGAGGGCGTGTGAGTTGCGGCCATGTCCTTGCAAATTGTGTCAATCTTGTTTTTGAAGTGATTGGCAATCTCAAGGGTGGTGAGTGAGGTGCTGGGTGGAGGCGGGGGTGGAGAGAGTAGAGAGTTGAAGGTGGAGAAGAGTCGGCGAGGATTGGAGGAGAGGGTCTTGATGAGGGTCAGGAAGTAGGCTTGTTTGGCTGCGTGGAGGGAGGAGGTGTAGGTGTGGAAGGCAGATTTGTAGCGGGTGAAGGCTTGTTGGGTTTTTGTTATCCGCCATAGTCGCTCCAGGGCACGACTGTCGTTTGAGGGTTTTGGTGTGATCAGTCTGCTAGGGCTGGAGCGGTCGGGGTCTGATGTTGCGTGTGGTTAAAGGCGCTAGTGAGTCAAGGGCTGTTGACAGCGTGTTGTTGTAGGCAGTCATAGCCAAGTCGGGGCAGGACGGGGGGAGGATGCTGTCATGGAGTTGATCAGCTGCAGAGTGGAGGGGGGCAGGGTTAAGGTTATGGAGGTTACGGCTGGTAGTAGTGTGACATTTGGAGGGGTAGGCGTTGGAGGACGAGGAGATAGAGAAGGTAATCAGGTTGTGGTCAGAGAGAGGAAAGGGGGTGTTAGTGAGGTTGTGGGGAGCGCAGCAGTTGGAGAAGACAAGATCAAGAATATAACAGTTGGAGTGGGTGGTGGATTGTATGCACTGTGCAAGTGCAAAGGAGGAGGTTAAGTGGAGGAGATGGGATGTGTCCGGGTTGTCGAGGTTGACAGGGATTTTGAAATCCCCAAGGATGATGGAGGGTAGCTCAGAGGAGAGGAATAAGGGTAGCCAGGAGGAAAAGTCATCCAGGAAGCTGGGTATGGATCCAGGAGGCCGGTATATCACAGCAATCTTCAGGGGGGTTGGGGAGAATAGTCGGACGCAGTGGGCCTCGAAGGAGGAGAAGGATAGGGAGGGGGGGGTTTGGGAGGACTCGGAAGGTGCTCTGCGGTGACAGGAGCAGACCAACCCCACCACCTTTACGACCGTTAGGCCTGGGTGAGTGGGTCCAGGTGAGACCTCCGTAGGAGAGTGCAGCAGGGGAGGTAGAGTCAGTGGGCTGGATCCAGGTTTCTGTAATTGCTAGGAGGTTGAGAGAGCGGGAAACAGAGGTCATGGATAGCGGTAAGCTTGTGTTGCACACCGATCGGGCGTTCAGGAGTGCACATGAAAACAGGGGGGGGGGGGGGGGGTGGAGGGCCAGGACTCTGGGAGATGTCCCCCGCGGTTAGGAGGAGGAGGAGAAGGGTGAGAAAGGTGATATGGGAATTACTAGTGGAGGTGTTCGGGTCAGTGGGAGAGTGCAGTAATAGGAGGAGGTGGTGGGTGCCGTAGAGGGGTGAAGGAAGCAGTGAGGACACAATATACAATTGTTTCGGAGGAGCAGAGGGATATAGTGAATGCATTTTGGGAACGGAGGAGAGGAAAATGAGAAGGAGGAGTGGACGAATGACTATTCTACATTCACACTAGCGTTGTGTGCAGGGGGCAGAGAGGTGTTTGGGAAGAGTTTTTACCGCTTCACAAACGCCTCGGACAATTCTGCACATTGTGTTCTAACGGGAGCGTTAGCGTCGCGGCAAAACGGACGCCTCTGGTCGAGTCAGGAGGCGTTGAAGCTTCCTATTCTAGTCTATGGTGCCGCTCCGCAAACACCCGGCGTTTGCGGAGTGGTAACACCATTTAAAACTTCATTACAGGCGTTTGTGGGGCGTTTAACGCTCTGCAAATGCCTAGCAACCGCCGCTAAACCGCGCATGCGGCATTTGCCGAGCGGTAAACACTCCGTAAACGCCAGACCAACGCTTGCCAAACGCTATAGGGGCGTTTGGCAAGCGTTGGTAAAACAGTCAAGTGTGAACGAGCCCTTAATGCTCCACTCAGTGACTGAGGAAGAGGCGGATTTTTAGATATGTTGGTACAATTTATGTAGGTGAGGAATAATGGAGTCCTGGCAAGAAGTGTAAAACTAATGGGAGTCCATCAGAACCTGGTGCTTTAGAGGGGTATAAGTGAGCTACGATTTCAGTAATCTTTGCCAGAAATGGGGACTTCCAATTTAGCAATTGGAGATGGGGTAAGGGTAGTAAAAAGGTATGGTTTGTAAATTCACATGCTCAGTGGCAGAGCTAGTCATCGCGGATGAATAAAGAGTGGAATAGAAGTCATGAAACCCCCCTTCCACCAGGTCCATGTCAGTGATGTGCCAGGTATGCCAAAAGGTGACCAGCTTGTTCCCCATGCTCAAATATCTGTCCAAAAAAAAAAAAAAAAAATATATTACGGTAACGTCTTTTCCAGTAGTCTCAGGACAGCACCTTGAAAGACCCCAGCTCCTGCCCACCTGAGGAAACGCCTCCACCCTAAATAAAAACTGTCACTCCCCTCCAACCTCAGTTCTTGGCATAGTACCGCCGGTCACCTGGGGAGACATAACATGGGACACAAACAATAAAACATCTCAAATATTATACAACAGGGTGGGTAACCGGTGCTGTCCTGAAAGACTACTGGAAAAGACATTACCGTAAGTAACTTTGATTTTCCCCTTTCGTCTTTCAGGACAGCACCTTGAGAGGATAAGCAAGTACTCATCCCTAGGGCGGACCCACTGCTTGCAGAACCTTATGTCCGAAGGCCTGCTCTTGCACCGAGACCAGGTCGAGTTTGTAATGCCTAACAAAGGTGCCATAACTGGACCAGGCTGCAGCCCTACAGATCTGTCCTGGGAAGGTCCCTGCCTGTTCCACTTGTGTGCCCGCCATGGCACATGCAGAATGGGCCTTGATGCCCATAGGACCTCTAGACCCTCAGCCTGATATGCCTGCTCTATTGCTAATCTCAACCACCTAGACACCGTGCGTCTGGAAGCTCAACCTCTCCTAGCCCCCGCAAAATAAAAAAAATGAATCAGTTTTACGAAACTCCTTCGTCCTATCCAGATAAAGGAGCACACACCTCACATCCAATGTGTGAAATTTTACTTTGCTTTCACCTGAAGGATTAGCGCAAAATGAGGGTAAAACAATATCCTGTCCTCTGAAAATCTAAGTCCACTTTAGGAACAAAGGCTGAATGCATCCTGAATACAACCCCATCTGAAAAAAAAAACTGAAAATAAGGCACTCTGACTTCAAGCTCACTTACCCCTCCTTGCCGTGGTGATTGCTACCAAAAAGACTGTTTAACGTGAGGGCCCTCAGGGAGCTGGAAACTAAGGACTCAAACGGCGGCTCCATTAATACCTTAAGTACTCTTGACAAATCCCACTTTGGAAAAGGTCTATTTCCTGCTGGTCTCTGTCTTTAAGGAGCCCTAAAAAATAATGCTTCCTTTGCTAATGGGGACTCGCACAGTTAGAGCCGATATCTGGCTCTTAAGTGTACTGACCACTAGCCCTTTATCGGCCCCTGCCTGCAAAAATTCTAGAACAGATACCAGGCTATGGGTATCTACAGAGGCCCTGGACCACCACTCATTAAAAACCCCTCCAGACCTTCCTGTAGATCGCTTGGGTTTCCTTCTTCCTACTAGCTAGGAGTGTGGACACTACCCTGGCTGAGAATCCTCTCGCTAGCAGGAGTTGTTCCTCAGAAACCACGCCGACAATTTACCATCTCTCCACCCTGGGACATAGGACCGGGCCCTGCAATAGCAAGTCTTTCCGTAGAGGTAATACCCAAGGTGGCCGAATTGCTAAAGTCATCAACGTCGAGAACCACGCTAGTCGGGGCCAATACGGAGCTATTAAGATCAGAGAGGTTCTCTCCGTTATGATTTCAAAAAAAAAAAAAAAAAGCCGACAGCAAGGCGAGCGGGGGAAAAAGCACAACATAAAGGGAAAGTCCCATTTCTGCGCCAACGCATCCACCACCCGGGCCCCATCCCACCGATTTAGTGAGAAGAACATCGTGACTTTGCTGTTCTGACCCGATGCAAATAGGTCTATGGCTGGGGACCCCCATTTCTTTACAATGGTTTGATAAACCTCCCCATTGAGAACCCACTCCAACTCTCTCAACTGCCATCTGCTTAGAAAATCTGCCACCTGATTTAGTTCCCCTTTCAGGTGGACGGCAGATAAGGAGGCTAAATTTACCTCTGCCCATGACAGTAGCACCGCAGTCAGGCCCCAGAGGGACCTGCTTCGTTTCTCCCCGTTTGTTCACATAGGCCACCATAGTCGCATTGTCCAAAAAGGACGCAAACACGATGGGCCCCCCAATCCAACTCTGGAAGGAACAAAAGGCCTTCCAAACTGCCCTTAATTCCTTTCAGTTTGAGGATTCCCTTCTCTCTTCGAGAAGAAACGCCCTGTACCACGGATTCCTCCAGATGAGCTCCCCATCCTGGGCGCTCGCATCCGTTGTGATCTCCCTGACCACCGGAAAATTCTACAGTAACCCCTGAGCCAAGTTGGCTGCCTTCCTCCACCAAAAGAATCTTTTTTGTAAAAAAACAAAACCTCAGCGCTCAGGACTTCCTATTTACCATATAAAACCCCGTGAGATGCTGCTGTGCACAGGTACAAAAGACCAAAAACTTTTAACAATAAAAACCAGCGCAAACCCACATGATCAATTACATTACTCAGTGTAAAAAAACATTAATGTACTAATAAAATTATATATAATAAATTATATATAAATTATGTTGATACAAAAATATATATATAAAATTATGAATCCAGTGAAAAAAACAAAGTGACAAAAAATCAGAAAAATCCCAGAAAATATATATATATATATATATAATTAAAGTCCCGTGACAAAATTAATCAAATTAATTTATAATATATTTTCCATATGATTCTTCCGTGTTACGGATCCCTTCACCATCCACCAGTGCAGAAATCAACATTAACCGCACTCACCAGATAATGGTGAGTCACACGCCTTTCAGGATTGTTAAGGGCTCCTGGACCCCCTTTACTTTCTCTGAGACCTCCAAGTGCTGTTTCCTCTCATGTCTAGGTACCTCTTCTGCTTACTCCTCTCACCGAATCCCCCAAAGGAAAATCAGGAAGAAGAAAAGACCATAGCGTGATACCGCAGTAACTTCTCCTCAAATTAATCTCTCCAGACCACTCACATTCTTTTGCGGGATATAGCCCGCTTTTTATTCAAAACAACAGCGATTCTCTTCAAAATTGATCCACTTTTCATGTACACCGATTATATAAGGATTATATAAGGACCCCACAGTTTAGTGTGCAGCAGGATGGCAGACCTCAGCCACAGACTCTTCTCCTTAGACTAAGATGGCCCCTTGGAACGCACCGCTCGGCGTGCGCTCCACTCACCGGAAATGACGTCAGACGACGGACCAGGCAACCGGAAGTGCGTCAACGCGTTTCGCCCCACCCACAGGGCGTTATCAAGGATAACGCCCTGTGGGTGGGGCGAAACGCGTTGACGCACTTCCGGTTGCCTGGTCCGTCGTCTGACGTCATTTCCGGTGAGTGGAGCGCACGCCGAGCGGTGCGTTCCAAGGGGCCATCTTAGTCTAAGGAGAAGAGTCTGTGGCTGAGGTCTGCCATCCTGCTGCACACTAAACTGTGGGGTCCTTATATAATCCTTATATAATCGGTGTACATGAAAAGTGGATCAATTTTGAAGAGAATCGCTGTTGTTTTGAATAAAAAGCGGGCTATATCCCGCAAAAGAATGTGAGTGGTCTGGAGAGATTAATTTGAGGAGAAGTTACTGCGGTATCACGCTATGGTCTTTTCTTCTTCCTGATTTTCCTTTGGGGGATTCGGTGAGAGGAGTAAGCAGAAGAGGTACCTAGACATGAGAGGAAACAGCACTTGGAGGTCTCAGAGAAAGTAAAGGGGGTCCAGGAGCCCTTAACAATCCTGAAAGGCGTGTGACTCACCATTATCTGGTGAGTGCGGTTAATGTTGATTTCTGCACTGGTGGATGGTGAAGGGATCCGTAACACGGAAGAATCATATGGAAAATATATTATAAATTAATTTGATTAATTTTGTCACGGGACTTTAATTATATATATATATATATATATATATATATATTTTCTGGGATTTTTCTGATTTTTTGTCACTTTGTTTTTTTCACTGGATTCATAATTTTATATATATATTTTTGTATCAACATAATTTATATATAATTTATTATATATAATTTTATTAGTACATTAATGTTTTTTTACACTGAGTAATGTAATTGATCATGTGGGTTTGCGCTGGTTTTTATTGTTAAAAGAATCTTTTTACCTTGGTGGGAACCAGCACCCAGGAATCATAACCTCTGCTGCCGGTCCCAAACTGTCAAAATGAACAGCTGCAGGGGACGTAGATGCAACCCCGCCCACCGTACCGCCGGAATGGACGAGGTCAACAACCCTAAAACCGACAGCCAGCCTCAACGATATTCCCTGGCTCTCCAGTAGCCACCTGATCCCCGTCTAACTTGGCGAGCGTCTCTGGGGTTAGAAATGTTTTGACAGGCGGAGTCCAGTATGCAGCCCAGATAAGTCTCTGGGCTGGAATTAGACTTGGCCAGATTCAACAGCCATCCCAAACTCTCCAAAATGGTTTCTCACCACTGCTATGTCCCGCGCAAGCTGCTCCCCTGAGCTTGCGAATAAAAAGATAGTCTAAGTAGGCTACCACTGAAATTCCTTCACCCGAAGTGCAACCAGTGCCTTGGACATAAACTTTTGTGAAGATCCTTGGAGAGGAGGAGAGCCTGAAGGGCAAGGCCCGAAACTGCAAATGACACGTCCCCCCTGGACCCTGAACTGCTAGCCTGAGAAACTTCTGAAACATATCCGCGATGGGTACATGCAGATAGGCATCCTTCAAATCGATTGAGGCCAAGAAAGCCCCCCGGTGGAAGCAGGGCTTTTGACTGTAAAAATTTAGTCCATCTGAAACTTCTATCGGATAGTCTCGTTCAGGGGTTTCCGATTTAGAAATCAACCTGTATGCCCCTGAAGGTTTCTGGACCACGAACACATGTGAGTAGAAACCCTCCCCTATCTCTGCATTGTGGACTCTCAGTACTACCTTTTGCTCCTCTAACTCCCGTAGATAAGCTAGTAAGGCTGAAGCCTTTTGTGGACATCTGGGCAGGCTTGTTACTAATAACCTTCACGGCAGTGGCTTTGAGAACTCCAGGCGATACCCCCTTCTCACGATGTCCAGTACGAAGGGGCTGGAGACCTCCGCTTCCCACCATGGGAGGAAGACCCCCAATCTTCCTCCCACCAGGGGGAATCGAGTCATCGTGGCTTTTGGGGCTGCTCAGGATGGGGGGGGAAAAAAAAAAAAAAAAAAAAAAAAAAAAAAAAAAAAAAAAAAAAAAAATCGCTCCTTTGCCCCTACCTCTCTGCCCCCATGCCCTTTTCTGAATCTCTGGCCTAAGGACCTGTAAACTCTTTGGGGGGACAAAACTTCCTTCCCCTTGATCCTGCATTTTCCGCTTAAGGGGAAAGGACTTTTCTGTCCGCCATGTAGTCTAAAACAGTCTCTAACCCTGGGCCAAACAGATCTCCTGTAAAAGGAATGCCACATAACTTCACTTTAGCGGCAATATCTCCCTGCCATGTTTTTAGCCAAAGGGCACTATGGGCTGAATTGGTAAGGGATGCTGACCTCACTAACAACCTGAAGAAGTCACGAGATTTAGCGTGACATAACGCGTAGGTACGTGGGGAGGAACTTCCGGTACGTGGTGACGTCACATCCGGTGTGGGTGCCATCTTGGTGCACCCTACACCTATGTAATACAAACAGTGTGGTGTGAAGGCGTTTTCCCATCTACATATATGTGAGGGGGCATTTTGTGTTTGTCTGGCAGTTTATTTAACAGTATTATACTATGGTGGATGTTCTTTGTGTCATCACTGGGGCCCTGCATGGAGGAAACTTAATATTGCTGGTGTCAGTGGCTGGAGGAGAGTTGTAAGGAGAGGAGAGAGTGCCACTATTGATGACCACAAGCTGGGTATTAACCCAGGAAAAGTACCACCTGTGAGGATCGAAGGGTGATCCACAAAGCGTGCTGGCACTGTGGGGTCTTTGTAAGAAGGTGAAGGGGCAATTTGGCTATTGGAGGATTGATCAGAGTCACAAGAATATCACCTGCGTGTGTGCGATGACCATTTGAGCACGAAAGTTGTGGACTTTCAATTGAATATACGTGGGGGGGTTGTTTGTGTATTGAAGTTATTGTGATTTCCTTAACTGTGGTTCACATTTTCACAAATTTTCTCATCCCTGGATAGGGATGCACACACTCATTTGCACAGATTTATGATCCCTCAGATGAGGATCAAGAGGGGTTTTTTTTTCTACATACAAATATCACAAAAATAAACCTAAATCATAGTATGTGGGTATTGTATATAAGGGTATATGCTTTCTACACGGTTTAAGTTAGTAGTTGTTTAGCACTGCACTATTCATATAGATTGTGCTGAGAACCTCACCAACTCCGCCAAAGCATCCGCAATGTACCCTACCCCCTGTAATAACATCTAAAAAGACGCAAGGATCCTATCCTTAGGGGAATCAGCCACAATGTGCGCTTGTAACTGAGCCAGTACTCCATGTTCCTGGCCATACCGTGGTGCCCATGGCAGGCTTCAAATTGGACAAGGGCGAGTCCCAAGATTTTTTTTTTTTAAGGAGGGAATCTGCTCTCCTATCCATAAGATCTGGCAAAACCCCCATGTCCTAAAAAGCTAAATCCATCTTTCTAGTAATTTGGGAGAACGCCGCGTCCAGCCTGGGATTTTTGTTCCACAAAGCGGACGGTTCCTCAAAACGGAAATCGGCGTTTGAGGGATTTAGATTTAAAAAAAAAAAAAAAAAAAAAAAAAAAAAAAAAAAAAAAAAAAAAAAAAAAAAAAGCTTCCTCTCAGGATCCCGCCACTCCTTTACCGTATCCGCCAAACCTTGTGATTGGGAAAAACTCTCCGCTTTTGTTCTTCCATGCCCAGATACATCTGATCATGCAGTGAAAGGGGTTTTTTTATCCTCAATATCTAGCGTGGCATAAATTGCCCCAAACAAAGTCTTGGGACACGGGAGAGGCACCACATGGACCAGGCAGGAAAGCGAAGACCGAAGGGCAGCTCACCCCCCCGGATCCTGCAGACCTTACCCCCACTCTGGTTCACTGCACAATGGGAGAGCCAAAAAAGAAGCTTCTGGAGTCAGTCCTAGGCTAGAAGGCAGGTTTGACAAAGAAACTATTGTGGGCTCTGAAACATGTTACCATGCATCATGCTTTAATGTCAATACGTCCCAACATCACTTCTGATTCTGGTCCTACCGCTGGCTTGCGTTCCAGTGCGGCTATATTCGCTGCTGGAGGAAGACACATCCTGACATACGGACTTAATCAGCATTCTGACAGTCCACATCTGCACAACTACAACACTGGGCAAAAAAAAAAAAAAAAAAAAAAGGCAGTCATAGCCACCAAGTTTTCTTAATCTGAGTCCATCATGGTAGAGAGGTTTAGCAATCACCCACACTACCAACTTGTGGACCAAGGAGGAGAAAGCAGAATTACATTATCCTGGCCCACAAGAAGCAATGCTGCACTCCCAAAAGCAGTTTGGGCTGCACCTGCCTAGGGAAAAACCCTCAATCTGACACAAACATGCACCACACAGCCATAATCCATTTCTGGTGGGAAGGAAAAAAGGGCACCTAACTTGTGTAGCTTCAGGAGTCGTCCACCCCAACATCCAGGCGCCAAGATGTTGGAACAGAAAAAGTGGAACCCCTTCTGATACAGCAGAAGTCCAGGGGACCAAGAGATCTGTTTTAAGAGGGGGAAGACAGCTGACCCAACAGCCATCTCTGATAATACACACATTGTGCTGGTTCTGGATGGTAGGAAATACAATCTAACCTGAGAAGCAAGAGGTTTGTAACTTGTTCTCTGTAGAGCAGGGATGTCAAACTGGTGGCCCTCCAGCTGTTGCGAAACTACAAGTCCCATCATGCCTCTGCCTTTGGGAGTCATGCTTGTAACTGTCAATCTTGCAATGCCTCATGGGAATTATATTTGGCAACAGCTGGAGGGCCACCAGTTTGACACCTGTGCTGTAAAGGGAGGAAACAATCATCTCTGGTTGCTGTCCTGGAAGATTGGTAAAACAGTTTCTTACCCAAGAGCTGGTAGAAGGCCTGGCGCTCATGAGGCTGGAGGCTGACTGTCCTTGCCACCCTTGTCCTGGCTGCTGGAACCTCTCTCTCAGGGATTCGCTGCTTATGCGCTCCAACAACCCTTGAGTGCTGATGTCCCTTGACCATGTTCTTCATCCCGCTGCCAGCAGTAACTGTGGCCCGAGGAGAAGTGCGTACATGTCTCATGGCGAGATAGGAGACACAGACTTGAGGGTCGATCTGCAAATGAAGGACATTACTAGTATTTTAAAAGTGTAAAACTAAACTTATTTGTCCCCCTTTTGGTCTGTTAACCATACTATTAAAATGTTGTTATACCTGTTGATCCTGCCAGAAAACTGATGAGAATACAGCTCAGGAAATTGGTTATTGTTCCAAGCAATCTCTTGACTACAGTCAGTTATGGACATGAGACATTTTGGAACCTTTTCCTAGGGTGACAAAACAGCTCCTTAACAGTAAAGCGAGTAAGCATATAGTCACCATAGAACAAAGGCTGTTACTGGCAGAAGGACCAGAAAAAAAAAAAAAAAACACAAACAAATGCAACCACACATCTAAGACTGTTAAGCTGCAATAGGTCACATTTTTGCTCTTGGGCTACGATACACTTAAGCCTTAGTTCACACTAGTGGTGCTGCATCCAGTCCTTCACTTGTCTGGATGTTGTGAATGGGTTTCTTTACCATAGAGGATCCTGTGATCATCCACCACGGTTGTCTTTATGTTGCTGAGCTCACCAGTGCATACTTCTTTCCACAGAATGTACCAAACTGTTGATCTGATCACTCCTAATGTTGCTGCTCTGATGGATTGGTTTCATTTTCAAAGCCTTACAATGGCCTGTTTCACTTCCATGGACAGCTCCTTTGAACACATGAGCAAGTTCACAGCAATAGATTCCAAATGCAAATACCACACTTCGAATCAACTCCAGACCTTTTACCTGCTTAATGAACAAAAAGGAGCAGCCCACACCTGGCCATGAAATACCTTTTGATTCAATTGTTCAATTACTTTTGGTCCCTTGAAAGGGGGGGGGGGTG
This sequence comes from Staurois parvus, assembly GCF_062004578.1. Taxonomy (NCBI): domain Eukaryota; kingdom Metazoa; phylum Chordata; class Amphibia; order Anura; family Ranidae; genus Staurois; species Staurois parvus. The sequence goes on from NW_028318785.1 coordinate 657,422, forward strand.
GCTACTCTTAAGAGCTGTAATTCCTAAACCCTTCCTCCAATGTACATACCCTCAAATTAAACCCGAGAGTATGCACTTTCAACCCAAATCATTATAGAACTATAGCTTGAATAGGTTTTGGTAAATACCTGAAAAACAACAAACCCAGAGTTAGGCTTACTGGTAACGCCTTTTCTACAAGTCTTCCAGGACAGCCCCTTGAGACAGAGCTCCTCCCTCCAGGTCAGGAAACACTTAATCCTAACCCCTTAAAGGCAGACCTCCATCCTCAGTTTTACCTGAGAACTATAGGAAAGCACTGAAATGCAAACACTTAAGTAACCAAATATACATTACTTGTACATTATTAGGGTGGGAAATTACAGCTGTCCTGGAAGACTTGCGAAAAAAAAAAAAAAAAAAAAAAAAAAAAAAAAAGTTACCGGCAAGCTCAACTCTGGGTTTCTCCCAGTGTTTTCCAGGACAGCCCCTTGAGACAATCAAGAACCTACCCCCTAGGGCGGGGCCACTGCCTGGAGGACCTTGTGCCCAAATGCCTGCTCTTTACTTGATAGGAGATCCAGGCGATAATGCTTCACAAAAGGTAGAGAAACTGGACCAGGTGGCTGCCTTACATATTTCCTCTGGCGAGGCACTGGCTCTTTGCCCAGGATAAGGATCTGGTTGAGTGTGCATTAACCAATGGGGCGAGGAATCTAATACTTTATAAGATTCCGTGATAGCCAACCTAATCCACCTAGCTATGATGGATTTAGATGCTCTGGAACCTTTCTGTGCTCCTGCAAAAAGCACAAAGGAATCCAAATTCCTAAATTCTTGGGATCTACCAAGATGGACCATACGGCTTCTTTTCATATCAAATTCAATCTTTCCTCCTCCATACTACTGGGAGAAGAACAGAAGGTCGGTAGGACTATATCATGAGACCCCTGAAAGGAGGACACCTTGGAGAGAAACCCTGGATCTGTTTTGAGCACAACCCTGTCTTTAAAAACAGTCAGAAGGGGGTCCCTAATGGAGTGCCTGTAACTCACTTACCCTACAGGCCGACGTGATGGCTACCAAAAAAATAGTTTTTAAAGTCAAAAAATTTATAGAAGACTTTTCCAGAAGTTCAAAAAGGGACAGAGGACCAAGGCCTTTAGGACCAAGGACAGATCCCAAACTGGACAAGACTTGACCTTTACTAGTCTGGACTTGAGGCCTGAAAAAAATCTTACAATGGGATCCTGCTGCAGGGAGATCTGAAGGAAAACACTGGGTTCCCAGGGTTGACGCCTGCACTTTTAAGGTGCTGATGGAGAGCCCTTGATCTGCGCCTTCATGAAAGAAATCTAAGCCTGCCAGAATGTCTGGTGGGCCCTGCCGTTTACTTAGCAACCAGGAGATGAATCTCTTCCAGACCTTTGCATAAATAGCTCTGGTCACTTGTTTACAGCAGTTTACCAAAGTTTTAATTACGGTGTCTGAAAACCCCTGAGCTTTCAGGAGTTGCTCTTCAGAAACCATGCAGCCAACTCCAAGGTTCTAATCTGAGGATGTAGAACAGGACCTTGAGAGATCAGATCCTCCCTCTCCGTAAGTGGGAATGGGGGAGCTGAGGTAAGGCTCTGCAGCAGAGGAAACCAGTGTCTTTGGCCAGAATGGTGCTATCAGAATGATCTGTCTTTTCTATCAGAAACTTCTGCAAGACCGCTGGGATCAGGCTCACTGAAGGGAATGCAAAAGAGGTTGAAATCCCATGTGCTCATCAGGGCATCCACCCCCAAGGCCTGCTCTCACAGATTTAGGGAAAAGAATCAGCTGACCTTCCCATTCTCCTGGGAAGCAAAAAGATCAGCCTCCGCCATGCCCCATCTGAGTGTTATGCTTGAAAACACCTCTTGGTTGAGAGAGACTATTAGTCATGACTGACTGGCCACCAACTTAGGAAGTCCACTAGGGAGTTTTGTGACCCTTTCAAATGAATGGCAGAAACCAAAAGCAGATTTCACTCAGCCCAGGATAGAATGCTGCCTGCAATCTCCTGCAGATAGGGGCTTAGTGTGCTCCCTTGCTTGTTGATATAAGGCCACCGTAGCCATATGGTCTGACTGGATTTGTAGGCAATGGTCCAATAGCTTTGTTCCGAAAGTAACTAAGCTCTGATTCGAGGATCTGAGACTCCTTCCGAAACCACAACCCCTGGGTCGCCATATCGCCTTGATTGGCTCCCCAACCGTAACTGCTGGCATCTGTAATAATGAGCAGAGAAGGATGGTTCCACTTGAGACCCCTGGCCAGATTGACTTCCTTCCTCCACCAGAGGGACCTCTTGACCCTGGATGGGAGATGGACTGCCATATCTAAAGTAGACCTGTGTTCCAAATCTTCAGAAAAAAAAAAAAAGCCTAAAGAGGCCCCTAGTGGAGTCTTGTCCACGGGACCTCCGGGAAACATGAAGTCATGAGACCCACTGCCCTTGAAACCTTTCTTATAGACACCAACAGATTGCACTGCAATTCTGCTAGCGTCTGATCTATCTTGAGAAATTTTTCCCTCCACTAAAGAGATCTCGTATCCCAGATAGGTCACTTTGGGAGGGAGTTAAAGATGAATTGTCCCCATTTGAGACTGCCCAGGCTCCAAAGGAAATCCTGAGCCACCTGCAGATCTTCTGCCAACTGCTGGTGATATTTGGCCACAAAGGTCGTCCAGATAAGGAGCGATGGTAATTGACTTCATCCTTAGGGGAACTAAGGCCTCCGCCAGAACCTTCGTAAAAATTCTTAGTGCTGAGGCTAGCTGAAAGGGTAGAGCCTGACACTGCCAGTGGAGGATCTGTAAACCCATCTTTACCACTATTCTCAGGTATTTCAGACTCACCCGACTGGGAATATGGAAATGAGCATCCTTCAGATACAACATGGTCATAAAATAACCTAGGAAAAGGATGTTCTTTACATAGAAGATCGATCGCATCCTGAAGTGCTTGTACCTCAGTGATCGATTTAAGGGGCGCAGGTTTAAGACTAGGTAAAACTTGCCCGAGGGCATCCCCACTGCAAACACGTGGGAATAACATCCCTTCCCCTGCTCACTTTGTGGGACTTAAACTAGGACCTGCTGGTCCAAGTCTCCAATTAGGCCACACAAAGCCTGTGCCCTGTTTAGGTCTATGGGAAGATTGGTTACCAGGAATCTGGCGGGGGGGACAGGAGTTGAACTCTAACCCGTACCCCCTATTAGGTCCAAAATATAGGGATTCGAGGAGATTGAAGCCCACTGAGGGAGAAAGGTCCCCAGTCTTCCTCCCACTGGGACGCTCAAGTCATTGGGGCTTGGAGGGGCCCTGAGGATTGAATAGAATCCACCCTTTTCCCCCTATTTATGTGTCCCATCCAATGTTTTTGGACGAAAAACCTTCCTGGAGTAAGATTTCTTCTTGCTCTCAGGAAAAGCTTTTTGTCAGACGTACGCTCCAAAGCTTCCTCTAGACCAGGACCAAAAAGGTTGTCACCTGAAAAGGGGCAAGGCACAGAGGCGCAGCGTCGATGCCGAATCCCCTGTACAAGTTTTTAACCATAAAGCCCACCTGGCTGAGTTTACCAGGGCCGAAGTCCTTGCGGCTAGTTAGTTTCTGCCAAGGCATCCACGAGAAAACCTATTGCCTTAAACAGTAAAGGCAAGGATTTTAAGATCTGCTGCCTGGAGGTTCCTGCAACTGGGTAAGCCAGCACTTGAGGTTTCTGGCCACACGTGGCCAAGAGAGCTGGCTTAAGGCTAATGGATTAGGATACCCATGCTCTACGCAGCAAGATCTCTCCTCTTATTTATGGGGTCCTTTAGGGCCCCCCCCATGTCCTCAAGTGCCAGATCCATCCTTTTGGAAACTCTGGAAAAGGGGCATCCAATCTTGGAACCTTGCTGGGACCCATCCTCATTGAAAGGAAATCTTAAAAACTAGCCGGAACAAAAAAAAAAAAAAAAAAAAAAAAAAAAAAAGCTTCCTTTCAGAGTTTTCCCACTCCTGCTTAATGGCATCAACCAGGGAGCTATGGACCAGAAAGACCCTGTTCTTGGAATGAAGACCCTTATACATGGAGGTCATGCTTAGATAAACTTCCTCCTCTTCAATCTAAGGGCCAACTTGTACCTGGAACTTCTGGAGGAGCTAGTTTTTTACTCGTTGTCTACTTCTGAACCTGCATGAGAAGCAAGGGACCGAGGGTCCTCTTGCCTTGCCGATACTGCCGTAGCAGCAGACTGGGTCCAAGGGCCCAGTGGTGTCTGCATCCTATCCAGCAGGGATCTGAAGGATTGGAATGGAGCTGTCATCTTTAATTGAGGCAAGAACTCTGAGCCTAGTTTAAGATGAGTCTTTTACAGCACATCTACAGTTGCAACATAAGGGTTTTTCACAATTAGAAAAAACCCAACTTAACTGCGCACACTGCACACTTCTTTGGGGCCTGACTCTGGGTCCTGTCCTGGGTCCTAACCTGAGGGGAAAAAAAAAAAAAAAAACAAAAAAAAAACACACCACACAGAATAAGGAAGACCCTTAGCCCTTATCACATTCTCCCCCAGCACAGGGTGTGTGGTTAAGGAGAAGTGTACCCCACCATCACCTGTCCTCAGACTGGGGAAAAACAATCACACCCCCAGGACTCAGCAAGAGGGACTGTCCCCAAGCCTACCTGAGAGGAGCTGGTGCCAGAACCAGGGTCCACTTGCTGTGAAGAGACAGCTTCCATCACGTCCCGTTTGGCGTGGTCTGCAGCCTCTGCTGGATTTCAAACGCACCAGTAGAAGTGGATGGATGCAGGGTGGTATATTCTAATGGTGGACATACCACACACTTTCTGGCAGAGATTGCTTATCTTTTCATTCAGCCCACAGGCTGAAAGGGGGGAAAAAAAAAACAACAAAAACATGGTATATATACCCAAGGACCAGCGACATACTGGTACATCACTGGACTTTAAAAGGTTATACCCCACAATCAGCTTTCATGTAAAAGCAATCCTAGTGGCTAATTAGCTGCAGGATTGCTTTTACAAGCAGGGAGACGATACCCCTTCCCCACTGCCTTCTTGGGCAGTCCCGTGCCATCAGGGGAACCTGAGAATGCAGCCGGTGTGTCTGCCAGCTGACCATAGAGCTGAGAGACTGGAATGGTGGCAATCTCTATATCCTAAGAAATTGTAAGCTACGAGCATTTCATCACTTTCGTTTTGCTGGATATAAACCACGCCATTTGTAAATTGGGAAAGCGTCTGATCACACCAATAGTGGTGCGATTAGATAATTTAAGGGCAGAGCAGATATCTAGAGACCAAGACCCCAGATTTCTAAAAAAAAAAAATATATATATATATATATATATAAATATATATCTCTCTATCTCAATGCCCATTGAACTTATAGGCGATATTTGCATTCCCTATGATAGCATAAAAAAAAGTGATCAACCACTTGCCGCCCAGCCACTGTAGAAATACAGTGGCAGGGCGGCACTGGCAGGCAAAACCACGTTTTAAAACGTGTGTTTTGTAAACAAATAGGGGTGCGCGCAAAGCGCGCCGCCGGCCTGTCCCGCCGATCACCGCCGCGGATGTCAGTCGCCGGGTCACAGCCGGTCCTTAGTGGCCGTTTCCTGGCGATCGGCGGTAAACAGTGAGAGCACAGCTGCAGTAGCTGTGCTGTCTGTCACTTCCTTGTCAGCTTGAGGATGAGCTGATCGAGACAGAAGAGTTTCTCTCTCTCTCTCTCTCTCGATCAGCCTTGTCCCGTCCAGCGCACACCCCCACCCCCTAGTAAAACACTCCTCATTCAGATAACCCTTGCCTGCAAAATAAAGTTAACCCCTTCCTCCCCAGTGCCATTAGTACAGTGTCAGTGTTTTTCTTTTTGCACTGATCAACGTATTCGTGTTTTTGGGGATGTCAGTGACCCCAAGTCAGTACCCCCCAATGTCAGAATGTCTGCCGCAGTCCCGCCATAAGTTGCTGGTCGCTGCCATAAGTCATTGATTGCCGCCATAATTCACTGATCACCGCCATTAGTATAAAAAACCCCTAAAAATCCCAGCATCTTTCCCGCCATTTGTAAACGCTATAACTTTCACGTAAACCAATATACACGTTTTTTTTTAGCACACGTCGCAGAATGCATTTTGGCAGAAATTTATGACTAAATTTGATTTTTGCATTTTTTTTTTTTTTTACTGGACATGTTTTATAGCAAAAAGTCCAAAATGTTTTTTTCCCTCAAAATTGTCAGCCTTTTTTATAGCGCAAAAACTAACCGCACAGGCGATCAAATACCACCAAAAGAAAGCTCAATTTGTGGGGAAAAAAAAAAGTAAATTTCATTTATGTACCGTATTGCATGACCGCGCAATTGTCCGTTAAACTAGTGCAGCGCTGTATAGCAAAAAAATGGAGTAAGTTGCAGTATTTATACCATATAGATCTATAAATACCACTTCCTTAATTTTAAATCCAACAAGTGACAAATTCAAAAATAAAGACAAAATCTTAAATCCCCATAGCACAAATAACACCTTCACCCTTGAAGATATGCAATATAAAAATGTGCCAAAGTTATACAAGAAATATTTTACAAACTAGTGTTTATACAATCCACCCCATAAATCAGTAAATATATTTACTATAAAAGTGCTCAAAATATATAAAAAAAAAGTCCAAAGAGAAATAAAATATAAGTCCAAAAATTATGAAAATAATAAAAATGAAAGTCCTTCCAATCCTCTCTCACGATGATAAAACCTCAAAGAAAGAAATATCACATAGTGTATTATCTTTTTAGTACATCAAAATATTCGTGACAACACTCTAGTGTTTATCCAAATAGGAATATAATTTTTCCTTTTGGTAATTAGTGTAAAAAGTGAATCAAGTTAACGTAAATTCAAAAATAGTGCAAAACACTGTATTGTGAATCACTTTTCAGTGCTCCAAAACAAATCCACACCGTGACACTTCTATTATAGTAAGGAATGCATACCCTTACCAACACTCCTCAATAAACTTGCTTTCAGTATTTTATAATGTCATGCGAATGGGACCCTCCTGTAGTGCTTCCCCAGATTTCACTGCATTCAAGGCACTATTTGGGCAGGATACTCCATGTCTCCATATAATAGGCACCATATAAGTAAAAGCATATGAGGGACAAATTGTGGATATTACTTTGTCAGTATTACACTAAGACACTTTATTCTAACTGCTCACATTTACAATTCAAAACCGCATTTAAATACAGTCATAACGCCAGGCTACCATCCAGAAAACATCTAGGGACCAACACACAGTCTTTCCCTTTTCCAAAATGGCCACCGGTCAACTTCCAGTTCCTGTATGCGTCTTGACGTCACAGCCCTTGACGCGTTTCGTCATCGCCTTATGATTGACTGATGATCAAATACCACCGAAAGAAAGCTATTTGTGTGAAAAAAAAAAAAAAAAAAAAAAAAAAAAAAAAAAAAAAGGACAAAGTTTGGGTGCAGCATTGCACGACCGCGCAATTATCAGTTGAATTAGTGCAGCGCCGAGTAGCAAAAAGAGGCCTGGTCATTAAGGGGGGGGGGGGGGGGGGTAAATCCTCTGGAGCTCAAGTGGTTAAAAAAAAAAAAAGGCATCCTCGACACCCCCCCCCCCCCCCCCACGCAGGGCAAGAGCAGGTTTAAAGCAAGTTTGGTATATTTACTCGGCATACCATCATCTTATATTTTACCAAATAATTGGCCAATACAGTGTTGCGCATTAAGTAAAAAAACATGTATTTTTATAAAAAAAAAAAAATTGCCTCTGAAAAATACTAAAGTACTGTGTGACAAAAATTGCAACACCCACCATTTTATTCACTAGGGTGTCTGCTTTAAAAAAAAATATATATAATGTTTGAGGTTCAAAGTAATTTCCTAGCAAAAAGATTTTTTTTCATATGAACAAAAATGTCAGAAAAGGCTTGGTCTTCAGGTGGTTAGGAGTGAATGATGTGTGGCATAAAATGCCCCCACCACCCAAAACAACCTTTTTCCCTACGTCTTCCAGGACAGCCATCTGAGACCTAGAGTTCCTCCCTCCGGATCAGGAAACACCATCCCCCATGCCTTTAAAAGGCGGGCCTCCGGGCCTCACATCCACTTTTAGTGTTTCCTGAGCCGGAAGGATTCACGCTGTAGGAGCCAAGGTGATCTTCGCACCCTCTGGAAGGCTGGCCTGGAAGGGTGTAGTGCGGTCTGTACCTCCGTCCCCGGTGCCTTCCACGTGGTGGGGCAGGCATCTGGTGGTGTCCTTCAGGCCCAGGTGGGTAACCGGCGCTGCCACGAGTCACTGGGGGCTTGCCCCGATAGTTTCCTCTCCTCTGACCCGGCATTCAGTTGAATGTGCAGGGGAGAGGCGGGACTTCCGGTTGGGCACGGCCTTGCGTTCCAGGAACCGGAAGTAGGGCGGATGCGCTCCACAGGCCGGAAGTCCGCCAGTGACGTCAGCGCCGGAGACGTGGCTCCGATCTCCAGAGGCGCAGGCACCACCAGGGGAATTAAAAGCCGGTGGGCGTGCGGATCGGCGGCGCTGTCTCCACGCCAGGGGGACAATGGAAGCTGGTCCTTCGCAGGCTGACCCCGGTCCCGGTACCGGCTCCTTCCAGGTAAGCTTGGGGAGGCTCCCCTTTATGCTATATCCCGGGGGGGGGGGGTTAGGAGGTCCCTTAAGTCCCCAAGGTTGTGGGTGTTAGGCACGCTGCAGTTTTTTCCCCATCACTGGGTGCAGTGTGGGTCCTGGGATATTGTTCCTCTCAGGTGCCTAGTTTTGTTTTTGTCATTTCTTTTTTAGACTAAAAAAAACAAACAAAAAAAAAAAAAAAAAAAACACAGGACAGGACCCCGGTACAGGCCCCAAAGAGGAGATGTGCAGTGTGTGCAGCCAAGTTAGGCGCAGGATATGAGAAGCCTTTATGCCGCAACTGCATTGATAGTCTTGTTAGAGACAAATCTTTTACGACATGCCATAAAGTTTTGTCCTCTATTAAGGAGGATATGTCAGCAACTTTTCAGGCGTTTCGGTCCCTTCTTGATAGGGTTCAGTCTCCTTTGGAGATAGGTTCGCAGTCTGCGTTGGGGATAGTACCCTCCCGGCAGGTAGTTCCGGAAGAGGAGACAGAGGAAGATGTTCCTCGATCTCCTCCCAGTTAGGTTCAGGGTCCGAGGATGAGGAAGCCCCCACCTCTTCAGGCTCTACGTATAGATTGGCCCTAGAGGAGGTGGATGTGCTTTTGAAAGCAATTTATGAGACTCTGGAGATCAAGGAGGAAGAAGTGACCTTGTCGAAGCATGATCTCATGTATCAAGGGCTTCATGCTAAAAAAGCCAGGGTTTTTCCAGTCCATAGTTCCTTGGTTGAGACTATCAGGCAGGAGTGGGAAAGCCCGGAGAGGAGGCCCTTCTTTTCCGGTGCCCTAAAGAGGAGATTCCCCTTTGATGAGGATCCCTCGCAACCCTGGAATAAGGTTCCAAAGTTGGACGCCCCTTTGTCCAGGATTTCAAAAAAGGACGGATCTGGCCTTTGAGGACATGGGGGCCTTAAAGGACCCTATGGACAAGAGGGGGGAAGTTTTGTTGCAAAGAGCCTGGGAATCCTCTTCGGTCAGTTTGAAGCCAGCTCTGTCGGCGACTTGCGTGGCCAGAAATTTGGAGTGCTGGTTAGCCCAACTACAGAATAACCTAGCGGCAGGAACCTCGAGGCAGCAGATTCTAAAGTCGCTACCGTTGCTTCTGAAAGCAGCAGGGTTTTTGGCGGACGCCTCGGCAGAATCAGTCAAGCTCACGGCCAGGTCTTCAGCCCTGGTTAATTCCGCTAGGCGAGCTTTGTGGTTAAAAACCTGGTCAGGGGATTCAGCGTCTAAGTTACGTTTATGCGCATTGCCATTTTCGGGGGATAACCTTTTTGGCCCAGGCCTGGAGGAGGCTCTTGAGCATACGGCAGATAGGAAAAAGGCCTTCCCAGAGAATAGAAAAAAAAAAAAAAAAAAAAAGGTCTTTCCTAGGAAAACCTTTCGGCCTAGAACCCAAGTGCTTCCGAATAGAGAAGTTCAGCCAAAAAAGCATTGGACAGGGCATAAAAACAGTGGCCGGGGAGGGATATTATTCAATCCTCCTCAGGGATCCTCCAAGCCCCAATGACTTGGATGGCCTGGTAGGGGGAAGGTTGGGGTCCTTTCTCCCTCAGTGGGCTTCTATATCCCCGTGCCCCTTCATTTGGAGCCCGATTCAGGGAGGCTACAGGATAGAGTTCGAGGACTGCCCTCCAAGCAGGTTCTTGGTTACCGATCTTCCCAGGGACTGCAGGAAGTCTCAGGCGTTATGCGGTCTTATAGGGGAATTGGTGGACCAGAGAGTTCTGGTGCAGGTGCCTCAGAACGAGTGGGGTTCAGCGTGTTACTCACACGTCTTTGTGCTGGGAAAGCCTTCAGGAAATTTCAGGTTAATCCTGAATCTACGCTCCCTAAATCAGGCCCTAAAATACAAACGCTTCAGAACGGAATCCATTTATTCTGTAAAGAATATCCTGTTCCGGGGGTGCTTCATGGCCACAGTGGACTTGATTCTTACTTTCACATTCCCATCCATCAGACAAGTCAGAAGTTCCTGAGGTTGGCCATAAGGATAGGGTCGCAGACTTCCCATTGGCAGTTTCGGGCCTTGCCCTTCGGTCTAGCATCGGCTCCCAGGATCTTTACAAAGGTTTTAGCAGAAACTCTGGTTCCCCTGAGGCCGAGATCAATCTTGGTGGTTCCTTACCTGGACGACTTGCTTTTGGTGGCCGGGTCTCGGCAACAGTTGCTTGAGCACCTGGGAGTAGCCCAGAATCTCCTGCAGGGTCTGGGCTGGCTCACCAACAGGGAAAAGTCATCTTATACCCGCACAGAGGGTGGTTTACCTAGGGTACGAGATCTCTTCTGTAGAGGGAAAAAATTTTCTGCCACGAGATAAGATCGCAAAGATGAATCGGGTGTTAGGGTTGCAGTGCAACCTGCCTGTTTCGGTGAGGGAAGTCGCAGGGGCAGTGGGTCTTATGACATCCTGCTTTCCGGCGGTTCCATGGGCGAGATTTCACCAAAGACCGCTCCAGGCCTTCTTGTTAAAGGAATGGGACGGAAATGTCTCAGATCTGGAGCGGCTGGTCTGGCTTACGTCCAGAGTCAAGAGATCTCTGTGGTGGTGGCGAAAGGAGAGAAACTTGACCAGGGGTCTGGATTGGAGGCCATTGGATCCACTCATTGTAACCACAGACGCCAGCAGTTTTGGTTGGGGAGCTCATCTACAAGGGAGAACGGCCCAGGGGAGGTGGTCCCGGAAGGACTCCTTAAAGCCCTCAAATCAACGGGAGCTGTTGGCGGTTTGGAAAGCCTTGGAGGTTTTTCAGGCAGGCTTGAAGGGCCTTCATGTGCAGGTTCATTCAGACAGACAACATGGCAACAGTAGCATATGTGAACAAACAGGGGGGGGGGGGGGGGGGACAAGGAGTCCTTCGCTGCAGAGGATCGCAGGCGATATTCTGACCTGGGCAGAACAGAATCTGCGATCAATTTCGGCAGTACACTTAAAGGGTTCTCAGAATTCACTTGCGGATTTCCTGAGCCGACGGCCACTCTTCCACGTTCCACGACAATTGGTCACTCAACCAAGAGGTATTTCAGGAGTTGGTGTCCAGGTGGGGGAAACCGGAGGTGGATCTTTTTGCGTCACGGGAGGAGAACAGGAGGGTCGACCAGTTCTTTTCCCTAAACTCGCGAGAGCAGAGCTTGGGGATAGACGCTTTGTCGACCGCTTGGGATTTCAAACTGGCCTATGCGTTCCCTCCAATCAGGCTGATTCCAGCGGTCCTGCAAAAAATTTTTTTAGGGGGACAGATCTACTCTTGATCGCACCTTTTTGGCCGAGAAGGCCATGGTTTTCCCTACTGAACAGGCTGGCTTCAGCTTGCCTGTATCCCTTGCCGGAAAGGGCAGATCTGATTGCGCAGGGTCTGCTTTTGCATCTGCGAGTCAAGACGTTACGGTTGACGGCCTGGTTCTTGAGGAACAGATCCTCAGAACCAGGGGGTTCTCTGATCAGGTAGTAAAGACTTTGGTGAGCTGTCGCAAGCCAGTAACCAGAGCCATTTATTCAAAGGTCTGGAAAAGATTTACCTAGTGGTGTTTGGACCGACCAGGGCCCCTGGACATTCCAATGGTTTTGGATTTTTTTCAGGAGGGGGCCGATAGACTCTCGATCAGCATCTTGAAAGTACAGGATTCTGCTTGGAGTATTTTTTTGCAGTGCTCTTTGCAACAAAATCCCTTCGTAGTAGATTTTTTCAGATCTCTCTCCAGGGCTAGGCCTACTAAGGTGGGAGGTTGTCCGAGTTGGGATCTGTCCCTGGTCCTAAGGGCTTTGGTCCGAGAACCTTTTGAGCCTTTAGAGGAGTAAGCTTTCAAGTTTTTAACCTTAAAAATAGTTTTTTGGTAGCAATCACATCGGCCCGTAGGGTGAGTGAGCTACAAGCGCTCTCTATTAGGGAGCCTTACTTGACCATTCTTAAGGACAGGGTTGTGCTTAGGACTGATCCAGGATTTCTTCCTAAAGTATCCTCTTTTCACAGGTCACAGGATATTGTTCTGCCGACCTTTTGTTCTTCCTCTGAAGGTAAAGAGGAAGAAAGGCTAGGTTTGCTGGATGTAAGGAGGAGTCTTATTTATTTAGACAGGTCCAGGGAATTTAGGAAGTCGGATTCCCTTTTTGTTTTGTTTTCAGGGCAGAGAAGGGGGTTGGCAGCATCTAAAGCCACGATAGGCAGGTGGATTAGGCTGGCAATTGGGGAATCTTACAAGGTCTTGGGGATTTCGCCTCCTTTTGTTAAAGCCCACTCAACTAGATCCTTGGCAGCGTCCTGGGCGGAGAGAGCCGGGGCTTCGCCGGAGGAAATCTGTAAGGCAGCCACTTGGTCGAGGTTTTCTACCTTCGTGAAGAATTATCACTTGGATATCCTGTCAGATAAGGAACAGGCGTTCGGACGCAAGGTCCTCCAGGCGGTGGACCCACCCTAAGGGGGTAAGTTCTCGTTTATCGTCTCAGATGGCTGTCCTGGAAGACGTAGGGAGAAAACCAGAGTTAGACTTACCGGTAACTCCTTTTCTACGAGTCTTCCAGGACAGCAGGTAATTCCCACCCTTCTAATGTACAACCGAGAGAGTTAAGGTTGACTGCATTGAAATGTATTTACCTATATTTGTGTCTCAGTGGCTTCCGCTAGTTCTCTTTTAATAACTGGATGTGAGGCCCGGAGGCCCGCCTTTTAAAGGTATGGGGGATGGTGTGTTTCCTGATCCGGAGGGAGGAGCTCTAGGTCTCAGATGGCTGTCCTGGAAGACTCGTAGAAAAGGAGTTACCGGTAAGTCTAACTCTGGTTTTTTTTGGAAAGTAAACACCCCAAACTATTCGCTAAGAGGTATGTTGAGTCAATAGAAGAATTTAATTTTTTACTAAGTTTTTGGAAAAATTTTATTTTTTTTAACACAAAATTGTCCCCTAAATTTATTGCTGACACATGCCATGATTATAAGTGGAATTACTGCCCAAAATACATTCTGCTACTTCTCCCAAGTATGGGGGTACCACATGGGGAGAGACGTTTTGGCAGTCTAGCCAAGCACAGGACCCCAAAATCCAATAAGCACCTTCAGGCTTTTAAAGGACTTTATTTCCTCATTACACTTCCAGACTTCCTATCACAGTTTCGGAGGCCCTGAAATGCCAGGATAGCAACTAACCCCGCCAAATGACCCCTTTTTGGAAAGTAGACACCCCAAGGAATTTGATAACCATGGTAAGTATTTTGCAGATCTCATTTGTTGCCACAAGTTCTTGGAAAATGAAGAAAAACATTTTTTCTGTTCTTTTTTTAGATTTTAAAACCTTGTGAGAGAAAAAAAAATCTGCAAAATTCTTCCCATGCCTTTTTAAATTCCTTGGGGTGTCTACTTTCCAAAAAAGGGGTCATGGGGGGGGGGGTTGGTGCTACCCTGGTATTTCAGGGCCTCCAAAACGGATAGGTAGTGAGCAGGTGAAATAAGGAAGTTCCGCACCTTCAGGCTTTCAGGCTCCTGTATGTGGCTAGACTCCCAAAAAGGAGTCATAAAATGTGGTATCCCCATACTCAGTAGAAGCAGTAGAATGTATTTTGGGGTGCAATTCCACATATACCCATGGCTTGTGTGAGAAGCAAATGTAAATGACAATTTTGTAACAAAACTTAAAAAAAAAAAAAAGTTGGTCACTTTCCAAAAACTTCTGGAAAAAATAAATCTTCCATGGACTCAATATGCCTCAGCAGATAGCTTAGGGTGTACATTCTGAAAAGGGGTTTGTACTATCCTGGTATTTTAGCACCTAAAGAAATGTGCTAGGCAGTCAGAAAGTATAAGCTGTGTAAATTCCATTATCTATACCATAGTTTTTAGATGCTATAACTTTCACACAAAGCAATCAACATACACTTATTGGGATTTTTTTAACCAACAACTTGTAGCAGAATACTTTTTGGCCAACATTTGACAAAAGTTTAGTTTATTGGATATTTATGACAGAAAGGAGAATAGTTTATTTTTTAAAACATAAGTTTTAAAAAGTGCACAGGTGATCAAATACCACTGAAAGAAAGCTCTGTAAAAAAAGGACGTAAATTTAGTTTAGGTACAACACTGCATGACCATGCAATTACCAGTTGAAACAGTGCAGCGCCAAATAGCAAAAAGAGGCCTAAGTGGGTAAATCCTCAGGATGGCAAGGGGTTAAAGATACCATTTAAAATAAAAGCCAAACCTACCCCTTCGCATTTCCATGTGCTAGGAAAATGTCTAAGCAAAGGTCGCTAGGCATCTAGGTGATCCTGCCACCTCCTGAATGCCTTTTACTCCAAAGGAGGATCATGTATTAGATTACCACATAGCTGGCATATGGTTTGTGCAGTGTGCCATTGACATCAATGGGCAAGTTCACCCACTAAAACGATAAATAAAAAACAGCCCAAAGCCCACAGGTTAAGGCCATGGTATGTTAGTATGCACAGTGTGCCTTGAATGCAGCACGTCACTGGCTAGAGCCAATGCAAATATCTCCTAAACGGCACAAGTTTATAAAGTTTACAAGTAACACTTACTATATACTTAACTTTAGGTACAAATTTTAAACCCAACTTTACAATTACTTTAAATCAGTATTAGGCCCAAAAGCAAACCCATTGCAGCTTACAGATTCTTAGATGCGATGGCTGCATTTGGCTTAGACTTCACCTTATTTTCACCTTGTGATCTGGCCAGTAAGCGTTTCTACAGAATAAGTTGTCCTGTAGGTGTAGCAGAGTGTTGAGAAACCATTACTGACAGGGGTGCTTACCATGATCAGCTTTTATTTCTTTAAAATCTTTATCCCAAAAGGGAAAAAAAAAAAAAAAGTTGTAAACTGATTATAAGGCCTCAGGCACACAAGACGTTTTTACTGCCGCTTTTAGGTGCATCAGGAGTTTTCCTACTTACCAATTTCCCTCAGTTAGCCAATGTACCCATGTGTTTTAGCAACGTTTACTGGCAGGAGTTTAGAAGCAGTAAAAACTTACTACCAGTGTGTCGAGGTGCAGCAGCGTTTTGACAAAAAAAAAAAAAAAAAAAAAAAACAATACACTTGATGCGTGTGTAAATGCTAGCTGTATTTAGCACGTCAGCATTAACTCATTTTACTGCCCAGAGTTATGGCCAATGAAATGGTCAAGTGCACAACGTCTAAACATTTAGAAACGTCAGGTGTTTTTTCTGCATAAATGCTGCTGTCAGGAGGAAAAGCCCCAAGAAGTGTTTCCAAAATGTCCAGTGTGCACACGTTCAGCTTCAGTTAGTGTATCTAGGGCTGGTTTCAGTGAATCGTGCAGAGTTGGGATTTTCTTCCCTCTACTCCCCTGCTGGTTTGCGCTCATACTGGTTTTTAAGAAGTGATCCCAAGCACATTTCCAGGTATCAAAGCAAGGAACTTCGATTTACTACTAGTTCTCCATGGAGAGAATTGTGCTCCAGCACGGTTTGCACTCACTGCAACAAACCATACTGGATGGCAAGTGAATTGTACTTGGGACCACCAGTTCCAAGTAGTCCCCAGCCCAGTTGGCAGCAAATGAAGTGACCCAAGGGGCTGAACCACACCTGGGAGCCGTTAACTGCTAGTGTGAGGGCAGTCTGCCAGTACAGCTAAAGCCTTGTACACACTGACCGAAAATGGGAACTGCGGGGGAATCCCCCCCATCAACACAAAGGCACAGAGCGGGAGACAGTCACATTAACAATGCCTGTTTTAGTATGACAACCTTACTTTTCCTTTCAGTCGACTGGGTTGAATAAAAAAAAAAACCCAATAGTGTGTACTAGGCTTCAAACGATAATTAAGTCTGCCATTTCTTCTTTAGGTGCCCCTAGGTGGGTTATGCCATGATTTGATAGTATGCACAGTACATTATGGCATACTCATCTGTCAAACCGAGCCATCAGTGCTGTGCTGTGATCAATCCGGCAAGTCATGGGTTCCTTCATCTGGTCTTCCTTCTGGGTTCAGTACCTTTGCATGTTGAATGGCCGAGCCGCTATAACACCACTCCTGAGCATCAGCACAGGAATCACATTGCAGCAGCATATATTGGGGCCACAAATGTTTGCCGAGTTGTGTGCCCCCTGTGCTCCTTCATCCAGAGTGGAGGCACTCCAATACAGGTGGTACTGATCAGACCACCAGGTGAAGACAGAGGGGGGGGGGGGAAGAAGAGCCCCCAAAGAAAAAACCCAATGCAGCCACCACAGATAAGTAGCGGTAAGCTGCAATATTACATTTTGGTTCTTAACCACCTCCCGCCCGCCATATAGTAATATGACGGGCGCAAGGTGGCTCTCTCGTTCTGGGAGGACGTCATGACGTCCTCCCATTCTCACCGCGCATGCACGGCTCAGGGACACAGCGGATCACCGATCACGGAAAGAGCCGAAGATGTCGGCTCGGTCATGTGATCAGCTGTGTCCAATCACAGCTGATCACATGTAAACAGGGAAATGCCGGTTATCTGCATTTCTCTCTCAAGCGGTCACGCTGACAGTTCGAGAGGAGAGCCAGAAATCAGCTTTCCGCGGAGGGGACATGTACGCTGATCATCAGGGCATCAGTGTAGCCCCAGCAGTGCCACCTGTCAGTGTCCATCAGTGCCAGCTGTTAGTGCTCATCAGTATCTCGTGCCCGCGTCCATCAATGCCACATATCAGTGCCTACCAGTGCCCATCACTGCCACATATCAGTGCCACCTATCAGTGCCCATCACTGCAGCCTCATTAGCGCAAATCAGTGAAGGAGAAAAATCACTTATTTACAAAATATATTATAACAAAAACTAAAAAAAAAAACTTCAAAATTTTCAGTGGTTTTTAGGTCTAAGAAAAAATAAAAAACCCAGAGGTGATTAAATACCACCAAAATAAAGCTCTGTCACAAAAAAAAAAAATATATGGGTACAGTGTTGCATGACCACGCAATTGTCACTCAAATTGCGACAGCGCTGAAAGCTGGAAATTGGCCTGGGCAGGAAGGGGGTATAAGTGCCCCGTAAGCAAATGGTTAATACGGCTTTAAATTTGCTGCGGCTGCAACACAAAGCATCACCTGCAGCACGTGGACTATAGCACCTGGCTGCAACACAAAGCATCACCTGCAGCACGTGGACTATAGCACCTGGCTGCAACACAAAGCATCACCTGCAGCATGTGGACTATACCATCTGGCTGCAACATTAGCATTTAAACATAAGGTGGGTGGTAAAAACACATCTTTCACTGGCTCTTTCCCCCCATATGAGCCAGCTTAAAGGCCTTCCACCATCCCCCCTCATGGGCGCCCACAGCTGGCCAAAAGTCATGTGTTAGTGAGCGCTGGATGTGCACCAGTGGCAGAGAGCCCAACCACACCGGTGACACGGGGCTCAGCACAGGAGCCACCATTAGAATGGCCTCTATAAGTCAGTCATACTTTGTTCAGGGATATCCCGCCCAGTACAACCTGCTCACGGCTCCCCATGGCCGAGCACAAGCAGCCCCCAGTCCGTCATTCATTCATCCCCAGAGCTCTCAGTGATCAACTGAGGCCGGTACCGGAGGAGACACACAAGTCATTGGTGACCGACGGCTCATATCCCCGTCATACCTCCTACAGAGAGGACGCCGCACACCCGCTCCCGCCACAAAGCCCGGTGGTAGGCGGAGCCAGGCTCAGGTGCGCTCTAAATAGGAGAGCCCATCATCCTACTAGTCACTCAGCACTGACCTGAGCAGAGGACTAACCAGCCGGGGGGCGGACACAATCAAGGAGTCCCGCCTACCCGCCATGCCGCTCCTTATATAGAGCCGCCATACCACCCGCCAATCACTTAGCAGGCAGCTGGAACGTGGGGGCGGGCTATGTTTAGCGCAGATCAGTGATTGGCTATGTCTCGGCGGTAATTTATTCCAGAGTGTACACAGAGGGATGTGATGGGGTAGAAGATAAACAGGATATCTAGGAAGGGTGTTCAGTTTTGGGGTATCCACTGCAGAGCCAGCACTTATTATGGAGGGGCTCTGGAAGGGGTGTGTAAGAAAAGCCAGTTAGAGGATACAGAGCTATCACTGCTGTAATGTGATCTGAGCCATGCATGCGCAGTTTAGCCAACAGGCCGCTCTGCGTGCTGCAACCATGTGTCTCCTGTGCACATGCATGACAGTGACATCCCTACACCCCAGCTATTCAAGCAGCTATAGATATGGAGCCAGAAATGAAGACCAGGCAAAGATGGAAGCATCAGGGACCAGGGGGCAGTGACTGGCAGAGTTGGAGACTCCATGTGCAGCTAAGTCTATCATAATGTGCTAGTATGGAGGCTTCAAACTGCCGGGGGAAACATTTTGTATTTTTTTTTCAAGAAACTTTATCTACAGCTTTAAAAATCACAACAGAGAATCTTAGTGGAGTATTACAGTAAATGGAATGCTTGAAAACAACCATAGCTAATTCCTTCCAGTGTTCTGCACATACAAAGCTAAGCTACATAAATAATGCCGGTATGAAGTCGGCTGGACTCACACTGAGTGGTAATGTCATTAGTGAAGACACAGGAGATCTGACAATCTGATTGCTCCTGAATAATGCCATTCCCTTGTGTGGCAATTTTTACAAAGAGACATTTACAGCAACAAGCTCTCTGCTGATGCAAATCTTATGCGTGGAAGTGAAATGTGTGCAATCATTTCCTGTTTTACCTGTAAGATGCTAGCTCTGTTGTATCCATGTAAATCAATGAATACAGTGCGATCAGGCCTCTCAGTCCAATCTGTGAACATTTTTAGTGCTGTGTTGTATACCAATGCACATTTTTGCATGCAGTTTTGTTTGAGTTTTGCAAGGCAAAGGACTTGCCCGCATGCAACAGAAATACTACTGAATTCAAAGAGGCAATGGCACAGGTCAGAGGGTCAGGCAAGATGCTTAAAGTGGTTGTAAACCCTTACGTATACTCAGTGACGTGACTGTCCTCAGGTGATACACAGAGATTAAACAAATCCTTCTACATAAGTTGTACCTGTCTATCTGCCATCATCTCTTCTCTACAGCCGTTCAAAGCACTGAATTTCTAAAGGTTTCTGTGAGTTCAGAAAAAAGGGGTCAGGGAGCTCAAGTTATTCTCTGTGAATAGAGTTCTGACAGCTGATTGGAAGGAAGAGACACACCCCCTCCACACAGCACACAGGAACAGAGCTGCGGCTGTCAATCTGCTGCAGGTCCCTCCTCTGTCACCATTTTTCTCTTGGTGTCAGGAAAACTTGTCAGGAGTGACTCATGCTGATAGCAGAGGAAGGACGCAGCAGACAAATATAACACTTAGGCTTAAGGCCTAACATCTTCTGATGTTTTTGACCTCTATGTTGACCTCCACCCCTAAGGTAGTCCACCTATTACGAAACTTTGGCAGGCTGTTGGGTATGGAAGTTAACATGATGAAGTCATTAGCTCTGAATGTCTCTGTTCCACCAGGATTACTTACCCGACTTCGGGATTAATTTCCCTTTCAGGGGAGTGACTCTCATATCCCTGATTTGGGTGTGCAGCTGATGGCCACTATGGAATCTCTTTATGGATTCAATTTTCCAGCACTTTTCTGTAAGCTTAAGGCAGATCTCCAAAAATGATTGGCTCATACTTTTTCCTGGTTGGGCAGACTATATTCAGTTAAAATGACCTTGCTCCCATGACTTCTGTGTTACTTTCAGTCTCTCCCCATTCCTGTCCCGCCTGTGGTTTTGGAGAAATTCCAGTCTTCAGTAATGAGGTATGTTTGGGGCAACAAGGGCCGTCATTTTGCTAAAAAAGATTCTCTTCCATCCTAAGACCAGGAGTGGCTTGAGACTCCTGGACATCCATAGATATTATCAGGCAGCTCAATTGGCCCAACTTTCTGTGGTGTATAGGAGAAGTAATAAACCAGATTGGGTCTATATGGAGAGGAAGGCAGTCCCCAGTTTCACATTAGATTATTTACTTTGGTGCTTCCCTTGAAATCGTCCGTCTATATTGTCTCTGACGCTGTCTTTTTTGGTATTGCTATCGAACAAGCTCAAAGCTAACTGCATTGGTCTCCCCATTTTGTCCACTGGCTCATATTTTCAATAATCCAAACTCTCTACCGGGACGGGATATTAAGGTATTTAAATGGTGGCTCGACAAGGGGTTATATCGGATTGGACAGTATTTTACCCAGTATTTTATTCCTTATCATACCACTACAAACGGAAACATAATAAAGATCCTTCTTCGGTACAATTTGTTGGAATAGATTTGGTGCAACCACATTGGAGAGGTGTTAACAAAGTGCGGATGGTTTCACAGTTTGAAACACGTTGGATACATGAACTCCGCACCCTGCACCCAAAAGGCCACAATACAGACATAGACCTAAACTGTTTTATTAACAATAGTTAACATCTCCTTGATATAAACTCTGTGAAGTTTAACTGTCTATAATTTTAATGAATAGAATAGGAAGGAATATGGCTTTATCCTATCCAGTTAGGAATTTACATGTTTCTCAGAATATTATCATGATTTAGTTTTTTGTGTGCTTCTTTCTTTCACTACCAACCAACCATATCAAGATAGCAGTAAAGTGCATTTAAACCGACCAATAATTTTAATAATTTTTATACCTATAGATTCTGAATTACCATGAATAATATTATCATTAACTAATTATGCTATTTTAATATGTACTATTTATGTTTTTATATACTTGTTTATAATTTCCATTATGGACTATTTATATGCTATCGTTATTTTATCGGAACCTATTTGTATCCTTTTTAGACAATGCCTGGCTTATTAGCGGATTGTTTAATAATTTTATCCAAACTCATACTATTTCATTATGAAATAATCTCGATTTTCACATAAATAATATATATAGGTAAGATCTGATATTACCATTATTATACAATGAGAATGGCGATTCTTGTTTGCATCTGTGCAGGAGAATAAGTCACCATTGCTATGGCTCATACATCCTAGCATTGAAAATTGCCATTGTATGATATTCAGACCTGAAAACGTAAAGAAAATGGCGCCCGCGTGGTCACGACGGCGCACGAGATCAGGTCTCCTTTAAAATGGCGTGTTCGGAACACGCATGCGCCTAGCATATAAATTGACGTCACATGGCTCGGCGTTATTGGCAATTCCACCCCAGATGATGTGCGTGTGCACGAAACGCGTAGGAGGAGCCAGCAACGCCGTGACCTCACACCGCCGGAGCATCGTGGAGCTCCGGCAGCCATCTTATACATGGGACACTGTTTACTGTGCTCGTTTTTACCGCATTTACAAGTGGATATTCGCATATGCTCCAATAAATTTAATATACTACACTATGGAGATGTCTTTGCTTTGACTCCCTTGGGGAGTATTAATTTGCATCCACCCACCTGACCACCAGAGAGGGAGCCTCTATAACTTCCAGAGGGCAGTACCCAAACTATCACCTGAGGGAAATTCCAGACCACCCTGATGTCCTATCATCAATATCTAGGACCATAGGAGGGAGTTCACTGGGTTCTAGATACTCTCCGGACTGGCAGATGACATCAGGATATATACTCAAACCGCTCATTAAATTGCACGTTCTGGTGAGTGCGCATTCTTTCCGCACGTAATATCACAGCACCTTACCCATAGGAGGATACAGTTACACAAGAGCACCTTAAGTCACTTCAAGTCACCTAATGAACTGTATATTTAATGGTGTATATACATTTGAATACTTATATTGTGATTTCCTTTTAGCGCTGCACTCCTTATTTACATTGTCTGTTTACAGGTTTTTTTGTTACCTGGTGCACAGCTGCTTTATTCTTTGTGTGCGCTCACATATATTTACTTTATTTAGTATTTTACCCATAGAGGGCCCTTTATGTTGCATTATTGTGTCAAGGTTCTAGAAATGCCCCAAACGGAACGGTTTCATTTTTTTCAGATCTCGCATTTTTTTGCAGTATCTCTTACCCAATAAGCTGGCTCAATATGGGGTCTCTCCATATGAAAAGTGGTGCACACAGGACACTGGCCAAGGAGGTGGTATCCCTCTCATATATAGACTGCTGCTGGCTTCTCCTTCCAAGTTTTCTTATATGTTTGACTAGGACCAGGATCTTCAGGAAGAGGTCGAGATTGAGGTCTGGCATAAGCGTTTTTTGAGATCCTACTCTGGTATTATGAATGGATCTTTGATAGAAGCTAATGTTAAACTACTTACCCAATGGTACTTGGTTCCCATACGGTTAGCTAAAATATATCCATGTTTCATGTATGGTAGGAATGTCCATGGTTGAGAGTCTTTTGGAATGGCGTCTTTGCTATTTTACGTAGAGGTGCAGGGCTGTCCATTCTTCAGACTCCTTCAGTGGCTCTGCCTAATGCATCAGAGAAGGATGCTCCTTGACATTTACAATGCTTGATTTCCTTTATTCTGCTGGGGGCAAGATGACCATTGCTAGGGTAGGGAAGCAGCCCTCTGTTTCTGTGACCCAGTTGAAGAAGAAAATCACCTGGATTATGGTGCAGGAAAATGTTGTTATCATACTTCATGATACAGTGGCTATATTTGAAAGTACATGGGAACCCTGGGCAGATTTTTTGAAAGTTGCTTTATGATTGGTCTGTGGGAACAAGGGATGTACAGTTAGGTCCATATATATTTGGACACAGACACAATTTTAGTTTTTTTCAGGTATTTACCAAAACATATTCAAGCTATAGTTATATAATGGATTTGGGTTGAAAGTGCACACGCACAGGTTTAATTTGAGGGTATGTACATCCAAATTGGAGGAATGGTTTAGGAATTACAGTGCATAAGAGTAGCCATCCTCCCTTTTTTAAGGGACCAAAAGTAATTGGACAATTGAATCAAAAGCTGTTTCATGGCCAGGTTTGGGCTACTCCTTCGTTTTTCCTTCTTTTCTTGATCAATTAAGCAGGTAAAAGGTCTGGAATTGATTCTAAGTGTGGTATTTGCATTTGAGATCTATTGCTATGAACCTACATTATGCATTAAAAGGAGCTGTCCATGCAAGTGAAACAGGCCATTGTAAGGCTTCAAAACCGAAACAAATCCATCAGAGAGAGAGCAGTAACATTAGGAGTGACCAAATCAACAGTTTGGTACATTCTGAGGAAAGAAGAATGCACTGGTGAGCTCAGCAACATAAAAAGGCATGGACGTCCACGGAAGACAACAGTGGTGGATGATCGCATGATCCTCTCTATGGTAAAGAAAGCTCATTCAGAACATCCAGGCAAGTGAAGGACGCTCTCCAGGAGATGAAAGTATCATTGTCTAAGTCTACAATCAAGAGACGTTTTCACAAGAGCAAAAACAGAGGGTTCAGCACAAGGTGCAAACCATTCATTAGCCTGAAGAATAGAAAAGCCAGATTAGATTTACCAAAAAACATCTAAGAAAGCCAGACCAGTTCTGGAAAAGCATTCTTTGGATGGATGAAACTAAGATTAATCTGTACCAGAATGATGGGAAGAAATAAGTGTGGAAAGGGCTTGGAAGAGCTCATGATCCAAAGCACACAACATCATCTGTAAAACATGGTGGAGGCAGTGTGATAGCATGAGCATGCATGGCTTCCAGTGGCACTGGGTCATTGGTGTTTATTGTAATGTATTGTAATATACAGCGCTGAGCAATCTATTGGCGCTTTATAAATACTGTATAATAATAATAATATTGATGATGTGACAGAAGACAGAAGCAGCAGGATGGATTCTGCAGTGTTTAGAGATATACTGTCAGCCCAGATTCAGCCAAATGCAGCAAAGTTGATTGGACAGAGCTTCACAGTACAGATGGACAATGATCCAAAACACACTGCAAAAGCAACCCAGGAGCTTTTGAAGGAAAAGAGGTGGAATATTATGTAATGGCCGAGTCAATCACCTGATCTCAACCCAATTGAGCATGCATTTCACTTGCTGAAGGCAAAACTAAAGGCAGAAACACCCACAAAGAACTGAAGACAGCTGCAGTTAGAGCCTGGCAAAGCATCAGAAAGGAGTCTGTCACCAGTTTCAAAGTAGTATTTGAAGCAGGCACCTGAGGTATCTGGTGCTGGGGGCTCCCTTTCTGGGAGATTGCAAAGTGATACATAGGAGATGATGAATATTGTTCTTTGATTTTACCTGAAGTTAGCAGTTATAGCTGGACACTTGCGGATTGTATGCACTCCTTTGTATTCATTATGGGCTCCTTACCCTCTTTTATTCTGTGTTAATAATTTTTTAAAGTGATGATGGTTATTTGTTGTATTATGTCAAAACTTCAATAAAAACTTATTGAAAGCAAAAATAGGACCTGTTGCATTTTCCGCTGCAGCACATATTATTACTATATGGTAAAACAACATTTAAAAATGTTTTAAGAAATTCACTGCAACACATGCTAAAAATGCATTGCTGCCCTGTGCAAGTTAAAACTGCTTGTCAGTACATGAACATTATGCATGCACTATGGGGTAAAACAACCCTAACGGCTATCCAAATACATTTTACAGGCAGTTAGGAGGCGTTGTATTGACTCCTCACCGTCTGTTTTAATTTCTTGCACCCCACACTATTGCACTACAATCGCAGGCATTGCACACGGTTGCAGGATATCCCCATTCACTTAAATGGGTCAT
Source organism: Staurois parvus (assembly GCF_062004578.1). Taxonomy (NCBI): domain Eukaryota; kingdom Metazoa; phylum Chordata; class Amphibia; order Anura; family Ranidae; genus Staurois; species Staurois parvus. Next base: position 682,757 of record NW_028318785.1, read on the forward strand.
ATTCACTGTGTGCTCCTGCCCGTTGAACGCGACAAAGGGAATAAACGTATTGCTGCTCCATCATATCTACTCCTTCCTCCACTGCCTTTGCAGTATATGGGGGAACAGTACACAAATGCAAACAAAGCCTTAGGGCCAATTCACACTATATGTGGTGACAGACATTTTACTGCATTGCAAATGTCTGTCACTGCAGGGACACACAGGAAACAGCTGTTCCTATGTGTCCCATTAACACTGCAATGCAGCCTAGTGCTGCACTTCAGTGTGCTGCAGTAAAATGCAGACTTTCTGCATTTTATCGCAGAGCACCAGACCGAATCGCACTGCAATGTCAGGCAGCACAGCTGAATCCCACATCACACTGCCCTTAGCACAGCCAGGAACGCAGAGCAGCCAGAGCAGTGAATCGCTCTGGTTGCTCTGCGCTGTGCTTTAAATTCACCCTTAAAGTTCAGCTCCATTCATACATTTCTCCTCCACTGCTGTAAGGGCTCTTTCACACTAGTGCAGGGCTGTAGATATTTTTTTCATCTGGGGGGGGGGGGCTCAGCTCGCATTTTTGCCGTGCCCCCGCCCCCACAACTTCTCCCCCTTGAAGGAAGGAAGGAAGGGAGGGTGGAAGGAAGGAAGGGGTGGGTGGAAGAAAGGAAGGGGTGGGTGGAAGAAAGGAAGGGGTGAGTGGAAGGAAGGGGTGAGTGGAAGGAAGGAAGGAGTGAGTGGAAGGAAGGAAGGGGTGGAAGGAAGGAAGGGGTGGGTGGAAGGAAGGAAGGGGTGGGTGGAAGGAAGGAAGGGTTGAGTGGAAGGAAGGAAGAAAAGAAGAGGTGGGTGGAAGGAAGGAAGGGGTGAGTGGAAGGAAGGAAAGGGTGGGTGGACGGAAAGAAGGGGTGAGTGGAAGGAAGGAAAGGAGGGGTGGAAGGAAAGGAGGGGTGGAAGGAAGGGGTGGGTGGATGGGTGAAAGGAAGGGGTGGGTAAAAGAAAGCGAGGGGTCGGTGGAAGGAAACAAGAAAGGAAGGGGTGGAATGAAGGAAAGAAGAGGTGGATGGAAGGAAGGGGTATGTGGAAGGAGGGAATGGGTGGGTGGAAGGAAGGAAGGGGTGAGTGGAAGGAAGGGGTGGGTGGAAGAAAGGAAGGAAAGGGTGGGTGGACGGAAAGAAGGGGTGAGTGGAAGGAAGGAAAGGAGGGGTGGAAGGAAGGGGTGGGTGGATGGGTGAAAGGAAGGGGTGGGTAAAAGGAAGCGAGGGGTGGGTGGAAGGAAACAAGAAAGGAAGGGGTGGGTGGAAGAAAAGAAGGGTGGGTGGAAGGAAGGGGTGGATGGAAGGAAGGAAAGGAGGGGTGGGTGGAAGGAAGGAAGGGTGGGTGGAAGAAAGGAAGGGGTGGAATGAAGGAAGGAAAGAAGAGGTGGAAGGAAGGAAGGAAGGGGTGGGTAGAAGGAAGGAGAGGAGGGAGGGGTGAGTGGAAGGAAGGAAGAGAGGGGTAAAGTGAAGGAAGGGTGGGTGGAAGGAAGGGGTGGGTAGAAGTAAGGAAGGGAGGCGGTGGAAGGAAAGGAGGGGAGGTGGAAGGAAGGGAAGGGTATAAGGAGGGAAGGGGTGGTAGAAGGAAGGGAGGGGAGGGCAGAAGGAAAGGGGGTTGGGAGGATGGAAGGAAGGGGGGTTGGAAGGGAGGGAGGGGGGAGGTAGAAGGATAGAAGGTAGGGAGGGAGGATGGAAGTAAGGGCTGCAGCCAGGGATGATTGACAACTCTCCTGTGGGGGGGGATGGGTTCAGACCCCCCTGACCTCCCCCTTATCTATGCCCCTGCACTAGGGACTGGGTGCTGCCTGACTGCTCATTAATAAATAACATGGCTTTGGTAGGACTTTAACTCATTAGGAACATTCAAAACCACATTGCAATGAATTTGAAATTACATGTTAGTATGTATTAAAGTGTATGTACTGTATATTCAAAACTTTTTTTTTTTTTTTCAATTTTGGATACAGCAGGAAAAAGTTAAAATCCAGTTTATTTCTTGATGGAGGAGACCCCTTTCACTTCCTGTCATGGAGTATGAACAGGAAGTAACAGTAAATCTCCACAAATTAAAGGGGATTCCCCTCTTAGGCTAGGTTCACACTAGGTCACACTCTGTGGGCTGGTTGCAGGTGAGAGAATCAATGCCATTCCCACACCCACAACTATCTGCAGCTAGATTGTTTTTCTCTTGCAAGACGTGTGGTGGTGCCATTCATTCTGAATGGTACCCACACACATCTCATCCCACAGTGTGATAGCAAGTGTGGGAAACACACGGAAACCGTATGGTAATAAAGACCATGCGGTTTCCGTGCAGATGCGTTTTGGAATAGGTGCATATACCTTTTCCTTGTGTGAAACACGGGCACAGCAGCCCATTCAAATCAATGGATGCCATGCCCATGAAAACACAGGCTGCGCGGCCCACACTAGTGCAAACCAGGGTTAGGTAGATGTTGTTCCCAGAACAAGTGTCCCCATTGAAAGATTTCTCCTCTATTCCTGTTCTGGGGACACCTGTACATTTTTGGTTTACCTATCATTTTCTGTTTAAGTGAAGATACCCAACAGGACAAATAGTGATAATCAATCTCCCCAGTAGGGACACAGACAGCAGTAAAAAGTTGACAAGAATTCTAGCTCTTCCTCATTCTTCACAAAATTAAAATAAGGTTGGGGACAAACACACTTTAACCCCTTGAAGGAATACCTTACCCCAACATTTCATATTCCTGATATGTGCCTGCTGTACCATGTACTTGTGTTAAAAAGTATCCCGTCTCTTTTTCAACAAGGATGCCCAGGCACTTTAAGGTGGAACTAAACCCTCCTATCCTTTTCAGCCAAGGAACCTGCCATCTTGGCCTCTGTTTGATCTGTAAATACCATGGTGCTGCATATGTGGTCAGTTATGACACCAGCCATTTGATGGTTTGACAGTTTGGTTGAGAGCACGAGCAAAGGCGACAGTTAGCAATTCCGGCATGCCAGGAATGTAACCCTGTTTTGAAACTGTTAAATCGATGGGTTTAGTTCCGCTTTAATCCTGTAAAATGGCACAAGGATCAATGCAATATGTACAAAAATGATTAACCCTTAGCAAGCACTCAGAAGCTATGTTGTCAAACCCTCCAACATGGCTCACTTTATAAGGTACAACATAATCTACTCAGAAGTTCTCTCAGAGAAAAGTCAGTTCAACTGTCAGTTCATTCACCTTCTCTCATTGCACACTTGCACAAAGTTTGTATAACTGTCAGATGGTTTAAATCAGAGAAGACCAGGATCAGAGTATTCTATTCTCTGATGTGGAGCATCAGTTGAAGGACCTGTCTTTCAGCTTTGATCCTTGCACTGTTTACCAGCGAAGGTCAATTGTATCTCTTTTATCCCTGATACTTCTTTTACCTTTAGGCGCCATGAACGCTGGGCATTTTAATAACGCTGGTAACGTTAGCTGTGTAAAGTCACATTAAAAACTTGCGTTTTTCAGCATTTTTAGCATTTTTGCATTAGTGTTTAGCAGCGTTTTGCCGCCTTTTTTGGCCCCCCCCCCAATTTTTTTTTTCTAAAAAAAGTGCAAAAATGCTGGTTTGTCACGATTCACCTTGTTTTACTGCATATTGCCGTGTTTTTCACTTGTTCTGGGAACAACATTTACCTAACCCTGGTTCGCACTAGTGCGGGCCGCGCAGCCTGTGTTTGCATGGGCATGGCAGCTATTGATTTGAATGGGCTGCTGTGCCCGTGTTTCACACAAGGAAAAGGTATATGCACCTATTCCAAAACGCATCTGCACGGAAACCGCATGGTCTTTATTACCATACGGTTTCCGTGCGGTTCCCACACTTGCTTTCGTACTGTGGGATGAGATGTGTGTGGGTACCATTCAGAATGAATGGCACCACCACACGTCTCGCAAGAGAAAAACAATGTAGCTGCAGATAGTTGTGGGTGTGGGAATGGCATTGATTTGGAGTGTTTTACAGCTAAAAAAACTCCCCTAGAAACCCACTAGTTCTGTGTTTTTTTCCAGCCAAAAAATGCCCCTGCCAAAAATTTTGATTAGTCTATGTGTGCATGGACACATAGGATAACATGCTGGGTAGTTTACTGGCTGTAGAAAAAAAAATGTCAAAAGCCAAAAACAGCAGCTGTAACAAGTGTGCAAAAAAAAAAAAAAACGAAAAAAAAAAAGAAATCTATCTCTGTGATTATTGTTATAATACAATGCAGTGTTGTAATTGCTAGGTGTAAAAGTATGTTTGTAATAGTAGTGCAGTTTGTTTAACCCCCTGGCTGCCTCTATGCCTCCAGATGTAACATACCTATATGCCTGTTATTATCATTAACCTTCTGGTGAGTGTACATCTGACCGAGGTGGTGGATTCCCCTGTTGTGATTAATTCCACGTCCACATCCTGCACTTTAGATTACTGCACTTTGTGATTCTATAGACACTGATTGAATTGTTACTAATTACCAATGTGCAACCACGAATATCAGTAATATTATTATTTATTGATTATTTTAGTTGCACTTGCAGTGCACCTATTATCGCCTTTTGCTCACGGACATTATTGCTTGCCGATTTGCTGTTCATTTTATTCGCAAGTTTTATACACTTATGTGATGCACTTTACTCTTCCACTTGATACATTTAGCCTTTTATTGTGATTTTAGCGCTGCACCTTTACTATACATGTTTTATTAGACTGCTTGCAGCAAGTGTACCACAATTAACAAGTATGTTTCCTTCTACCTAGCAACAAGTAAATCCCCTTTTTTATTACTGGGCCGCGTCAACCTCCTTTGCCTCATTAATTTATCTGATTGGTTAATACTCGCGGGAAACAGCCAATCAGGTGCAGCCACGGTCTTAATACAAGCTTGGACTTACAATGAGTATATTGAGCATACGGAGCTCTTCTAAGATACGAGAGAAATAAAAAACAAAACAAATGACAAGTTAAGGTAGAACGATACTGCTGACTAACCAACATTCCAATAGAAAAACTTCCATTCACTTTCCAATTACTAGTAAACCCCGCTACAGGTGTGACACTTGGTACGCTCCTCTCCGCCAGCTGAGGCTGCAAGGACGGTGCCACTTAGAAAAAATAGGAGTATTTTACATACAAAAATCTATATCTGAACGCGCTAGGTTCGACCCGTGCAAAGTCTTTGCTGCTTATGAATTACGTATTATATTGAGCGATGTCAGTTCTTCAGGTGAAGACTTGCTGAGCACCGAGGTGAGAGATGCTGGGTTTGTGTGTCTCCCCTATGGCTTTGTTGTTTGGGAACGTCCAACCGGAAGTGAGGTGTCTGTTGATTTAGGCGCTTCCTGTTTTGGGGTGTTAGTGACAGCAACATCTGGGAAGGATCGGGGACTGAGCGGAGCTGTGACTGAGCCAGCGGGGTAATGCTGATGGTGATGTGTGACTGGCAGGGAGGGGCTGGAGGGGGCACAGGCATGATATATGGGAAGGACTGTGCAGGATTACTGAGGGTGAGAGGTAAGGAGCAGGCACACGGGGTCCTGATGAGGGTACAGAGCTGGGTGATGGGACAGATCAGGGACTGCTTCGTTTCCTGGTGATGGAACTTAATAGATTATACAGGAAGGAGGCAGAGATGTGCATGGTGGGAATTACAGTATCCCAGCACCTTTCTATCACTTCTGTTGTATTTTATTTGTAAAATCCTCTAAATGGTAGGAATGTGTTAGACGCCTGCTTATTTCACTCCTATTACCTGTGACAGATCGGGTGTGTCGGGGGCTCACCATTCACCTGCCCTCTGGCTTCTTATCACTATGGAGGAAAATGTGGGGTCTAAAGACAAAAGTGTTTTTGCTTTGGATAGAATGGAGAGGGGTTAGCACACTGATCAGGTTTTTTTGCTGTGTGTGCCCCTGTTAGGGCTTATTCACAGTAGTGTTAGATTCTGAAGAGTGATCTGTGTTTCGATTGTTTTTCAGATAGCAGTTGACAGGTGGTGAGGAGGCATCATATTGTCATCGCTGCCTGCTTGAATCTTGCACGGATGTGTAGCGCTTGCAGAGTGGCCTCATTTACTTGAATGAGTTGTGTTCAGCGGGCATTACACCCTTAGAAAGTGACAGGCGACTTAATTCTTGATACAGCATGTGTACACCTCCAGCCACAGCCTTTGCAGGTAAAGGGGGGAGCGATTGAGGGGGGTAAAAACACAGCTCAACTGTGGGGTTTTACCATTCCTCCAACCACTAGTGTGAATGAGCCCTTAGGGAGATTCACTTTCTCTATTTGTTCTGTTTACCATTTTCACCAAGAGGGAAAGGTAAAGAAAATGCTACATTTTACGTTGTCACCAGAGCAGAAATAGAGGGGACATTTTCCATTGGGGACTGTGGTTCTGGTGACTACTAGGGATTTTCTGTAACTTTCTGTTTTGGCTATGGGACAGGAAGTAAAGGGAAAACTCCCCAGTGGGAAACAGATGGCAAAAAACTGACAGAGGTGATGACCCCCTCCCCCCCCCCATCAAAAATTAAAAACATTTTTTTCCCCCTACTTTCTGCTTTAAATTAGTAATAAAAGTTAGGAAAAAAAAGTTTCCTTCTGCATGGTAATATAATGTGCTAGTATGCATCACCGACAAGCACATTATGAAAGACTTTCCTTCGAACAATCCCTCCAGCAGCACGCTGTCATCGATGCAGAAGGCTTCCATCTTCACTCCGCCTTCCTTCCTTCTAGGTCCGCAGGCTGTTTGAATGGCTGAGCCACCAATCGCGTCACTCCTCCACATGTGCATGGGAGTTGTCCACGGCACACAGCTCTGAAGGAACGGCACAGATATGCCGTTCCTTCAGAGCGCTTGGGCCGGTATTGTCACTGGCTGCTCTGTAGATGGAGCAATGTTTAGGAGATATTTATTTTACCTACAGGTAAGCTTTGCTACCATTTTAATGTGTATATAAACAATTTTTTTGGGAGGGGAAGGGTTAAAACTGAAAAAGAAATGTGAACAGGCAAGCTCTTTATTGCAGATGAGTGTTCAGTGTCTCTTCTGTGATAAAACAAGCCTACTTCTTTTTTCCCAGTTTTCTGTAGGATGTACACCATGCTGCACATGCAAAGCTCCATGTACATCCTCCGCACACCTCAGAGCCAAAATGAATCTATTCCCATGCACATGTGTTAGGTCATTCCCCATCAGCCAGTCAATATTGATAAATATTCCGAACCCATGAGAAAGTGAAGATGACGGTGCAGGAACAAAGGGGGTGAGTTTAGTTCCACTCTATGGAAGGATAAACCTATGAAATAGATAGATATAATGTTTACTTACCTTACAGTGGTAATTAACAAAACAAAAAAGTAGAATATTGCAGCTTACCAGTTCTTAGATTTGAGGAATGCATTTGTTTTCTTTTTTAGGATTTTCCCTTTATTTTCACCTGGTGATCCAGCCAATAAATCTGTTATTTTTCAATTTCCTTTAACAGACCACGCTGTTCTACAAAAGTGACAGTTAGAGGGTTGCGACAAACCATTTATAGCCCCAGGAGCTTTTAGCCATAATGTGCTAGCATGTGCAGCATGTCAGCACATTATGACAGGCTTACCTGACAAGTGATTCTCTTGGTCAGGGAAGCTGCCATCTTCTCATCTTCCTTGTGGGTTTTGCCTCTTTGGCCATGTGGGGGTGGGGCTCCTTGCGCACAAATGCTGATAGGCAGCGAGAATGGTTAATGACCAATAGGGTCTCTTCTGTTATAAATATCTTATCTGTCAGTGTTTTTTTCCAGCCCATTTTAAGGATAAATTTCATCCCCTGCCTACCCCTCGTATCCCAATTTCCTATCTGATTGCCCTTTTTACTTGCTGTAAGCTGTGGTCAGCTGATGTCCATCAGCTGGGGATCTTTTAGGATCCAAAGGAGAATTAGCATCAACAGAGGGGGAGTAAAGGGGATCAGTGGCTTTGGGCTAAATTGCATGGCTGAACTAGTGGTTTTCCTTACACTTGGAAACCGCAGCGAAAGCCATGGAGAAGGGATTTAGGTGGGTTTATCTGGCTTTACAAGGTAAGGATAAAAAACCAAGTAGGATGGTTTAGAGGGGGGTGGGCAAGAGGGTTAGAAAAAAAATAGGTTTTTCATGGTGTGGGGCATTCACTTCCTGCCCCAAAGCTGTAACAGGACGTTAGTGGAACTCTTCCAAAGTAAGGGGAGTTCCCCTTTTAGACAGGTTTCCCCATTCAAAGATTTCCCCCTTAACTCTTACTCTGGGGACAACTCTAAAGTTTTGCATTTCACCTCACTTTACTTCAATGATCACCAGTACAGATAAAGAGGTGAAACATTAAAAACTTGAAAGAGGGTTTAATCCTCCCCCATTCTTTCTAAAACTAAAAAGAGACTTTTTCTAGAGATGCACTTAAATGATGTTACATAAATAGGGATAACTATTGGTCCTGTACCCTTCCCTTTACTCTGCCAGAGACCTGTAACGGCAGGTGGGATGTTCTTTGTGAGATGTTTCATATCGGTATTAATAGATGTCAGAACCTGTACAGAAATGTGATTGTTGGCTTCCTGTGAACAGATGTTTCCTGCAGGTGCAGAGGATCATATCTGGTCAAAGCAATACCTCTGATGAGTGCTCAGTGCTCAACAGAGGTATTGTGCTTTTAGAGTTGATGAATATAGACAATTATAGGTATTTTATAAACATATGTAAATTTGTCAGCAAGTTTCCCCACACAGAGGGGAACTGTAGGCGCTCCATACGAGGTGGTATCAAAAAGTTTCAAGACTAGTTTTGTAACATGCTAACAGATGGCAGCACAAGGCAGCACACACGGTCACAGGGAGCACTGACCTTTCATAAGTCAGTGTGCCAAAAGACATCGTCCTGTGTACATCGAGAGGTGTGCAACTAGTGCTATTCTGATCACGTGCGTTACCACGTCTGCCACGTCAAGTTAGATAAAGGAGCAAACATGACATTCTGCATGAATCTGGACAAATTTGCCACAGCGATGTTTGACATGATTCGGCAAGTTTACGGCGATGCTGCAATGAGTCATCCGAGGTGTTTTGGGTGGCACATGCACTTTAAGAGGGAAGAGCATTACTGGAAGATGACAAGAGATCAGAAAGACCTTCAATGAGCTCAACCCCCAAAAGTGCTGATACCATTCGGCAACTTGTGCATGATGATTGTCGGAGAACAATCTACAACATTGCTGCCATTGTCTGTGTCCTACGGAACAGTCCAGGCAATCCTTATGTGTGAGTTGATCATGCACTGTGTTGCTGCCAAGTTTATCCCAAGGCTGCTGACCCAGGAGCAGAAGGAATACTGTGTTGAAGTCTGCCAAGAACTCCACCAGCGTGCCGTGGTCGACCTGTCCTTCATGTCAAGGGTCATTACTGGTAATGAAACTTGGGTGTACAGGATTCATGCAGAATTTCATGTTTGCTCTTTGTTCTAACTTGCTGTCCATGATGAAATGGCAAACGTGCATATGGTCAAAATAGCACCAGTTGCACAGCTCCCGATGTACACAGGATGATGTCTTTTGGCACACTGTCTTATGAAGGTCGGTGCTCCCTGTGACTGTGCGTGCAGCCTTGTGCTGCCATCTGTTTTTTTTTATTATTATTTAAGTATTTTATTAATTTTCAAGTTTTCCACTTATCAATAATCATTTATTATTCACATACAGAGACATTTTCATTTAAACAATTCTCTCCCCAAAAAAAACTATTCCTCCCCCCCCCCCCCCCCCTCCCATTTCCAACCTCCCCCACCCTCCTTCCCATCCCTGGCCCCATCTTCCTCTGTGTTTTTCTTCTTTTTAGCTCTCAACTCCTCTTTATTTCCAACATACTTTCGGAACTTCCTACACCTTCTTCCTAATCTACCTATCCCTTTTTTTCTTTCTTAATTTCCTACTCCCTCTTTTCTCTCTTCCATTATATGGTTTTCTGTACACCTCCCATTTTTCCCGAAATCTCACCATTTTATCCTCCTACATATGGTGGAGTTCCTCCATCTTGTACACATAGTCTACTCTGCTTATCCAGTCCTTTAATTTTGGTACTTCTTGTTCTTGCCAAAATTTAGGTATGAGTCCCTTTGCCGCATTTATAAGATGGAATATCAGTGTATTTTTATATTTTTCTACCGTGGTCTCTGTTTTATGGAATAAACATGTACCTGGATATTTCGGGACACTAACCTCTGTGATCCCCTGTATTTGGTGTATTATTTCACCCCAATACTTATACTGTATCTTAGGACACTCCCACCAAATATGTGCCATTGTGCCCACACTCTCACATCCCCTCCAAAACAAGGGTGATTTATCTATTTGTTGCCTATGCACCACACTCGGTGTGATATACCACATAGCAAAACACTTAGTTCATTTCTACTACCTTCATATCTATAGCTCCCTGTGTTAATCTATATATTTTCTCTCTGATGCTCGTCTAGTGCCATTCCCAAATTCCTTTCCCATGTTACCATATACGGGGGGGTAATTCCTAATTCTACAGTAAGAATTTTATACATTCGAGATGTATCCTGTTTCGTACTTCTCTTCTACTAAATAATTGTTCAAATGGATTAAAGTCCGCCGTTGTCCTAAGGGGCTTGGGTAGCATTATAACAAAGTGTCTTAATTGGAAGTACCGTCGCTCATCTAACCTAGAGAACAGTTCCTTCTTATTTTTCAGCTCTTGGAAGGAGCATATTTCTTCCCTCTTTCAATATATCTTTATATTTTTTTTATAGAGTTAAATTCCCACCCCTTTTGTGTTTGAATTATGTCCCAAACCCTAATTACATTACATGTATAAGTGCTTGTGCTCTCTGTTTTCTATATTTACCCAACTTTTCCTTTGGCACATTATTTGTCCAATCCAAAATGCGTGACAATAATACTGAGTGGTATTATCTCCTAAAATCTGGCACATTTAATCCCCACTCCCCTTATCTCTGCATAATACTTCATAATTTCTTTTGTTTTTCCATATAAACCTCAATATAATTTGTTTTCATTATCTTAAAATAGGTTCCCGGAACCTGTATAGGTATCATATGAAATTTATATAACATTTTCGGGACTATTACCATTTTTACCAGATTTAGTCATCCTATCCAAGATGTGGGTCCTATTGCTTATCTCCTTAATTCCTCCTTAATTTTGTTTATTAATGGGATATAGTTTATTTTATACAACTTCTTTGAGAAGGAGGTTAGTTTTATTCCCAAATACTTTTAGTTCTTTTTCCCTCCATTGAAAAGGGAATTCTCTATACAAAGCTTCCTTTTCAGTTGTCGAAACACTAACATTTATAATTTCTGATTTTACCAGGTTGATTTTTAAGTTTGACAGCTCACCATAATATTTCATTGCTTTCATCAAGTTGGGTAATGTCAGCCTAGGACTGACCACATAAAATAGCATATCACTAGCATAGGCTGCCACTGTATGTTCAGTCTCCCCTATCTGTATTCCCCTCATGTCTATATTTCTTATCGTTGCTAAGAGAGGTTCCAGAGACAGAAAAAACAGCAATGGCGAAAGTGGGCACCCTTGTCTTGTCCCATTATACATCCTGAAAAACCCTGACAATGAACCTTTGACCTTTACTGCTGCTGAGGGTCGGCTAAATAGCTTTCCTATCCACGCTCTCATTTTGTGACCAATTCCCAATACTTCCAATGTTCCGAACACAAAATCCCAATCTACCCTGTCAAAAGCTTTCTCTGCGTCTACAGATAGTATCAAGATGGGGGATTTTTCCTTATTACTTTTTTGAATGAGGAGTAATGATCTCAACACATTCTCTTCCCTCCCTCTCGGGGACAAACCCCACCTGGTCTAGATGAATCCAGTCTGGCATTAGGTCTTTCAACCTATTTGCTAAGACCTTTGCATATAATTTGGTATCTGAATTTAATAGAGAGATGGGCCTATAACTAGCGCTTTGAGTTCCATCCGTCCCCCCTTTCTCAATGATTGTGATATACTGTAGGCTTGTAATGATTCATCCCTCATTTTCATCCCTTCTCCCAAAGTGTTCATATATAAACTCAATTTAGGGACTAGTTTTTCTTTAAATTTTTTTTATAACACCTCACAGTATACCCATCTGGCCCCGGGCTCTTCCCTGACACTGTACTCTTTATTGCCGCCTGAATTTCCTCTTGTGATAATGTTTTTTTTGTTTTTTTTTTGTTTTGTTTTTTTTGTTTTTTTTTTAGACCTAATAGTCGTTCCTCTTCCACTCTCTGTAGCCCTGCCTCTTTCAAATACATCTGTCTTTCTAGTTCTTACTTCTTCCCCCTCTTTTGACTGTTTCAGTTTAACATCATATAATTTACTATAATATTTTTGAAATACATTAGCATTGTCAGTGGTTGCATAGACCAGTTCTCCATCTTCTCCTTTAAACTTCTCAATATAATTCCTTGATTTCTTATTTCTAAGAGCTCTCATTAAATATTTACCAGGTCTATTTCCCCACTGATATCTCTCTTGCCATCGTATTAAATGTTCTCCTTGTTTCTTCCTCCATTAAGTTACATAGTTCCTCTCTCTCTTATTTATGATATTCTGCTGTATCTCTTGTTGTTCTCTTCTTATGTAACTGTTCTAATTCGTATAGTTCCCTTAGAAGCGTATTTATTTTCTTTTGCCATTTTTTTTTTTTTTTCTTTGCTCCTATTGCTATCAAAATTCTCTTGAAATATACTTTATGTGCTTCCCATATCGTAGCCATCGAATCTCCTTCAGTCTCATTTATTTCAAAATACTGTTCAATCTCATCTTTTATTTTTAATTTTGTCTCATGATCCTGAAGGAGTATCTCGTTTAATTTCCACATGTTTCTTTTATCCTGCTTTCTTCCCCAGAGTAATTTCATTGTGACAAGTGCATGGTCTGATATATAGTTGTAACTTCTATAATTGTGTTAACCACTGACTCCTTTGGGTTTATTTATTAAAGCTGGAGAGTGCAAACACTGGCTCACCTCTGCATAGAAACCAATCAGCTTTCAGGTTATATAGCCAAAGCTTAACTGAACAAGCTGAGGTTAGAAGCTGATTGGTTTCTAAGCAGAAGTGAGCCTGATTTTGCATTCTCCAGCTTTAGTAAATAAACCCACTTGAATCTATGTTCTACTAGTATGTAGTCTAATCTAGAATATGTTGCATGTACCAGAGAGTAGAACGTATAGTCTCTATCTCTGGAGTGTTTCACCCTCAAACATCCAAAAGTTGACATTGAAATAAGACTTTCCGCATAGATTTCAAACATCTGCCTTCCTCTCTCTGCCCATGCGATGTCGTTTCAAACTGGGGATCCATGCAAAAGTTGAAGTCTCCTGTCACAATCAAATTTCCCATTTTGAAATCCATCAACCTCCTCAGGACGATTTTCAAGTAGGCTAATGGGTTTCTATTCGGACAATAAATATTTGCCAATGTATACTCTGTTTCTTGTAATCTCCCCTTCAAAAATAAAAATCGCCCTTAGGAGTCAACCACCTTTTCTTCCAATTTAAATCTTACATGCTTTGCTATACCAATTGTCACGCCTTTAGCACATTTAATTGGTGAATCTGCATAATACCAGGTTGGGTAGCACTTAGAGTAGAGTTTTATATTCGTTTCCTGTAGGAACGCTACTGTAATCGATCGTTGTTGTAATTCTCTAAGGATCTTATGCATTTTCCCCGGGCTATTCAGTCCTTTAACATTATAGGTAAAAAAACTAACTTCCTCCATTTATGGTATGTTTATATATTTGTTTATATATATATATTTTTTTTTTCATCATGAGTATCGTCATCCCTCCAGAGGAACACAGGGCCAACTCTTACATAATTCCCCCTCCCCTTCCCCCCCTTAGGCCCTTTATTTGCCTTTGGATCATTTTGTGGTCTTGGCCCCATAGTCAATCCTATACTAGGGTGGAGCTCTGAACACATGCACCCCTCCAGACCATGCTCCTCTACCCTAGTCCGCATGTCTGGATATGTATGCTACTCCCTATTTCATCTAAAAAAAAAAAAAAAATGTTTTTCCTGTAAGAAGGGGGAGGGATGAGAAAAAACAAAAAAAAATAATTCCTCTCATTCCTCCCCTACCTCCTTGTATTTCATTATTGGTGCCTTTTCCCCCTAGTGGTCAACTGCCAGTTCTCTTGTTCTACAGCCCTGTCTTCCTTTCCACCTTCTCCCCATCCTGGAACCTCTAGTCTCTGTAATTCAAGTCTCCTGCAGAAGTCTCTCAAATCTTCTGGGAATCTCAGCTTCGCAGAGCGGCCATCTTTCCATCCTATCGGGCATGCTGGAAATCCTCAGCTGTATCGTACGTTCTGTTTCCTCATTTGTTCAAATAATGGTTTCAGCGCTCTTCTTCTAGTAAATGTTTCCGTTGATATATCAGCAAAAATCTGTAGGCTTGCCTCTCCATAATTTATTATTGATCTTCCTTTTATCTTCTTCCATAGCTCCATTTTGTCTCTGTAATGATAGAAATGTATGATCACTTCTCTGGGATTTTCTTCCGTTTCCACTTCCCTGAGGTCTTCCTATTCTGTGTACTCTTAGCAATTTTCAACTGCGCTATTGTTGGTCTTTCCATTAATGTATTAAACAATTTATCCATTATCTCCATCAAATCTTCTTCTTGTGCCGTCTCTGGCAACCCCCAGATCCTCAGATTACACCTTCTATCTCTATTCTCTTGATCTTCAAATTTATATACCAGGCCACTTTGCTCTTTTCTCATTTCTTCCATCTGATTTTCTAGTTTTGTTATTTCTTGGGCATGTTTATCTAATTTCCCTTCAGTCTCCTCTACTCGTGCCAAATCTGCCCCAGATTTTTGTGTATTATCGCCATTTCCTGTTTTTAGGATCTTTCCAATCTCATAAACATATCTGCTATATCCGATTTAGTTAGTATCTGCAGGGACTTTTCTTGTTCTTCAGGGTTCTCGGTGGCCAACTCATTATCTATCTGTATCTTTGGCTTATGCATTCTGACTAATGTTAACTATTCCCATAGACAACCTGGTGTGGTCACCACTAACATTTTCCGTCTCCCTTCTTCTACTCATTCCTTGTTGCCTCTCTGGAGTTTGCCCCTCCATACGTTTATCTTATATAGGTATATATTTTTTAATTGAGCTTGATTGGAGTATCTTAGGCCCTCCCCCTTTTTGCAGTTTTTATTTCTCATGATGTTTTATAATGTTTTTTTTTCCTTTTTCATTTTTTCCCAGGTTTTCCTGGTCTTGGGGATTACTTCAACTGATACTGAATTTTTTCCTAGTCAGGGGGTTGTATTCACTGAGCAGCACTAGATTTGAACCCCACTAGGAGTAGTGTCCCCAAAATCCATTTCTTGAACTTTTTTCAAGATTTCTTAAGTCTACTCACCGACCTTCGGCCTTTCTCCAACGGGGGTCTCACCTGCAACCGGACTGTCAAGGTGCCCCCCCCCCTCCCTCTTGTCGCTGTTCTCTGATGGTTTTCCAGTGAGTTAGAAATTATGCAGTGTCCAGGGGGGACCTCCCACATGAAATTCTGTGGGTCTTTGGGGATCCGGGGCAGGCTCGTCATGTGTGGGTCTCCCTTTCCTGTGTTTTGGCAGCCGCTCGTCAGGCCTCCCAGTACCGCTTTGTGGCTGCGGTCACATGATTGCCCGGGCTTCCACTGCTGCGGGCTTCGGCGGTGTTCGTCTCCCCTCCTGCTCCTTTCGCTCTGCCTTGTTGCTCTCCACAAGCTCGTCCCTCCACACAACAGCACCACGGCCAGGGGACCGTCACCTAAACCCGGCTTATCCAGGTAAGTACCGGGTCCCAGGTGAATCGCCGTCCCCTGGGTTCCTCTATGTGGTGGGTCGTAGGGAGCTCCTATTGACAGGGAGTGTTCATTGTGAGCTCCCTGTCAGCGCAATGTTCAGGCTCCTCCCCCTTCATTTGCACTTTTCGTGGGTCTGTGTTGCAGTACAATGATTCTAAACTGGCTTACAGGCACCTGGCGTTGTGCTGCCATCTGTTGGTGTGTTACAAAACTAGTCTAGAAAATTTTTGATACCACATTGTACAGGGCGGCCATACAAGTGAATGTCTGTATCTGCTTGTTCCCTTGTAAACGGAATACTTCCTTGTATCAGCATTTACCTGTGCATGCAAGGCTGACGTTTTTTCAGAATGTGAAATGTCTGCATTCAGGAAATATGTCAGATGCTCACAGTCGGATAAATTCTGATGCAAAGAAGAGTACATCTGCGTACAGCTGTTCACTTGTATGGCAGGCTGTAAGCTGTACCTGTGGCTTCCTGGGTGCAGGAAGACCTCAGGATATTTATGCTAGGCTTCTAAAATGCTTTGAATTGTCCATGTACCTGAGCCCTTGTATGTATCATATTATGATGGCTAATGTGTTTGCCACATAACCTCTTCTGTGTAGGCTTATCTCAAGTACCTTTTTAAAACTGGGTTTGATGTTTCTTCCTAATATTTACCAAGAATCAATTTTTAAATATTTGTAGCAGCTTGATCTATATGTGGAAACGTTACTCTAGAGTTGAATTAAGCAGATACAGCACCAACCCAATGAAAGTCAATATAGAATTATTCCATTCCATCACATATCATATGGCTCCTTTAAAATTGCCATTATAGGGACATCTGTTTGGATTGTCTGTCAGTACATTTTAATAGAAGGAAGCCTGTAAACATTATGCTTGTATTACTTTAGGAATACTACAACTTAGTTTATTGGCTTTTTTTTTTTTTTTTTTTTTTTTCAGCACTAATATTATGAGTTACTTACAAACCTGCAAATTAGATTGTCAGAGCTTGTTTGCACCATATCTGTTGAGCTGCAATTTTCTATACACTGTCATGTGTATTGTGCAAGCAAGGCACATAGAAAACAGTTGTGTGAAATTGCACTGCTGTCATGAAAAATCCCCATGTCATGCCTAATATGTATATTTCCTATGATCATCAGTTCCACCTAGCACCCATGATGCAGTATTTCTCTGAAATACATCAATCAGGAAAATACTTCATTATATAGATGGAGTTGACAGTTATAGGAAATTAACATATTAGACCAGGCCTTGAAATTTCTGCTCTCGTTTCGCGAGTGGGGGCGAGGGACAGATCGATCAAACAGCCGATGGATATGGAGCGGGGTGCCGAAACCAGAGGCAAAATAAGCTTTTAGGCACTCGCACACTACCCAAGGGCCCAGAGTCCTTAGGAGGTCCTATGACAGGCTCCTGAAAGGATGGGGAGGGCCGCAGGGTGGATTGTGCAAGCCTGCTACGAGTCCGGTCTGGTGAGAGGAGAGAGTGACGGAGCCCAAGGAGGAGGAGAATCCACAGACTGGTGAGAACTCAGCATGTAACAGTGGGGGGAAGGGGGAGAAATGTCTGACAGGAGTGCTTAGAAACTGAGTGTGACAGGCTGAGAGAGCCAGAGGGGAGACGTGCGTGTGTGTGTGCGTGTGTGTGTGTGTGGGCTCTGTATGTGTTCTGGGGGGGGGTGCAATGTACCATAATTGAGATCATGTGTTCTAAGAGGGGGGTTGTGTGCTCATTATAATCTCAAATTATTGGGGGATGGTGCCATAATTGTGAGTAGCAGAAATACTGATTGCCCCCCTTTCTTTTTTTTTTTTTGTGAAAAGGGGGTAGAGGACATGGCTATTGGGGGGGGCAGGTGAAGGAGGGTATGTATTTATTTCTGTAACTGTATTCTGCATAAAACATTTTAACAGTGTCATTTAATGAGAGAATTTACAAGGGCATGTTTAGGGGAGGGATTAGGGGCGTGGCAGGATAGCGGTTGGGTGGAGCAACTTGTGGTGAGTAACTCCGAAGACCTGGCTAGTAGCTCAGGACTTGAAATTTTAAGCCCTGTAATAGACATTTTATTTATGATAGTTATGCATTTCTCAGCTTTTATTTAATAAATGGACTCCAGGGTGTTGAAGTTACTGGGTCAGCGTGGAAGATAGCAATTTTATTTATTTTTTTTTTTTTTCAAGGGGGATCTCGGCAATGGGAATCTCCTCCCATTATTTATTTATTTTTATTTTTTTTCCTCTCTCGGTATAGGCTCTTTTTTTTGGTTAAGGCTAGCCATACACAATAATTCCTCTTATTTTAGGTGGTGGATTCCTTCCACCCTTCTGGCTTTGGTAGTTGGACAGCTGCAGCAACCACAGCTACTTGAATAATCAAACCGCAACTACATCTTTGGATGTAGTCGCTGATTGTTAGACTTGGCTCCTTCAGATTTTCAGTTTGTGGTGCCAACGGGGGTCCTCCATTCATCAGGAATCAGATGAAATTTGAGCATAATGATTAGATGTTGTAGGCAGACCTATACCTGTCTTCCTTTCCACCTAGACCAGTCAATAATTGGTCTGATTAATGATATGTATCTTTGTGCACGCAATTGGACATTGGCAGTGTCTGGAATCATCCCTCTAAATTGATCACGGTCCTCATGAATAGCTTTCTACGCTTTCTGATGTCATGAAACCTCTTGACTGTGTGGTTTACTGGACTGAAGCCTACATAGCAAAGGGCATTTTGAATAACTGTTTGCTTTTACCTAAGGCCTCATACACACAGGACATTTCTGCAGCTGCTTTTAGGGGCTTCTGGTGGGTTTTTTGCCAATATGCTGCTAGCTTTTAGGGTAGTTAATTTAACATCAGCATGCATGAGGATTATTTCTTCAGTGCTGCCACTTACAGACTGGAGTGCTGATCTATTTAATGTGAATTTACATTTTATTGAAGACATTTAAGTATGGCATGTAATTACCACTGGGGGATCAAAGGTGTACTGCGGTTGGGTCTATACAGATAGTACATATTTAGCTGTACCATTAGGCCTCCTGCACACAGATAGGAAAAAAAAATGCTGGTTTTTTTTTTTTTTTTTTTTATAATCTTATAGCTCTGAATGCAGCTCTGTTTCTGCCAGTGTTTCCATGCACAATGTGACAGGTTCACATTTTAGGGCAGCATTTAGGGCAGTGGTTCTCAACCTGTGGGTCGCGACCCCTTTGGGGGTCGAACAACCCTTTCATAGGGGTCGCCTGAGACCATTGGAAAACACATATTTCCGATGTGTAAAGAGCAGCTACTGTGTAGAAATCAGCTGCTGTGTTGAAAGCAGCTACTCTGATAAAAGCAGCTACTGTGTAGAAAGCAGCAGTATTGGAGGTAAAACAACACTTCATGAATTATAATTACTGAGTAAATAATTTTATGGTTGGGGGTCACCACAACAGGAGTAACTGTATTAAAGGGTCGTGGCATTAGGAAGGTTGAGAACCACTGATTTAGGGGCATAAAAAAATGCCTCAAATCTGCATTTAAAAAAAAAAAAAAGCAGCTAGCATAATGTATACACATATACATGGATAAACGTGTGCATGCACAATAATTCCAGTGGCCACAATAAATACGCATATTCTTCTAAACACCTTTCACCTGTAAAACTGATAGATATCACCTTGGTTGGGAAATTTAATTTTATATAGTCTGGCTGAAAAAAGACAAACGTCCATCTAGTTTAGCCATTAAGAAAAAAATATATATAATCCTATACCCACAGCTGATCCAGAGGAAGGCAAAACAAAACCAGCAAAGCATGATCCAATTTGCTCCTGCAGGGGAAAAAATTCCTTCCTGATCCCCCGAGAGGCAATCGGATATTCCCTGGATCAACTTTATCTATAAATGTTAGTATCCAGTTATATTCTGTGTATTCAACAAAGAATCCAGGCCTTTTTTAAAGCAATCCACTGAGTTAGCCAGATAGTCTGTTCCACATATTCACAGCTCTTACTGCGAAGAAACCTTTCCGTATTTGGAGATTTAAATTTCTTTTCCTCCAGATGTAAAGAGTGCCCCCTTGTCCTCTGTGATGACCTCAGGGTGAATAGCTCTACACCGAGTTCACTATATGAACCACTGATGTATTTATACTTGTTGATCATATCCCCCCTTAATCTCCTCTTCTCAAGAAAGAATACATTCAGTTCCTCGAATCTTTCCTCATAGCTGAGCTCCTCCATGCCTCTTATCAGTTTGGTTGCCCTTCTCTGTTCTTGCTCCAGTTCCCCAATGTTCTTTTTGTGAATTGGTGCCCAAACCTGAACTGCATATTCCAGATGAGGTCTTACTAATGATGTGTACAGGGTAATATGATATCTCTCTCTCTGGAGTCTATACCTCTTTTAATACAAGGCAGGATTTTGCTCGCTTTAGAAACTGCAGCTTGGCATTGCATGCCATTATTAAGTTTGTGATCTACCAGAACTCCCAGATCCTTCTCCACCATTGATTCCCCCAGTTGTACTCCCCCTAGTATGTATGATGCATGCATACTCTTAGCCCCCAAGTGCATAACCTTACATTGATCAACATTAAACCTCATTTGCCACATAGTTGCCCAATTAAACAGTGCATTGAGGTCGGCTTGTAAATTGAAGATATCCTGTAAGGATGTTACTCCACTGCACAGCTTGGTGTCATCTGCAAAGACTGAAATGGGATTTTTAATCCCAGACCCTATATTGTTTATAAATATATTAAAAAGTAAGGGTTCCAGCACTGAGCCTTGGGGTACACCACTAACTAATTTTGATTTGCAGCTTCCAACTCATCCTAGTTTAGCAAATGTTTATCCCAGTTTATCAACATTTTGTATGATTTATATAGTCATGAGGAGTAACAGAACAATGGGCTCCATTTCCAAAGCGGTATTTCCCTCTTTTAAAATTTGCAGTAAAATAGCGCTTTTCAAAAAAATGTTTGTAATTCACAAAAAAAGCTACTGAAATAAGGCATACAGTATTTCATCAAAATATGCAGTATGTATCCCATGAAACTATGCAGTATTTTATCTCATGCTATATCCAGTGGGATGCATGCAGTAGAGAAGAATCAGAACCCCTGTCTGTTTTTATTGCTAATAAAGAGGTAAAATGGAGGAAATATGCCAACTCACGAAGTCAGTGCAGTCCCTGCAGCATATGTATTAATACAAATGATAAAGGTGATTGGAATACCAGTCAAAGGTAAGTTGCTTTCACAGGACACATGGTGTATCAAAAACAAGTTACATTAAGTAAATACAAAATATCTTTATAAATGTCAAATATTGAATGAAAATTGTACCAAAAATCACACGCATATATAAATACCCTTCTTCTACAACGTTGTCTTTATTGGTGGAAGAATGGTATTCATATATGTGTGTGATTATTTTTTTTCTATTTTCTTTCAATATTTGACATTTTAGAAAGATATTTTGTATTTACTTAAAGTATAACTAAAGGAAAAAATGTTTTTTTGTAGCTTTGAATAGAGTGGAGAGGTATTAGAATACCTATTAGGTTTTTATTAGTTTGTGCCCACATTAGGGAAATTCACCCTCTATTTGTCCTGTTTACAATTATCATGAAGGTAAATCTTCCCAATGGGACAAAAACTGACAGGGGTTCTAACTCTCCATTACTCTGTCCAAAATATAAAAAAAGTTTTGTTTTTTTTGTCTTGATCAGCAGCCTTTCTCAACCTTTTTAACACATGGGAACTCTTGAAATATATTTCCATTCTCCAGAAACCCCTGCTAAGAATTATTATATCTACAACTCATGATATATTAGTGTGGTGGTCAGTGGGAAGAATTACCTCTTATGGATAGCTAAAAAGATTAAAGATGTCAATGGGAAGATCTGTCTAAAAATAATTGTGAAAAAGTAAAGTATCCTTGCTACATACAACATATGATCTAACAAGAGATTAGTCCATTGTGATATGCATGTACATTGTATTATGTTTGGAGTGAGTGGTAGTTTTTGTTTTTTGTTTTTGCAGCAAATTTTATATATATATATATATATATATATATATATATATATATATATATATATATTCACAAAAAATCTCAAATTCTGGGGAAATGACATGATAAAATAAGTATATTTTACTACATGTAATGGGGTTTATTTACTAAAGGCACATAGACTGAGCGCTTTGCAAGTGAAGTTGCTTCAGAGCTTTGCAAATGAGGGGGAGCTCTGCTGACGTCCATCATCCAGTCGTCCATCAATCCCTGTCATAGATTATTTTTTTTTTTTTTTTGTCATCTGTGTCCTCATTGGAAGATTTTCCCCTCTATTGCTTTTCAGGGGATAGCCCAAAATTTGGGATTTTCTTTTACTTTCACTTTCAATGATAATGGTAACAGGACAAATAGAGGGGTGAATCTACCCAACAGGGGGCACAGACAGCAATAAAATCTGACAGGTGTTCTAATCCAGAAGAACTGCTACAGGGCTGCATGGGCACACAAAATCGTGTGTGTGTTTCTGCATTTCTGGGTAGGAGGCGCACGCCCTACCTGCTCCACCATTTGCGGCCTCGGCTGTCAATCACCGAGTCCCAGCCAGTGATTACTCGCCGGTGACTGGCGAGCATCTCCGCCTTGAGAACTGTTTCTCGCCCCTTTCTGCTCCTGCACATTGCTTTGCATGGCTGAAAGCAGTGTGCTTACAATGAAGCACAAACACAGAACACAGTGTAAAACAGCACACAGTTAAGCTTTTGATGGCCCCACATGTTAACCCCTTCCTGCCCAGTGCCATTAGTACAGTGTCAGTGCTTTTTATTAGCACTGATCACTGTATTGGTGTCACTGGGGATGTCAGTGACACCAAGTCAGTTCCCCCCGGCATGTCCGCCATAGTCCCGCTATAAGTTGCTGACCGCTGCCATTACAAGTAAAAATAAAAAATAAATAAAAATTCCAGTGTATATACTGCCATTTTGTAAACACTATAACTTTCACGTAAACCAATTAACCTCTTGCCGACCGCGCATAGCCGAATGACGGCTTCACCGCGGCCGGCCAGTTCTGAGTGGACGTCATATGACGTCCTCCCAGAACGCGCTCTCCTGCGCGCCCCAGGGGGCGCGCACCCGGCGATCTCCGTGATCGCTGTGTCCTACTGACACAGCTGATCACGTGATGTGGTGAAAGGCCGATCCCACCGGCCTTTTACCACGTGATCAGCGGTGTCCAATGACACGCTGATCACAGGGAAATGCAAGTGCCGGTTCTCGGCTGCACTTTCCTCACGCTGTCAGATCGTGAGGAAAGTACTGCCGAGAACCGGCAGTTGTCAGAGCGGGGATCGGCACCGATCATCAGGGCACTGATGATCAGTGCCCTGATGATCGGTGCCCAGCAGTGACACCCGCAAGTTCCGCCCAGCAGTGCGCCCACTAGCCCCGCCCACCTGTGCCCAGCAGTGCCCCCACCTGTGCCCAGCAGTGCCCCCACCTGTGCCACTCTGCCTGTGCCCAGCAGTGCCACCCACCTGTGCCCACCAGTGCCACCCACCTGTGCCCGCCCACCAGTGCCGCCCAGCAGTGCTGCCAGTCAGTGCCACCAGTCAGTGCCCAGGGGTTGTGCCAGTCAGTGCCACCAGTCAGTGCCCAGAAGTGATGCCAGTCAGTGCCGTCTATCAGTACCCATCATCAGTGTCACCTATCAGTGCCGCCTATCCGTGACCCCTAATTAGTGCTGTCTATCAGTGCCGCCTATCCGTGCCACCTCATTAGTACTGCCTATCAGTGCCCTTTAGTGCTGCCCATCAGTGCCGCCTATCAGTGCCCATCAGTGCCGCCTCATCAACGCAAATCAGTGAAGGAGAAAAGATACCTGTTTGAAAAATTTTATAAAAGAAACAAATAAACTTTTTTTTTTTTTTTTTTCAAATTTTTTGCACTTTTTTTAATTTATAGCGCAAAAAGTAAAGCGCCCAGTGGCGATTAAATACCACCAAAAGAAAGCTCTATTTGTGAGAAAAAAATGATCAAAATTTCATTTGGGTACAATGTTGCATGACCGCGCAATTGTCAATCAAAGTGCGGCAGCGCTGAAAGCTGAAAATTGGCCTGGTAAGGAAGGGGGGTATAAGTGCCTGGTAGGCAAGTGGTTAATTTACACAAATTTGGTTTTTTTTTTTTTTACTTTTTTTTATTTTAGCATGTAGCAGAATAAATTTATGATGTAATTTGTTTACATTTTGTTACTGGACATGTTTAATAGCAAAAAGTAAAAATATTATTTTTTTTCCCTCAAAATTGCCGTGTAGTGTGTTGTTGTGTTTTTTTTTTTTTGTTTTTTTGTGCAAAAAAAAAAACGTAGAGGCGATCAAGTACCTCCAAAAGAAAGCTTTATTTGTGGGGAAAAAAGAAGGTAAATTTTTAATTTGGGCGAACCGTTGACCACGCAATTGTCAGTCAAAGTAACGCAGCACCGTAATGCAAAAAATGGCCTGGTCAGGGGGGGGGGGGGTAAATCCTCTGGAGGGCAAGTGGTTAAGGAAATCAACCCCAATGTTTTCTGTATTTCCATATCTAGGTTTCTATGCATTACTGTTGAGAGAACTGATCCAAAAAGCAGAACCTACTCAAAATTGCCTATTTTTATATTGTTAAATACCGCCCTAAACCACTACTTAATTACCGCATGCAATAAATTATTTCCTTCTGTGAATTGATTTTAACACCTTTTCATGTGGTATTTGCTGAGATTTTCGAGTGTTTTGCTGTAAACACCGCAAAACAATGTAGTGAATTGACAGTTTCAAGATCTCACATGATATTTAGGCAAATTGTGGCCAGACACCTAAATACGCGTGTGATCTGCTCCTGTGAATAGAGCCCAATGTCTGAACTGAGAAATCTAGTTTACAGCTATTTTATTTTTAACAGGTAATCATCAGTCATGATGGGTTTGGTAAAGGCACACACACCTGACCTTTTTTTTTTTTTTTTTTTTTTTTTTTTTTTTTTTTTTTTTTTGGGGGGGGGGGTTGTTATCAATTTTTAGGAATCTGTGTAGATACATTTTAGTTTCTTTACCTAGATCTTTTATAGATTACAGAGCAGACTCTGGATTGTCTGCAGCATTTTGTTGTCGTATTACCTGTTCTCTACATGTATCTCCTTGGAGGCTCTACAGGAGCTGGTAGGCCAGCAATGAATGTGTGTTGCTGGCATTGGACGTCTTCTTGTTTGCACAGTTAGTAAAGTTTACCTCTAAGCTGGTGTAAACTGTACATTGTAAGCTTATCTGATATGATATTGAAACAAAATGGCTTAATGGAATTTTAATATATTTAAAGGGAACAAACTTTATGGCATTGCAGTTCCATTACATGTTTTATCTGTTTAATGGTGTTAAAGTGGACATTTAGTCAGAAAATTAAGTCCTGCTAGATGACTTTGGGCTGGCCCCTTTTGCAGGTATAGCTATTTAAAGGCTCTATGCACACTGGCTTAAAAAAAAATGCCAGTGCTCTTTGCAGAAAAAAATGCTAATTTGAGCATTTTTGTACTAGTGTTTTGATGCATTTAGCGTTTTTTAAAATGTTTTTTTTTTTTTTTTTTCTGCCAAACAATGGTCTCAAACGATAAACAGGTTTTTTTTCTGCCTCTAAATGCTGAGCTTAAAAAAACTCCTAGATTACCTAATTTGCATTGACGCAAAAGATAACTTGAGCTGCTTCTACAGGCAAAACACTAAACACCTCTTAAAAGCAGTGTGTTGTTTTTTTTTTGGTTTTTTTTAGGCCAATGTGCCTGTTCTGTTTAAAATCCAGTAACCCATTGTCTCACCCTTCTCTGCACATGCTCAGTTGCTCTCTATTTTTAGGCACTGTGCCGAACATCAAACCCCACTGTAGGCTGATCTGCTGAAGGCGTAGAGATTTACTGCTGCTCAGGGGCTCT